>NW_004524603.1:2200714-2253980 GCF_000260255.1 Octodon degus
TCTCTTGGCTATTTATTTGGTATGAATAGATGTTTTAAATAATATGAACCGGACCTTCAAGAGCCTTAACTAGTTTGTGTCTTGGGTAATTTATTCTTATCACGTGAGCTGTATTGGCGGGCAGAGATTACTTCGTGCGGCCACGCCGCCTGCTCAGAGTCTATTTTTCTACGTGGCCCGGGCCCTGAGAGCCGGGGCCAGTCCTGCGCTCGCGGTCCTCCTGTGCTGCGCGCCTGCCGCCCTGCCAGTGTGAACTAGAACATGCTTCATGGGGGTCCACAAATTATATTTTTATACACAGAATTGTAAATTAGATTTTTTTGAGAGATCAATACTTAACTGAATGACATTTCATTTTTTGAAATAGTGTAAAATATGAAATATATTATTTTAATTTAACTAGTTTCCGATGTTAACGACCGTCTCCTGTACTGTCTTCCTGGTTTAATACTCGCTTTCATCGTCTTTATTTGGGCCACGTTCTTGGCGCCGAGACTGTTACACACTTTTTTTTTTTTTTTTTTTTTGGCAAACTGGAAGAACTCTGTTATTTTTAACTTCAAAGAGTTTATTAGAAAATAATATTTTTTAAAAGCGCACATAGTGATGAGCCCGTGAGGACGGAGCCTGTAGTTTGTACAGAGAAAAAGGATGTTTTTGCATTAATAAATTGAAACATAACTGCTGTAAATTTACTAAAATGTATTTTTGAATATTTTGTAATAGTTTTATAGAAATAAAATGTGCCACGCACAGAATGGTTAGTACAAAATAACTCAGAAATCCTGTTGCAGCCCCTGTTCTGTTCCTTCGGGCTTCTCTGTGGGGAAACCTAGTGCCCGCAGGACTCCGTGGTGTGCTCCGTTGGGAGTGTGGGCCAATGTGGCAGAGACAGCCCAAGTAGGCCCCGTCACCTGTCCTCTTCACCTGAGGACGCAGCTCTGGTGGCAGCCACCTTCAGCTCTTTGTCACTCCCAGAGGTTGGGGTTCCATGTGCGGCTGCCTTTCCCAGCCCCAGCTCTTAGCTAGCAGAACACGGCCTGTGGACCTAGTGGGGGGACCCGAGGGGACTCTCCCCGTGTGAGCTAGGCACTCGGTGCCTGCCCCTGATCTTGCAGTGTTGGATCTGGAGGCCACAGTGCTTCCGAAAGTCTTCTTGTGACCTTGGCAGAGAGGTGCCGACCAATAACCCTCTTCCCTCTAGGCTGAGCCGCCTCAGTGTGGTCTCCAGCACTGCTACCAGGGTCTCTGCCTACACCTGCTATCTGCAGCGGGGGCTAGGCCTGGAGTCAGATCCCTGCGGCACGGCCCACGTCCAGGGCCAGCTTCACAGGGGGCTCTGTGCTCCGGGTCCGGCCATTCTACTTCTGGCTCGCTGGTACCTGCTGTCACAGCTGGATCCCTACACAGAGACACCTGAGTGGCCACCTCAGAAGAAGGAGTCCACCAGCAGAGGACACTTGCCTGGAGGGTGACCCCATGTGAAGAAGAAGGCCTGCAGGGCCTTGGTCCCAGGGCAGGGTCTGGCTCCAAGGGGGACCATGGAAGCCTGCAGCCAGAGCCTGGGCCCCAAGGGTTTCTGGGCTCAGTGGGCCACGTCCACACGGATGGGCGCCCTGGGCCCTGGGGCCAGGCCCAGCCCTCAGGCCATTGCGGACCTGGTTTTCTCCACTCTCCTTGGTCGTGCAGGGTGAGCAGGGTTGCAGCTGGCATTTCTAGTCCTGTGGCTGCTAGTGGCTTCTGCCAGTCTGGTTGCTCCAGCCCGTCTGATCAGAGGAAGCCGAGCAGCGGGCATGCTCGGACTGTGCACCAACCCACCTGGTTATGTGTGGCTTCTCCAGCCCCCTCAGCCCCTAAGATCCTTCTAGAGCACCAGGTGTGGGGTGCACATCTGGAATCCCCTGGCTCAGGTGGCTGAAGGAAGGAGGATCGCTGCACGCTCCGGGTCAGCCTGGACTGCACAGCACTTTCAAGCCCGGCCTGAGCTCAAACCAGTAAGACCCTATCTCAAAATCCAAAACAATGAAAGACTTTTCCATAGAGGAACAGTAACACAGGAGTGGAAAGAAGGCCACTAGAGACGCACAGAGCTCCATGCTGGCAGGACAGCAGGCAGCTCCCACCTGTGTGGGGCTCTGCTCTCTGAGGTCGTAGTACCTGGAGTTGGCGCAGAGTTTTGTGTCCCCTGTCAAAAATGTGCTTTCAAATGTACTTGAAATGGGTGTCATGGCACTTTATTGTTTGGAATAGTAAAGCAATTACAGAGCCTCCCGCAGTGCCTGTTCTGTGGCTGGTGCCTGTCCCACACCGCCATCGGCTCTTTGTGTCTCCTTCCACGGGGTAACACAGCCAACGGGAAAGAAGAGTCCCACGCAGCAGCAGGTGGCTGTCTCGACGGACGAGTTGGGTCCCTGGAGGAATTCTTCCCAGTGCAGCCTGCTGGGCTGCCACAGCCATCCTGCCCTAGCCAGGTCCTGTGCTGTCGGTGTGTGCCCACGAGGGGGAACAGGGGAGAGGCAAAGAACGCCAGTCAGTCAAAGGACTGGAGAGAAAGCAGCAAAGTGTCACGGAACCACCCTGGCATCTGAGCCAGAGCCCAGGGCCCTGGAAAGACACAGGCTGGGTGTCAGGTCATTCGTCCCTACAGATGCCCAGGGAACGAGCCCTCCCAGAGCTCTTCCTGCAGGCCAGTCTTCCCAGGTGACTCTGTCTTGCATTCCAAGACAGAGGACAATGGCTCCAACTTTAGCTGCCGCAAAGCTGTTAGGCTGGGAGTGGCTGCTGTAGTTGTTTATAATGTTTAAAAACATTTAAAGCAATCTAAAAAAGAATACTGTCTGCTAGCCCATGAATACTTTATGCAGTGGCGTTTTAGTGTAACAAAGCTTCTTAGGATGCAGAGCTCACACTGTGTGCGCGTCCAGGCGGCCTGGCCCTGCTGCAGAGCTGAGCCCCAGGGGTCCCCACCTGGCTCTCCACAGGACCTTCCAAGTGCTCCTGGGCATCTTGCCTGGAAACTAGGATCAGCGCTGGGCGCAAGGCAGGGGGGTGCCGCATCCACCCATCTAACCGAGGTCTCTCCCTAAGGGCTCAGGGGTCACACTCAGCCAAGCAAGCCTGAGTGTGGACACAAAAGAGTACCCAGGCCCAAGGAATCCAACTCCAAGGACCCGGACTCCAGGCTTGGGGACCAAGAATAGCTGGAGGCAGTCATGAAGCTTTCCTTCTGCTTCCTGAAAAAAACCGCGCAGAGAGCGCCAGCGGGAAGCCTGGCTGTGGAGGGCTCTCTTCTTGTTTGGCTGATCCAAGTTTCTCAAGTTAAGGAAGACACATGCAATTGCACGTACGCAGCCCCCGGTCGCTGGTGCACACAGTACAGGTCCTGCTCCGAGAGGCAGGAACCAGCCTGGAGCAGATGGCAGCCCGGCTATGGGGGGTGTCAGAACCAGGCTGCCTTTCTAGAGGGACAACCTGTCGAAATAAGCAAGAGGAGAAATCCAAAGGCCAAAGACAAACAGGAGAGCGAGGAGGGCAGAAACCAAGGGACACACTGGCCCTCCCAGGCCCTGCCTTCTGGATGGAGGCCTGAGCCTCGCGGGAAGCTGGACAGCGGCCTGACGCTGGGCACCCTCAGCACTCACAGCTGCCCTAGGCCGAAGGCCCTGAGTGCCAGCACCCGGTGCCCTGGAGGGCCTTGAGGGCCCAGCCCACCCTGCGCCTGTCTCCTACTGGCCTGGTCAGCCAGGTCACCGCTGAAAGCTGTCCCAGACCCAGCCAACCCAAGGGCAAAGCAACAGGCAGAAGGCAGCCGATGAAATGACCACGACAGAAAGACCCGGCGGGCAGGGGCAGGGACTGCACGCACCCAGCCGCTGGTGCCCAGCACCAGGCACTTCCGGGCTGCATTTGGGCCGGGTCACCTGAAGACAAGCAAATGCTACAGACACCTGCAGGGCACCCACCACCCCCACTGTCAGGGGGGCTGGCCAGCATGGGAGGTGACACCTGCCCAGCTGCCTGCCACCTCCCTGCCAGCCCAGTGTGCACCAGCCCACCCCTGGGCAGCTCCTAGGGTCATGGGCTAGGTCCCTTTCTGTCCCAGAGCTGGCCTTCCTCCCTGGGATCCCCATGGACCTGGGCACTCCCTACTCCCCACTTTCACAGGGTGAAAGGTCTCAGTGGCAGCAAGCGGGCACTGCAGGTGAAGCACCCATGTACGGCCCTCTCTTGTCCCTGCCTCCCTCAGAAGTGCCCAAGGTCCTGGAGCAGGGAGGAATAACAGGCACCTGCTGTCCCTGCGTGGAGGCCGGGCGCCCTCTGGTGGTTGCCAGAGAAAGGTGGCTGTGGCAGCCTGCACCTGCAGGTCAGGAGCAGGACCACAGCCTGCACAGAAAGGCAACGGCTGCCCACGGGGACAGCGGCACGGACATCAGTGTCATCAGCAAGGGCAGAAGGAGCCAACAGAGGGACAAGCTGTCAACCATAGAAGCCGCATGGAAAGCCAGGGAATGGGGAAGTCAGGAGGGCCTGTGTCTCTCGACACCTGGCCTTGGTGCCTGGGAGGCCCAGCCTGGTCAACCCCTGGGTCACACTGGGAGAGGGAACCAGGCTTGGAGAGAGGCCGCATCTCAGCCTGGGTCTGCTGCCCTGCGTCTGACCTGCCAGGGCTTGTCTTACGGCAGCACCAGCACCGTGTGTCCAGGTGTCCAGGGGGCCTCTGCCTGCTGTGGGCTTGGGCTTCCCTCCTGCTCCTGGACCTTCATCCCTAATGTAGGGATCCTGAGGGTCACTCTGAAGACGTTCTCTTCTGGAGCCAGTTATGCCTGTCAGGACCAGCTGTACCAAGGCTGAGCCCTGTAGCAAACACATCTCCACCTCGGCATCACACGGGCCTCGGACAGCCAACATGCTCCATGTGCATGCCTCCCCTGCCCTGAAGCCCGAGCCAGGGGGGCCACAGGGAACGGGACCTGCTGCCCCTGCGTCCAGGACTATGTCAAGAACGAGAGACGGGGAAGGGCGCAAGGAAGCACACGCCTGCAACCTAAGGCTTGGCGGCTTGAGCTCCCTGTGCAGTCCAGGCTGGCCTTGGACTTGCGCTGACCCTCCTGCCCCAGCCTCCCGGGTGTTAGGGCTACAGTCGTGTGTCCCTGCACCTGGCTGCTTTCTCGGTATCTTCCTGAAAGAGTTAAATGCATCCTGCTGCAGCGATGTGTACACAGCCATCTCTAGCAGCACGATGCATAATGCCCAACCCTGGAAGCAGCCTACAGGTCCATCAACAAAGGAACGGAAAAAGGTGCCAGCCAGACAGTTCAGAAGATGAAAGTGCCTGTTTAGGCATCCAGGGTTTGGTCCCTGGCCTGCCGTGCTGGCCCTACCCACAGAGCACACTGAGATGGGCATCTGAGATTGAGTGTGCCGGCGTGCACCTGTAATCCCAGCAGTGGGAGGCTGAAAACAGGAGGATCACTACAAGTCCAATCTGTGTAGTGTGACCCTGTAGACCCTGTACTATGTACATATGTCAAAAAAAATGAATGGCTAAAGAAAATGTGGTATCTACACAATGTGGTACCTATACTGTGGAGTACTACTCTGCCATAAATAAGGATAAACTTCAGTCATTTGTAGGGGAAGAGAAACAACTTCTAATCCTAACATGAAGTGCAAAAGCAGACACACATTCTCTCATCCAAGAAACCCGAACTATAGAGAGCAACACAGAAAATAGCTCATAATCTGTAGGGAATCAGATTTCTCTCAAAGAAGCAGGGACTCAAGGGATGGGGGGCAAGGTGAGAAAACAATTCAGAGGCACGGTGTGCACAAGCCTACTCCACAAACATGAGTGCTGCACACCGCACGCACCCGTGGGCTGATGGAAGGTGGAAACAAGGGAAAAGGAAAAAGAACAGAGCCTCTGCTGCACTGATGTTTTCCGTCGTCTCCTGAAGCGTTTCACTCACGCCCGCTCCCGTCTTCACCCTTCTGCGCCTGTGGGCCATGCCAGCTGTCCTGTCCTGTCCATCACATCCTCACAGGGCGAAGTTCCCTGGGAAGTCCGGACCCCTGATGACCTGAGCGGAGATGACTCGAGACCTTCCTCCTGTTAATGCGGCTGCGCTGGCCTGCAGCGCTCTGAGAAGTGCTCCGCTCAGCTCCTGAGCTTCGGTGCGGTTTCCTTGCACCAGAGTGTGCATCTTCATGACGTCCCTGCGCCCCACTGCGCATTCCAGAGTGTGTGGTCTGATGTCTGCACGTTCAGGCAGGATCCAATTTCCCTCTGCTTCTTGGCTCCTAGTTTCATTCCGCTGTGGTCAGCTAAGAAAGCTAATTACCCTGGCGACTTGCGGACTTGTCCCGCACTCTCATACACCTGGTTGATGCGTGGTTGAAAGCTGGCTGTCGAAGTCCGTAGTGTCCACACACCGCTGTGCGTTTCCCGGTGTTCTGCTCTTGGCTATCCATCTGGGCGCTCCAGTGTCAGGGGACTGTGCGCCCGCACTCGCCGGACCTTCTCCGTGAGTCAGTCCCTGCAGCGTTCTATGTCATCTTGTCTCGGACAGCTCTCACCTGAAGCGCGGCTGCGGCACACGTGCTGCAGCCCTGCTCTGTGGGGTCCACTTGCGGAGTCCTCCCACTGGCACCAGCAGAATCCCTGTGCCCTAAGGCTGAGTGTCTCGTAGGCTGCAAATTGTGGGATCTTTTAAAATCCATTTAGTTCTTCTGTGCCTTCAAATTGGAGAATTTAACCTACTGACATTGGCATGCTCTGTGAGGACTCCTGCTCCGCTGTGCTTGCTTCCCGTTCTTCTTTTCTCTCTCTTGTCTTCCTTTGTGACTTTTATAGTGCCGGGTCCCAACTCCCTACACTAACGTCTGAATGATGCCAGTTCTTCCCATGGTTACTTCAAGGAAGCCTAGAACATGGAATGGTCAGAACACACCATTGCACGCTGCTGGTAGCTGTCTACGTCACCCCTCTGGGCATGGCTCCTGTGGGTGGCTGGGGGCTCCTTCTCATGTGTGGTGACAGTGCTGGGGATGAACTCTATCCCCCTCAGATCTGGGTGGAGCAGCAGCCACGGAGCCCCAGCCACCTTCAGTGGGGCAGAAGCCGGGCTGGCCACCGGCTCAGCGCCACCCGGCCCCGGCACCCACCACTACCACCATCCCCAGCAGCCTCCCCAAACCCTGCAGCACCAGGCCAGGGCAGCCTGAGGCCCAGCCAAAGCACTGCACCCTCCAGGACAGCAGGCAGCGTGGGCATGGGCAATGGGCTGTGGTGAAATGCATGGCGTCCCTGGAGAAGAGAAACAGCTGGAGAGCGCGGGCTCCCGTGAAGGCACCTAGTCCAAGTTCCAGGGGCCTCGGTGGTAGCCGCCAGTCAGGCAGTCGTGCTAGTCAGACCCAGATGGTGAAGGCCAGCCCCTCTGATAAGGCAGGAAGGAAGCCAAGCGCCTCATGCAGAAGTCAGCGAGATCTGGCTCTGCAGTGCAGGGGACAGCACTCCAGACTTCTAGGTGAATGGCATGGGCCAGGAGAAGGGAAGTCACAGGAAAATAAGTCTGGGCCACTCAGCCTCGCGGAAGAGCAACGCTGTCACAGCTCCAAGGGGTGCTGTAACAAACAGTCCAGGCTCTGTAACTAAGGTTTATGTGGCAGAGGTCAGAGAGGGCGGGAGGGGAGCACTGGATTCAGCAGGGCTCGGGCTGGGAAAACCTTAATTTAGTGCAGGACAAAACAATGCAGCAAGAGATCAGCGTCCCAACCCTGAACTTTCAAGCCTGACCACAGTGCAGGGAGCGAAAAGGGAAAGGAGCTGATGGCGCAGAGCCTGGCCGACCGCAGGCCTGAGGCCTGGCCTGAAGGAACAGCCCAAGGGAGGCCTGCTGTGGGCAACACCGGTCAGAAAGGCTCCTGTATTAAACTGGGCGTGATCAGCAGCTGGGTTGCTGACTGGCCGCCAGGAAAGCCTGCCTCAGCTGTCGCCTCCAAAGGGGACTTGGAGGCCCTATGGCAACCACCCAGTTTTTCAGTCAATAGTGGTGCTAGAATAATCCTAAAGCTATGCAGGCAAAGTCAAGGAAAATCTCAGCACAACTGCACAGAACTCTTCTGTGCCACCATCTTCATCTATCTATGAGCTTAGCGCCGGGTCTGCTGTCCTGTCCCCCTTCTTGTGCCCATCTTTTAGCAGACTGAGGGGTGTGTGTGTCCAGCAGAGGCCAGCCACTGTGGCTGACACTTACCGTGATCCGGCCAGGCTCTGGGCAGCACGTCAAACCTGCCTTCCGCTCTGCCCTGGGAGTGTGCAGCATAGCACCACCACACAGGTCAATCTGCCCTTCCCAGACAGCAGCTAGATCTCGGCTGTCTTCTGGGATCTGCGCTTATGAGGGACAAGTGAGCCCAGCGCTGGCCCTGATGCCATGAGGCGATGCAGGTGACCCATCAAGGAGCACAGCCTGCCACTGGGCTTCTCAGGGGCTGGCAGAGCCCCTCAGGAACTGGGATCCTGTGCGTCCTGGCTTCCATGCTGGAGAAACACTGGGCTTGAGCTGTGGTGGCACTCGAAACCTGGGGCGAGCCTGAGGGTGGGCCTTACCTCTGGGCCATCATCCGGGTGGCCTGCACAAAGCAGGCACCAGCAGTCAAGGGCGTCAGTGTTTTTCTCAAAGGACAGTGGGACAGAAACTCCAAACCCTCTGGCCTTTCCCACCAAAAGTTAGGCTCACCAGAGAAGCCTAGAAAGGATGATAACTGGGTTCTGCTTTGAGGGAGGCTACTGTGTATTACACTAAAAGATGAAACCTATATCTCAATAGCTGTTCAAGATACTAAGACAGATCAAAGCCATGTCAGACTCTAAATATGATGTAGAACTGGCCCTTATCCTCTTTATAAAAAGTCATTACTGTCTCCTCTTGGTGAAAAATCTGCTGACTGTATTCATAATTATCCTGTTCATGTTATTATTTGACCCATGGGTACTTAATTGTTTCTTTGGCTCTGTCTCCTCCAGACTTAAAGCTATTCGCCTACCCAAGATGCAAATGCCTGGTGTCTACTGATGGCCTTTAGACAGAATCTCTGGAGAGTTTCTCTGCTGGTCAGCAACTACAAACCCCTTCAGGCTGAAGCAGGCAAAGCCGTCATCACACAGTGGGGAGGGGGCGTTGTGGGCAGCTGAGTTAGATAAAAGTATCATGTCAGTCAGGCTCTCAGAAAGAACCAGTAAGGAAGGTAAGATACCCACAACTGTGGGGGAGACAGAAGATTAAACAAAGGCAGCTGCACACCTCCCCGGGGACAGACATCAGGGACCAATATTCTAAGCAGGTGTCAATCACCTTGAAAAAGCCAAAAGAGTCGCTAACCCAACCCCACAAGAAGAGCCCCTGCTCCGCAGTCAAGCCCGCTTCTTATGTGACTCGTTTCCCCATTTGATTACGATTTAATCAATTTTACCTGGGCAGTTTGTCTTATCGGTGAGCCACAGCTACAGTCCAGCCCCATATTCTAGAAAAATCCTTAGAAAAGACAAGCTCCTAGGCAACCCACTTGGGTTCCCTTCTATCCTTCACTTGGACAGAAGCTTTCTTCCTCCCAATAAATATATTCTGCTCTTTAAAAAAAAAATAAAATAAAAAAGAGGAATCTACATGAGATTTGCAGAAGCAAGGTCCCTAAAGGACAGTCACCTCCAGTGAGCCACAGATGGTCCAGACCAAGGACAGCCCGTCCGTGACTTTGCTACGCATGCAAGCCGCTGCTCATGAGGGGCACGAGGCTTCCCGTGCCTCGATCTCCGGGGCAGCAGCAGCGCAGAATTACGTGTGTATGTGTATTTATATACACTTATTTGTTAAAAGGCAACTGGAAGTAATTACGTTTAAGTAGTCAAATTTACTTAAAGAGGATCACATACTTATTTAACCTCCAAGACTGGTTTTCTGTTCTCAGGTAACCGAGTTGTTAATGGAGTCCCAAGCTGCTTTGCAGTTCCTGATGTCCCTACTCACAGGTGGCCCTGGCTCCACCCCAGGGATAAATGGCAGGTCCAGAGCCATTGGGTGCTGCCCCATCCCTCCTCAGGCTCTGGTTTTACTCTGAGCCCTGTAGGAAAGCTAGATGAAGGCTTCCAAGTATGCCAGGCTGTGTCCAAAGACTGAACCCATTCTCTGGGGACTGGTGTGCACTCTGGATCTTCCCCATGGCCTTCCAATAAACCTTCTTCAGAAAAAATTATCTTTATCACTTAAGTTTTTAAACTTACTTGTACAAAGACCTGTGAAGTCTTTCATAATTTCTTTAAAACTGTTCTTATGGACAAACAACTTGAATCTTTCCTCCAAGGAAATACACAAATGGTCAAAAAGGCAAGGGCAGGACTGGGGAGATGGCTCAGTCTAGGACCCAGGTCTGAGCCCCATGCCGCATGCCTCAGCGCCAGGCATGGTGGCGCTGGGGAGGCCCACAGGAGGATCCCTGAGTCTGAGTTGCGTAGCAAGACATGCACCAAATAAATAAATAAAAAAAAGATAAGGCAATTTAAAAGGGCAAAGATGTTTGATATCACTCTTAGGGGGAACACAAGCCAACACCACTCAAGAGCACGCTGTACACGTTAGGGCGGCTACCTGGGTATTACAGAACAGAAAACACCCAGTGTGTGTTCGCAAGCAAGGGAGCCACTAGATGCTGACCTCTGCTGACAGAAATGCATTTGGAGCACGAGGTGACGTTCCTCCAGAACGGTGCACGGAACTACCGGGGCAACTACATGTCCACTTGTTTAGAACCAGAGCACCAGGCAGGATCGCGAAGGTGCCTACACTTTCATGCTCACAGCAGCATCCTTTACAGCTGCCCAACAGTGCGGGCAGTCCCCGTGTCCGAGGACGAGTGGACATGCAAAACATCCTCCCTCCCTGTGAGAGTGCTGTTCAGCTGCTAAGCTGGGAAGTCTTGCCCCTGCGCCAGCGTGCATGGTCTGTGGGGCGTTTCGGTGGGGGCAAGACAGCAGTTACCGAAGGCCAGGTGGGCCTGCCCCACTTGCGAGTGGTCCCCAGAGACATGAAACCCAGAGACAGACGTAAGAGGGGCTGCTGCAGAGGGAGATCATGAGGGGGCAGTGCTGCAGGTACAGAGGCTCACGGGGGACAGTGGTGACGGCTGCGCACCATGGTGACTGCTCACTGCCACAAAGCACCACGTACACACCGTGGTGAGAGCTGCAGGTGTAGTGTGGCATTGTACCACACTATAAAAAGCCCATTTTCCTTTTTTTGGTGGTACTGGGGTTTGAACTCAGGACCCTGCACTTGCCAGGCAAGCACTTATTCTACTGAGCTCTCTCTCTGGCCCTAAAAAGCCCTTTTTCTTAATGGTAATTTCTGGATACAGCTTGGTGGCACAGCCGTCTGCCTGGCATTCGTTTTGTGCCTTTCCTTTTTTCTCAGCTAGTACTTGGCAAATTTTACTATTTTGCCTCTAAGAATCAGGATCTTACTAAATGTTTTCACTGATGAATCCAAAGCGTCTGCTTGTAACTAGACTAGAGTAAGGCCACGATCCTCCGCCAGCGCAGCCGCTGTCCTAGGCAGCATGGACATGCTTAGGAGCTGAGACGCCAGCACCCAGGGGTCTCCTGAGTGGAGCTCCCCACTCTGGACCCCCACGCTGACCTGCGTCCCCAGTGCCCCCTGCTGTACGATGGCAGGGAGCTCATCCCTGCCACCGCGGTAGTATCACTGGGATTGAAGTTCCACTGTACCAAGGGAGCCTCTCGCCCTGCTGCCCTTAGGATGCTGGGTTCCAGGCCTGTGGTGGACGCAGGCTGCAGAGCCAACCCTGCAGGGTGCCCAGGGTGGCCATCAGCTCTGTGAATGCTCAGCCCTGGCCAGGTCAGCAAGGGGCTATCCAGACATGTCCCAACCATTGCCACTGGCCCACGTACTCAGTCCCAAATGCCACCACAGGCCCCAGTCACATGAGCTGGGTATCTCCCACTGAAGACCAGGGACAGAAGGCAGAGTACCACTAAGCGGAGCCAGGACTGTGCGGTGGGCCTGCCCTGGCGTGGGCCGTGGGCATCAGGGCTTTCTATTCCTCAGATGCTTCTTTCAGTGAAGAGTCCTGGAAACAGGGCTGTTGTGCCCTATTATTTTCAAAATAAGCCATGAACTATGAGCAAGTTAGTGCAGCGGGAAAGAGGCCAATGAGGTATTACACAGAAAGTGGTCGCTGTGACTTGCAACTCCTCCAATGAGACCACACGACTGAAACCCAGCGGTGGCAGTGTGCGGTGCACATGACCGATTTTCTCCACTTTCATCAGTGTTGAAATAGTAAACAATGTTTATAAATGCTTTCAAAAATTTAAGCAGCTCTAGTTCCAGTAACCACTCTCAAGAAAACAGAATGTACTTTGGTCCTGCGAGGCCAGCTCTTACTTAAGCATCAAATGCCCAGGAACAAAACAAGCTGTCTCCGAATCACACGTGGGTGCACTCTTCAGACCTCCCGCCACAACTGGGGCCTCCCCGGGGCAGCCCACTCTCCCTGGGGCAGACTCTGGGGGCAGCAGTGCTCGAAGGTACCCTGTGGTGTGGACAGACCTGGGATAAAATGAGAGTCGGGAGCCAGAAGGGACACTGCGAGACTTTATTAACACACCTTGCAAGATACAACAGAGTGCAAACACATCTTTCAGGATGAAACCACACAAATGATACACACAACAATACATGGTCTTTTTGCACCTAGGTCATTATATTCTTCACAAACAGTCCTGGAAAAACTCCCACACGGGTTAACGCAAAGGGAAATGGGGCAAAACACAGCAACAGCATTCCCACAGAGGCAGACGGAGCAGGGTGGCAGAGGACAGGAGCCGAGCGAACCCAGAAGAGCACAAGGAAGCCATCCCTTGGCGTCCAGTCAGCGTGCGCCCAACAGACACCGCTCCACGTCGCACCTGGTGCAGCCGGGAGGTGCACCCTGCTGAGCAGGCCTCCGTCGCAAGGCCAGGGACACGGCCACACGGCCACCCCTCCAAGCGGAGCGAGAGGCGCACTACCCTACACTGACCCACGCCCCAGGCCCTGCGAAGGCAGAGGGACAGGAACAAAGAAGGGGAGGTTAATGCTCGGCTACCCACAGCTGTGGGATGCTGGCGTCTTTGTGTCACCCCACACTCCTGCAGAGCGCCAAACTGCAAAATAATAGAACCAAAGTTATTC
This sequence comes from Octodon degus, assembly GCF_000260255.1. Classification (NCBI taxonomy): domain Eukaryota; kingdom Metazoa; phylum Chordata; class Mammalia; order Rodentia; family Octodontidae; genus Octodon; species Octodon degus. Next base: position 2,213,965 of record NW_004524603.1, read on the forward strand.
TCTCCAATCAAAGGCCTGGAGGAATAAATCGGGAGTGGAGACCTGTCGAGGCAAAGGGTTAGAGAAAGCAAGTCTTGGCGGTGCACAGGCGTCCAAAGCATCCCGCTCGGCCAGGGTGGAGTCCTGCATGGGGCTGGGGACAGGACAGAGGTGAGGAGGAGGCAGGCAGAGCGGGCAGGGGGCAGCAGGGCCAACGGCAGCACCTTGGGCGGGGGGAGTCCTGTCCCGTCCTGTCCAGTGTGCAGAGGGGAGGGTTGGCCAGGAAAGAGGAGCAGAGAAGGGAGCCCCGCTCCCTGAGGAACAGCCCACGGCAGAACAGCGGCAGCCAGAGGAGAGAGACACAGCCAAAGCAAGAACAAGCTCCAGAAGGAAAGGGATCAGACTGCGCTGTCACTGCTGCACCTGCAAATAAGTGGAATTAAAGCCTGGGAGTTAAAATCTCACAAGAGGAAAAGCATTCTGGATCCCACGCCTGAAAAGCAAAGCACAATTATAAAAACAGGTGCCTATTCTGCTCCTCAGCTGACAGCATCACTGGGTGTATACATGTTATTTTTAAATACTCTATATGCTAAGAAAATAGCGTAAAATGCAGAAGTTCAAGTAGTCTTTTAAAATCAGCTCCCACTACATCTGACCTTAAAATAAAAATTAGTTTAGGAGAAAATCATATAAAAACAGTCAAGAGGAACCTGTCTGAGCACACTAATCTGCCACACGGAGTGGCGGGCCCAGGGCCTGTCTGCTCGCCCAGTCTACGGGACACGTCTTCCTCAAGGGCCTGCTCTGTCCTCAAACCCTTTACCAACATGAAGACCTCTTGTTTTATCTGCCAGTAGAAAAGGAAAAGCAAGAACTTGGCAAGCTTCTCACCGCAAGCAGCTGTCCGGGAAGCCCCCGCCTTGCTTAAAAGTCTCCTACAGAACATGACAGAGTCAAGAGTGTGAGCGACAGTCTCTAGAGAAACGGCACAGAAGTGTGACCGCGTGCCCCCAGAAAGGGGCACACCTGCGGATCCAATATGAATCATGGGTTGCTTTCACTCTGGTACACAAAACCATGGGCTCATGTACCTAAGACCTTCGGCATTTTCAATGATAAGAACTAAACAGGTTGCAAAAACACCTTACATAAAAATCCTTAGGATTTAGTATTAAATCAAGGCTAAATGCCTTTGCAGAGTTCATAGTTAAGAATGTCAAAGTAACACTTTATTTACAGAATTTAAGACAGCTGCAAACATAAGCTGAGCCGCTCACTAAGCACAGTGTGCACAGTCCCCGCAGCTGACCTGAGCTCCTGCAGCACCCATCCCGGGGAGACCCCAGCCTCTCCTGCGCGCCCTACTCCCTGCCCTCTCAGAGCAGCTCCTCACAGCCTCCAACAGCCAGTGCTGTGCCTACAGTCTGCCTCCCACCCCAGGCCGGTGAGGCGAGGAGCGGCCACAGGGCCTGGAGGAGATGTGGCCTGGTGTGTCTAACAGTGGCTGTGTGTGGACTGAGCCCTAAGGTAGGAAAGGAAACAGGGGCTCCTGTAAGGGCGGTGGCCACACAGTGGGACCCAAGCCACTGTAAGAACCCCACAAATGTCTTCACCCCTGGGCATTCTGTCTCCAGCAAGAGGACAGAGAACCTCCATGAGCTCCAGGATGACCCAGAGCAACAGCCAGCCACTGCACAGTGCTCCAGGGGCTTAGACAATCACATCACTGGGGCCTGCCTAACTAGCGTCTGTCCAGCAGCCTCTGAGCTGAGTCTACCTTCCCGACAAAACCAGAGAGAAATAAAAGGCAAAAACAAAAAGAAAAAACAAAAGCCAAAAGAAAAATGGGATAGGCTCTTAACCCCAGTCCTTGGAGAAAGGTCCGTTTGCCTAACCTGTGTCACCTGTCCCTGCAAAAGGAGTCCCCCTCTTGGCCACTGTCCCTGACTCTCTCCCTGCCCTCCCCTCCAGCTCCTTGGCAGCCTCAGGCAGAAGGCTGGGCACAGGTCCTACACGCCACGACTCAGCAAAGCTCCTGAGGGGAACTCGAGCAGCCGTTCTCGGAGGACCGTTACACAGCACGGTAAGAACAGAAGATGCTGACCACTAAAGCACCTCCCCCTCCCAGCCCATCCCCTCTCCGGTGAGGCTGAAGTGGGGGTGCAGGGCCCACACAGGAAGTTGCCTCTCCAGGACACCAGGCAAGTGCCACAGTTCTTTCAGCAAGAAAAGAAGAGATCTGTTCTCAAGAACACCGGCATAGGGTTTAGCACATGTGGCCAGGCCAAGGTATGCAAAGCTACGTCCAGGTCAGCAGCTGGGTGAACTTACATTACAGACAAAGTAAACAATGCCAAAGGAAGAGAAGTTACTGGGCTACATATGATCACCTGCTGGTTCACCTCCTGAGACCTGCTCACATTTACTGCCTTCATGTTTCTTGGATTTGTGAACAAATAATACACAGATGAGGATAAATGAATTGACTTACTACCATCTTTATAAAAATCGAATGTACACACAAACACATAAACAATTATGGAAGTGTCTCCATTAAACTCTGATAAGACAACACAAAAGAACTAACAAACAGCTAAGAAGACGCTGCCGGGCAGGCAGCATTCCCAGGAAGGTGTCACTGTAAAAGGTCCATGTGTACACAGTGCGCTAGTGCCCTGCCCCTCACCCTAAATGCATGATAAAGAACAAAGATAATGGTTGCAGCAGATCTTCCCCAGGGCTCAGGTGCATGCGGGGGTCTGACTACCCCACAGGAGTGCACCCAACGATGAAGTAACACTTCTAAGTCCACTTCTTTCCTTTGCTGCGGTTCCTCTGGGGATACTGCATCTGCAGCACTGGCCTGCCCGGGGCTGAGCTGCTCCAGGGCATGACAACTGAGAGGCCGGCTGTGCCTATGCCCACTGCCCTGCCCAGCCCTGCACACGGCCCTGCCGCCTTGCCCTGCCAAGTGTGCAGATGGCTACAGACACAGACACACACATGCTCCTGGGGAGCCCAGTCCTCGGCCAAGGCCAAAGAGGACCTGGGAGGGGTCTGAAGCCCGTCTTGAGCAATGGCACCCAACAGGGTTTGTTCTGTCAACACTAACTTCCATGCTTCAAAGCCTACTGACTTCCAGAGATGAGGTACAGACCTGGGTTTCAAAAGCACAGCAGACTACTTGAGGAGGGGGAACAAAAAAAACCCCAAAACGTTAAACTCATTTTATTGTATCCTAAGTCTTAAACAATAAAACAAGGACCCAGCAAGTCCTACGCGGCCAGGATCTGCCTAAACTGTAGCTTACAGGCTACAGAACTCACTGCTCCAACGCAGCTGAGGACGGCCAGGCAGACTGCGCCCGCACCTGTATGGGTACTCCTGGCACTAACTGGACACAAGCGGCCTGTCACAGCTCTGTGAGGCCAGGCAGAGGCTTCTGAACAGAGGCGGACCCAAAGGGAGGGTCTGCCAGGACATCATGCGAGTGCCACCGTCTCCCAGAACCTGCACAACCACCTGCACTTCCGTGTCCCTTCTAGGCTATGACATCAACTCATCATCAAAGCTACAAAAAGACTTACAGGGCCGGAATGGTCTTCTCCAGTTCTTAGTACTAGTGACTTTATTTGGAAATGTAACATAAAACTACAGCTGAGGAAACCAGAGGCTACAAGTCACTTCCTGTCTCCTAAGCTACCACAGGGCATACCAGAGAGCACCGAGGCCCAAGCTGGTACTCAAAGGCTTGGCCGAGTGACAACGGTCAACCCTGCTAGCAGTAGGACACGAGTCACAGGTGTATATGCAGCTAAAAGTCCAAGCGTGCCCTGGGCGCCTGGTCAAACAGCTCAAACCACTCTGCACTTACACCGCCAGCCAGACTCCTGGCGGAAACGCAGGGAGGCTCTTCCAGTGCGTGCCCAGCAGGACTTCCACAGAGGCTGCTTTGTGAAGAGTGAGTCTCCCCACGGAACCTACCGGGCCACATCCCTGTGAGACAGCCGTCCTCACACACAGGTGTGGGAAACGGCAAGCCGAGCAAGCCCTCGGACCCCTAAAGGATGGTGACACCCCTGCACAAAGGCCTTCAGAGCAAAAGGCAATGAAGCAATGACAGTGCATGTCACGGCATCCGTGACATAAACACTGCACCTGGGGCTGCATTTAAAAAGAAGAAAACCTACACAGGTCCAGTTACCCAACAGCGCCTCAGCCTGCAGGGCAGGAAGCCGGCCCCAGAGCTGCAGGTATCCTGCACCTGCACGCTGAGCCTTCTGGGGAGAGCATGAACAGGTGGGGGTCCACCTGGGAGCCAGGAGTGTGCGGGGGGCACGCTGGAGATGTCTACAAGAAGCAGAATGGCTACTTCCGTTGGCACCAGCCCAACCACCCACTTATACCTGGCTTTTCAGGCTATGCACGTGTCAATTGAGCATCACCCAAGTTTTAACTACGTTTTCACACAGAGTCTTTGAGGGCCGAGGAGACAACTCTGGTGAAGCTTAGTTGAGACACTCCTTTCTAGCCTGCACCGAAGATAAGTGCAACCATTATCAAATATTCTTTGCTAGGAAAAATACTCAGAACCTGGGACATAATGCTCTCTCCTGACTGAGTCACTGTGATCAATCGTACAGCAGGATCATGGAGAACAGGGTCTACATGCATCGTGAACACTTGGAAATAAAGGGAAACGAGAACTGAGTTCTTGTGGACAACGGAATGCGAAGCAACCCAGCACCCATCTCGCTCGCCATGTCCCGTCATCCAGCTCTGAGGAGTGTTCTAGACTGAGGGCCAGAGGGGCTGCGCTCCTGGGGGTCTTCCTATGCGGCAGCTTCCGTGAAGAAATTCCGCATGTATGCAGATGAGGCGAGACCTCCTGCTAGACCTCACTCCACGATCAGGGCCACATTTATGTGGGACAAATCTATCATGTGCCTGTGGAAATTTAAAGAAACAGTCAACACCAGCTTCACACATGGGCAATCAGCTCACCGGGGGAGAACGTGAAGTACCATGGTGAGCCACGGTTAACACTTCTTCCACAGACTGTAGAAGGTGGAGTATGGCTATGGCTCAGGGGCAGGGTGCTTGCTTGCCTAGCACAAGCAGGGCCCTGTGTGCAATCTCTTTCACTACAGAAGAGAAAACAAGAAAGAGAAACGTGCAAGTTTACAGGTAAGATCGGTATGCGAACTCACAAGGGCCGTGCCCAATGACAAGACTGCTGGCACTCTGTCTGCGTCACTGGCACAGCCCCTGCAGGTGGCAACCACCCCACAGAGACCCCCTTCCTCCTGGTCACGCCCACAGGCACACGGGCTACCTGTGGAACTTCTGCTGAAATGCCAGTGCATGCGCTGGTTCCTTGAACTTGGCGATGGCTTTCCGCTGCTGGGGAAGCATCTGCAGGCTCTGGAGGAAGAGAGCAGAAGGACAGCCACATCACTCTGGGCCACACCACGAGCTGCGACGCGGGACTGAGGGCCAGGGTGCTGTGCAGCACAGACACACCGGCCTCCCCTCGTGCCTCCTGGCCAGTGCTGCTCACCGAGCCAGAACCCCCAGCCCAAGCAGCGCTTGCTCCACAGTCCCACGAGCAGAGCGTCTGTCCTGCGAGCCGTGTTCAGGCCTGCCAGCCGTGGCCACGGCACTACCCAGCCACCGCAGGGCTGCTCTCCTCACACCTTCCTGTCAGGTAACTTCTAACTGTGCCAGCTGGAGGTTTGAGCCCCACCAGGTAACTGAGACCAGTTTGTCTCTGAATGAACAAAATGGTCAGGGACGCAACTGGGCCCCTAGCGATGCAAAACCACTACAGGCACGGGGACAGCGCACACCCCGACCCCCGCCTCCCCACCCCGCTGTCAGAAGAAACCGCCGTGAAGTGAGATGGCCGGCAGCCTGCACAGCAGCCACTCCTCACGCCGCCTCTGGGTGAACTGAGGCCTCTCCTACAAACGGGCACCTGGGCTACCTCAGTGTTACAGACTGAGCACAGCTGGCTCTCAGGGGTGAAGTCTCGGGCCAAAAGCAGCGCCGCCAAGGCCAGCAACGCTCCTGCTGCAGTGGCGGGCTGCGGGCTGCAGTGCCCGTGCAGCAGAGATGCCTTGCCGCCGTCTCTGCAACGCGAGCGCATGCCTGGGACGCGTCCCTCTTCTGCTCCCATCGCCTCAGCACGCTCCTGTTACTTTTCTTACTCTACGGCAGCTTGGCAGTACTGCAAGGAGGTCAACACCGAGCTGAGAGCAGCAGTGTCTGCCACATCACTGCCATGCTGGGGAAAATCTCAGATTCCACAGTCTTACAAAGCACAGTTTACATGCAGGCACTAGAACTTTCTATGGTGAAAAGGCTGAAAGCCCAGGGCTCCCTGTCAACGCCACTCGGTGCGGCTGAGTGAACGCTAGGGGGCTCCCTACTCCAGAGCACACGCACTTCCTGCAGCGGGCTCAGAGGCTGCGAGCTGGTCACTCAGCTCCACCCCAGGCCTGCGCTTCCCAGACCACCCTCACATGCTGGCACCCTCTCTAAGGCACTTCCGCAGCCACCAAGTGCTGGCAAAGCTTGCTGTTTTAGTTTTCTTTTTTTTTTAAATAAGGAAAAGTGGCACTCGGAAAATGGGATGCTTGTTGTTAGGACAGGAGTAGCAGCTGCTGGAGTCTGGCGCTCTCCTGGGCCGCAGGGCCAGGACCTTGCGCCTTCTCCCCACCATCCTGACAGAGATGTAGGAATGCTGTCTTGCTCTCTGATTAGGCAACTCACTGTGGCCAACTGCAACACTGCCTTCTCTGTGACTTTAGGTGGCTCCAATCAAACTTTTATAACACAATGATTTTTAACTCTTTACAGAAAATAGCCACCTGGAAGATCATTAAATGGCCAAGATGGTTAGGCCACACAGTAAGACCATCAGGAGGAGCAGCAAGCAGTGCTGGCACTCAATGACACTCAAGAAGATGCATCCCCAGTGGACGAGGCTCAGGGGTCAATATGGGCTTGGACAAACTGCTGGGCTGTCCACGACTGCCAGCCCCACTTACTTTGCATTTCAGAGCAGATGACCCACACGTTAATGCACCTAAAATCCTCTACTGCTGACTCTGTTCCTGAGAATTAATTGCTGTGATGACCAGTTGCTTAGAAACCACCTACCCGTGAACCCTGGCTTTATGCTGCTGACAAATAGCGAAGTGCTCCCTAGCCACATACCTCGGAGACCTGCTCCTATGTGGAGGAAAGGCCGTGCTTCCCGCCCCTCGGAACAAAGGTGGTTCTATGCCAGCCTCACAACGGACACTCGAGAGCTTCCAGCTCACCCTCACTTTTAGGCCTCTCTGGAGCAGAGGAGACCTGACACATGAATTTGTTACCACTGTGGCAGCCCCAATCTGAGAATGTCCCCAGATTCACTTAGGAATGAAGAGATTATAGATTAAAAGAATTTTTTGCTTTTCAAAAACCTACATTTCTCTTAGCTACATTTCCAAAAATCTCCACCTTCAGACCTAGCTCCCGCTTGATGGCAAAGTGTGAGGATGGCAGAGAATGGCCTGCGGCAGAAGGGGCCAAAACAGGACCGACGCCAGGCATCTGCATCCAGGAGCATCTGCAGGCTTGGCACTGAGAACTGACACTCTGTCCATAGTCACTCATTCCCTTGGCAGCCAGCACGGGAGACTCAAACTTTTAAACATTACAATTAGCCAGTTTCAAAACTTAGGAGACACAAATAGCCTACGCTACTGTCCTGTCCGTAAAATCTTAACAGTGTCCCACAGCTGCGAATCTGTGCGGTTGCTTCAGGACTAGCGTTAAGAGGAGGCTAAACACTTTAAGCTTCTAAAAATTATGATAAAAAAACCCAAATGTTTTAAAAGAACAAAAAACATTCAGGGAGGAATGAATGTGCGAGCTATAGGATAACTTGAGGATTTCAAAGGAAAGCTGATTCTGCTGCAGTATTTCTTAAAATTTTAAAGGACAGCCTGAACTCCTCCAAGCATGAGGCAGCGGAGGCTCAGGACTAGGAACACAGCAGACTCTTGACATGACCCAACCGCACTGAGGGCGCCCGGACAGGGCTTCACCCAGGCCCAGAGACGGCAGAGCGCCAGGCTGCCCTGAGCTGCCTACCTGGATGGGTCCCACAGACATCAGCAGGCTCTTCAGCTGGACGTCCGTGGTGGACGAAGACAGCCCCTCCACGGACACCACACAGGGCTGCGGCTTGCATTCCACCACACGCAGGTTCTGCTTGTTGGGCATGAGGCGCCCCCGGCTCATGGGACCCGCCACTCCTCGGCCTCGTCCATGCATGATGGGCTGGAACGACAAAGGGAGTGCATTCTCATGTCCAAGTACAGGCGACCTCTGAGCTACACCCACTAGGGCACAGTGAGCCGCGGGGTTCTGCGCAGTTTTCTATCCTCTCCCCAGGGGTGCTCACACTTCACCAACACAGCAAGCCAAGCAAGACGAGGTATGGATCCGGAGGGAAGTGACAACCCCTGAGTTGACGTCAGGAGACCACACAGGCACTCGATATACTCTTGTGCTACCACTGCAGTGGGGGAGGCACCTGGGGGTAGGGAGTCATAGGCTTGGGGCACGCAGCTGAGGTCAGGGGGTGGACCCCATCCTAGCTGCACAGAGCCCGGACTCCCCCACTCCTCAGTGGGCCCCATGGAGCACAGTCACAATGCACCTGGCAGTTCCAACAAGCCACAGCTCTAGGCACCAACTCACTAGGACAATGTCCACACCAGCCACCCCCCAAATGCACAGGCAGGTTCTGCAGCAGAGCTACATGTCACAGTCATCCAGTAAGACTTACACACACACACACACACACACACACACACAACTGGAACAGGGTAGCTACCACCTTTAATCCCAGCACGACCCTTGGGTCAAAGGCAGGGCCCAAAAGGCATCCTTTCTGCTTTGCTCGTCTTTTTGTTTGTTTTACAGCCAGGAAGATTCAAGACCACAGCTGAGACTTAAAGAGGGCTTTCCGGCACTTTTTCCTGGTTAGGAAACTACAGAGACCATGCGCACTTCAAGTGGGACTGAGCACCAGATGTTCCAGATGCCCCAGAGTGTGACCAGATGGGGGCAGCACAACAGACCCCAGGCCTCCCAGGAAAGGCAGGAAGCAAGCTGGGGTGAGGACAGAAGCTTGCCCCACAGCACAATGGGCACCACGCAGAGAAGGCCAGGAGAAGGCTGTGCTCCCCCAGTGCTCTGCAGAAGGGGATGTGTGCTCACCCCTGGGAAATGCACTGCAGGTCCCGAGTGACAAGGCTGCAGAGCGTTACCAGCGCTCTTCTGCTCCAACTACAGACAGTCATGACACGAACACTGCGGTGCACTTGTGAGCCACGTCTTGCTACAGATCACCACACAAAACCCTCCTGAGCGCTCAGGTAAGAAACACACTGTCCTCTGTTCGGAAGGACAAAGGAGCTCGGTGCTCACATACACCATATACAGGCTGTGCCTCTTCCACGGTCTGTCTGGTCATGGAGCCAGGGACAGAGCTGGACAGGACAATGTGCTAGGGGTTCACTGCCATCTGAATGAGGCAGCACGCACAAACACACCTGAACATCACGCAGCAGTGCACCCTAGGCCTTCCGGAAGCGTCAAAGTAGGTGCTACCCCACACCTCCATCCAGCCTCTCTTGCTCCTCCAGACAGGTGACACTAGCCGCTGTCCCAGGAGAGACCTTGCAGCCTCTGCCTAGAAGCCAACGGGGGACACTTGCGGGGCTCCATGTGGGATGGAGTCAGATGGGCATCAGGTACACCAGGTTTCCCGCCACACACTGAGCTCAGACAGGGAGATATCCCTCAACCCAAGGGCCAAAGGAAGAGTGACAGCACCAGAGGTGTGGCTCTGTCACTTCCTTGGGTCACTCTACCATCACCGGCCTCAGGTTCCCTTCTTGGAACCGAGGTGTTTGACTAGGAACCCTGAGAACAGACAGAACTCTGGCTTTAAGCAGGTAGAGGGTGTCGCCCACATGCAGCTGTACGAGAGTGCAGCGGCTGCAGGCCCCTTGCAGCCACAGTGTGGGGCAGCTTCTGCACAGCGCACTGTTCAGAGGCCCGCAACAGCCTAGCTCTGCGATGTGTGCACTGGCTGGAGCGTCCCAGGTGAGGACAAGATGCCTCACTGGCCAGAGCAGGTACTAACAGGCGCCAGGCAGCGCAGATCAGAGAAACCATCCTCATCAACAGCGAGACACTTCCCACGAGGGAGCAGGCCTCCACGTCTGGGCAGGCAGGGGCAGGCAGTACCTTCTTGGCCTGGTGAATGCCTTGGATGCTTTTGATCCCTGGAGGAACAGCCGAGTGCACGTGGGGGCCCAAGGGGGCGTGCTGGGCCTGCTGAGTGACCCCCTTGGTCAGCGTCACCTTGCGGGCAGGCTGCTGTCTCACTTCTGGAGGCTGAGGAAGCCGCTGGGGCTGGCCCTCGAGGTGGAAAAAGCCGTCGCTCTCTCCTCCCTGCTGAAACCAACAGGCAGCACAGGGTTCAGGGCCGGCCCAACACTCTCTCAGTCTGGGAGCCCAAGGCCTGGGCAGCTGCGAGGTGGGACCCTTGCACCAGATGAGGCCAGACCTGCTACTCCATTAAAACAGTGCAAGGATTTCACACCGGGCAGTGGGCAGGGCAGGGTTTAACAATACTTTTGAAATTTAAACTGTGTGATATCACCTTCAATGTTTCCATTGAAGGTCTGTGATTAAAATACTGCAAGTGCTACTGGTCATGATGGTACATACCAGTAAGCCCAACACTCGGGGAGACTGAGGCAGGGGACTCACAAGTTCAAGCCCAACCTGAGCAACTTCACAAAACAGTGTCTCAAGAAAGAAAGGGTTGGGGATTACTGCTCAAAGAAAGGTCCTGGGTTCAATCCCCAGTGCTAAAGAGAAAGTGTGTGCTGTTTAACTCAGTGGCATATTGCTTAGCTCTAAAAACAGCCGCTACACACACCAACAGCACGCTAATTACAACCAGGAGCAAGGGCCCCAACTCTGTGGCTGCACTGCAGCGCAGGCAAGCAGGAGAAGCCAGCACTGCCGGATGTGCACTTGCTCGCAGCACGTGCAGCAGCTCCCCGCAGGGCCTAGGAGTTGAGAGCCCCGCTGCACTTCCCAGGCCTCAGACCCACTGGCAGAGGGGCCGTGGAAGCCAAGCGCACACCCCAAGCAGGGGACGGCGTGCTCTGCCCCACCCCCACCCGTGGCCAGCTGTGTGGACTGTCCCTGGCTGTGTCTGTCAGCCTCTTCCAAGATCCAGCCAGTGTCCTTTCAAAAGAAGAACAGGGGAGATGGGGATGGAGCTGGAGATAGAAAAATCCGATAGCAAAAATCCTACCCTGCTGAATTATGGAATCTCAACAGAAACAGACATTGCGACTTGAAAAGTTAGACTGTGCTTGAACCCCACAAGCTCCCACCCCCAGCAAGAAGAGAACCAAGTCAGGCACTGCTGTGCAATCTTTCTCACACAGGCCACTGAGCCATGCCAGCAACAGAGGGGGACTTGGTAAGCCAGTGCAGAGCAGCCCTATGTCGTCAGGCCCCTCCCTGCTACCTGGCTGTGGTCTGTCCCGGTCAAAAGCCATGCTGAAACTGAGCTGCGACGCAGCAGTACTAGAGGCACAGAAGTCTAGGAGAGGTGTGAGGGTCAAAAGAGCTCCACCTTCGTGGGAGGGACTGATGCAGTTCTCAGGAGAATGGGCTGGCTATCAAGAGAGGAGGCTGCTGACAGCATCTCTCCCTTTTGTGTGGAAGGAATTTCTAAAATTAGAACCCCAATGCGAAAGAGAGAACAGCAAGAATCAATAAATGTGATTACATCAAATTAAAAAGCTTCTTAAAGAATTAAAAAGCTTGTGCACAGCAAAGAAATCAATTAAGAGAGCAAAGAAACAACCTACACAGTGAGAAAAAAACTTTGTCAGCTGTCCCTCAGACAGGGGACTAATATCCAGAATATACAAAGAACTCCAAAAAAACTGAAATAAAAGACCTAATCAAGAAATGGGCAAGTGAAATGAACAGTTACTTCTCAAAGGAAGAAGTACAAAGATGGTCAATAAACATATGGAAATGTGCTCCTCTCTGGCCTACAGAGAAACACAAACTGAAACGGCGCTAAGGCTCTATCTTATACCGGAAGGAAGGGTCATCATCAAGAAACCGAAAGATACCAACTGTTGGCATAGTTGTGGTGAAAAAGGACCGCTCTTTCCTACATTGCCAGTGGGAATGTAGGCTAGGATGACCAGCATGGAAATCAGCACGGGGATCTCTCAGAGAACTAAAATCAGAAATCCCACATGCCCCCAGCTAGCCTCTTTTCTAGGCACCTTCCCCAAGAGCCAAAGACATCACGCTACAGCAGCACACACGATTTGCAAGGGTTAAATCCTGGAAGCAGCCTAATAACTGAGCCACGAAAACGTGGTGTCTACACACAACGGAATGTAGTATTATCCGGCTACAAAGAAGGACAAACGCATGACATTCTAGGAAAATGGATGCACCTGGAATACACAATGCTGCGTGCAACAAATCAGATACACAAGCATAACAGCCTATCTTGCACGTAACTCAGGCAAAGTACAGAGAGCATAATAAAAGATGGTGGAAGGAAACAAGGAGATAGGTCTCTTGCAAAGGGGAAGGGTCCAAGAGTCTGAGGGGAGGTGAAACAAGACACCACGCTTGGGAACCCAATCACTTCCGCGAATGTACACATCATGCACCGCAAGTGTGATCATCGGAATAAGAGTGAAAACGGGGAAAGGGGATTTAGCAGAGGTGGAAGGGAAGAGGACTAAAATAAAAGAAACTGCATCATGTACACGCACACATTCCCCAAGGTGGCGTACAGACATACACGAAAGGGGAGTGTCTGGCACAAAATGGAACAGGCAGTGGGGCCAGAGTGGAGCGACGTGGCCGCAGCCAGGAAGGCTGACAGCCACCAGATCCCGAGAAGGAAGACCCTTTGCTGCCCTCAAGCCTCTGGAGTCAGCACGGCCTGCCGGCACCTTGGTTTAAGCCCAGGGGTACTGATTCCTGATTTCTGGGCTCTGGACCACTAAGGAGAAAACTTGTTTTTCTCAAGTTCTACCAGGTTTGTGGCAATTACTTTACAGTGGCCATTGAAAGTTAATACATAGACCAAAGTAACTGTCTGAAGCTATTGTTGATTTACTAAAACCAAGTGGTAACTTAAGTTAGAGCTAAACATTAAGTTGCTTTTTAACACAGCATTAAAGCACATCATAAAAAAAATAAGGCACCATTGTATGGCAGCTCTCTAGAGACCAAATACACCTGAATTGTGTGGTAAGCACACGGGATTTATTGCATCAAAAACAGAATTACACTTTTTTAAAAATCCCTCCCAATCATACATAGAAATAAATGGAAAAAAAAAAAACCCTTAAATCCATCAACTCAGAAAAGGTGCACACACCATGACCAAGACTCACTCCCACAATAAAGGTTGGCTTCACACTTCAAGTTAACCAACACACCACAGTATAGGAATGTAGGAATGAAGGACCCGTGACGTCTGCTACTGCCCTGCTGGGGCTGTGTATGACCAACCCAGATGATCTCACAAGATCCTGCGACTCTACGGTGCGTGCTGTAACTGCCTAAATGGGTTGGGCTTCCTGGGAGTTATCCCCTACCTCCAAAAGAAAATGGTCTCTGGCTATTGAGGTATGTGGCTATATCTTTAAATTTTTGTTGGCATGAAAAATTTCAGTAACATGAAACTACAGAGAACTATACAGCTTTTCAAGAAACAAACGTTGAAAAACGTGGCTCTCAGGATATGGCCTTGTGCCTCGGGGGAGAGTGCTGCTCGCGCCATGAGAAGAGCAGGGCCAGGCCTCTCCCTGCCCTTCACAGGCGCTGGCTGGTGAGCCTGCAAGTCACCTCCACTCGAGACAAGGGCACACGTCCCAACCTTGCCACCAGGTGGCCAGGGTTCTCCGGGGGTCGCGATAATCATCAGGAGTGCTGGCATCACATTCCACTTGTCACTGCCTGTGTAATGACAGGAAATGCGCTCGGCCGTTGTTTTCCTCCAGTCCTCCCTGGGAGCTAAGAAGAGCGTCCTCTTTTGTGCATGGAGCAAGCTGAGGCCTTGGGTCACGGCCAAGTGCCAGGTAACCTCCCTGGTTCTAAGGAGACCACGTCCTGGGAGGAAGGGACACTGATGCGCTTTGTAGCTACATTCAGCAAGAACTGAAGCAAAAGGGGTGAGGCGCCATTCAATTAAATCATTCCAATTAGGGTACTAGAATGCTGTGCTTTGAATTTTTCTCAAGATCACAGCAAGCATTCACAGACTGAATATAAATAATTTCATTTTGTAAGAAAAACTGAAAAAATTTCCAATTAAGAGAATAAATATTCTCCCAATGTAGCACAATAAAAGCTAATTCTAGGGGGAAATTTTAAATTCCTAATATTAGGAAATGGTCAACCTACCCATTACTAGGTTGCAACCAAGAAGGTATTTTTATGCCCATACTCATGGAAAGCCACAGGCAAAACTTAAATAAGACTAAGCCAAGGTGAGACTACCCATTACTGACAGGTCTCTCGTAACCTAGACCAGGGGCGGCAAACTCCCAGCACGGGTGTCAGAGGGGGCTGCTTCTATCGCTGGAAGCCCTAAAGGGTTCGCCACCACTGAGCAGACCTACAGCTGCAGCACTAAAAGCCTACAATTGTGCAAACTGGTGATGCATATTTTAAAATGTTACTGATTGAAATCAGGAATTTAAGAAATCTATTCTCTGAACACAAGCAAACCAGTGGCGGTGAGTGGAGAGCACATTATGCTGTGGTCATAAAAAATGAGCCTGCCTCGGGGCCGGGGAGATGGCTCAGTAGAATAAGCGCTTTCCTGGCAAGTGCAAGGGCCTGAGTTCAATCCCTGGTTCCGCAAAAAAAAAGAAAGAAAGAAAGAGCCTGCCTTGAGACCGAGCTTCTCTAGGGCAGCACAGTGCACTCCGCAGCTCCTTACGCAGCAGAACGCTGGGTACCATTTTCTCCACTGTCCCCCACTCTCTCCAAAGCAAGTGGAAGAAGAGAAACTGAGCCTGCCCCAGTGCAGCCTGGGCCCACCTTAGCCCAAATATGTCACTGGGATTTCCATAAATGACTATCTTTAATGAATGCAACAGAACTGTGTCCTTACTGTTTTTCTTTTAAAAAATGTCCGAGAGACACTACCTGAATTAAGTAAGCTTAGGGAACACTTTTTATCAGTTTAATCATACCAAAAATGAGGTTTGTATCCACCAACATGAGCAGGACAAATTTATTTATAACACATGCTTTAAATGTATTGATAACAAAGCCTATTGATGCTGCCAGGCCTCCTTGCACTTCGACAGATCAAATCTTATTTTCACCTAACCCCATGAAGAAGCGGTATCACTGACTTGCATCCGCCAGCGAGCAAACTGATTAATCCCTCTCCACAGAAATCTCACCCTTGATTAGACCTATCAGACGCTAGGCAGCATTATTCTGGAGTGACAACACTTGACAAATTCCCCAACCATTTTCCTCAGCCTTTGTGGCCCTGCTAGGTTGTATTAACCCTGATGAAAAATTAATTTTCCTTATCTTCTCCTAAACCCCAAAATCCAAATCCGCCAAACTGGCAACTCTCTCTGTAAAGGTATTATGAAAACCTCTAAAAGATTAATTGCATGTCTTCAGGTGACATTAAATTAATTTCTGTACTCATGACAGACATTTGATACTCCGCACTGAGAGGACAGATAACATTGTCAGGACACACAGAAGGACAGTGGTGTGGTGTCCCAGGGCAGCCTCTTATGAATTCTCCTCCCGATAAAAGCGCACTTCACTGTCACCTGCAGTGCAGCTGGTCGCGTGGCCGCAGCTCTCACGCACAGGTTTCTATTAGCAGTAACAATGCAGACCCTAGCCCTGTGATCTCTGTGAAGCTCATTCAGAACCTGTACGATAAATGATATGCAAGCTATGTGAGGTTTCCAAATATAAACAAATACATCTAAGATTCCTCTATTGCTCTCTGAAGACAACTGCATCAGAGCAGAGACATAAACTAACATTCCCTCCAGGTACCTAGGTCAATTCCCTAATTAAATTGCTGCAGTGTGATATAGGGGGAAAGGGGCTTGAGGCGGCAACATTTCACATTTGCAGTTCATTTATTCTCTGCAAAAAATTAGCCTTACCTCACAGCAAGCACACCAGACACGAACTGAAACCTCCAGCACAGCCTCTCCCCATGCCTAGTAATGGGCCTACACAGGCTGCATAGAAATCAAGTCTGTAAGGTTAAAGACCAGGGCAGCTGGGCCTTGTGACTACTGGGCTTAGGAAAGAATACTCTCAGCGCATATATTTGGCTGAACAGTACAATGCGCACATGGCAGTCACTCAAGTGCCTGTTCTCCTAACAACCTTTCCTTCTGAGATTATTAGGTATATTTAGAGAATACATGTAGAAAGTGAAATTAGCTGAAGCCATGAGCTTGAGGGGCTTTGATACCCCACAGCTCTCCAATTTAGAAAGCAAAAAAAGTCTGAAAAGGCGAGGATTCCCAGCAGCAGGAGGGCCTGGGCACCTGCACACGGTAGCTTTTTAGGCAGCAGGGGCAGGCAGTCTGGCTTTCCAGCTCTGGCCATTCACCCAGACATGAATTTGCTACCTCAGAGACTGCTAGAGCTGTGAGGCGTGGCGTGTGCCATCCCGTGGGACACATTTCTCTGAGCCTCAACTCCTCCAGCCTGCATCTCTCAGACCTCCTTTCACATCCTTCCCTTGGACCTGCAGGTGCAGAGCAGGAACACAGCACGCGGGACTTCCCATCAGCCCAGACGGCAGCCCTGGGCTCTGCAGCCTGGCCAGGCCCTGTAAGCCAGCTGCACGCTCCTGTGAGCAACACCCCACGTACCAACACACCAGCCCGCATGGGGGGTCTACCAAAGGCAGCCAACAGGTCGTATAGTCCTCAACCAAATAAAGAAGGAATCTGTGGAAGGGTCAATAGATTTTGACATGAAAACTGACTAAAAGCAATTAGGATAAATATTCTCTGATTTTTTCCCAAGTTTTACTCACCTCCTGGCATCACCAAAACATTCACAGAAACAACTGCTACTCTTACCCACCGAAGTGCTGGGGGGAGTACTAAACCTGCTACTCCTTTACTGATTTAACAGAAGACACTGTGAACCATGTCAATGTCTGCAGCTCATATTTAAGTTTCTGAAATACTTATCCCTGCAAATGCTCTAAATTCTGCTGCATACTGCACCACGACGGACCCTGCCACCATGGGCCTAAAGAGACCGAGCCTAGAGATCAGGGACCAAAATGTCTGCAACCATGAGCCAAAAGAAATCTTTTCTTCCTTATGAATTTGTTTTCTCAGCTATTTGGTTACAGTAATGAAGGATGAGACACAGCCCCCTTGGTGCAAAGGAGCTGAAGCCACCCAGAGACAGGGTTGGCCCCAGGGACAAGGCAGACAAAGGACAAGATACATCACAGCAGCCCCTTGTACGGGAAGCAGGCAGACACTAAAAAGTGGTGGGAACTTCACAGAAGACACAGAAGCCAATGGCTCTCTGGCCAGGAGGATCAACTCTAGCACTAAAGTAAACAAGGACAGTGAAGGCTCACTCTGAAAAAATGAAAGGAAAAGACAGAGCCATCACTGGGGAGGACAGCAGGGGACAGAGGCAACAGGAGTGCTGCCACAGGAAGGCATCAACGCAGCTACCAGTGATTGTCTGCTAACAGGCCAGAGTCCCCCAGAAACTATTACCAACGTTACAAAAAAATAAAGCTGCAAGCACAATGGAAAGACTCAGCAAACAGCACCTCACAAGTGACCAGAGATGATCTTGCTAACACAGCACAGACCTCCGCTTGTGGCCAGCCAGCCCTAACAGCCCAACCTGACACCCCTGAGGGAAAAACAGAAGACAAACCCAAGTTAAAGGACATTCAAAACAAAATGACTGGCCCTGTTCCTTAAATACGTCAAGGGCAAGAAGCAATAAATGAGGGCTGACAAGATAGCTCAGAGGTCTAACACTAGCTCAGGCAAGCACAGAGACCAGGGTTCAATCCCCAACACCACACGCCGCAAGTCTAGGCATGGTGGCGTACACCTGTAATCCTCCCCGCCAGTGCTGGGGAGGCTGAGACAGGACTCTGAGCTGCGTAGTTAGACCCTGCACCAAATACACTTTGTTTAAAAAAAGTAAAAGAAAGAAACAACAAATGGTTGTGCAAATGTCACAGATTAAAGGAGACCACAAAGAGAGCACGTAAGCCTAGATGGCCCTGGCCTGGATAATGAGGTCATATCAACATGAAACTTTCCCACTTTTCATAATAATAGGCAACTGCAGTTTTGCAAGCAGTGTCCCTGGGCTGAGACGGTAGCACTGTGCCTCCAACCTACCTACAAACAGCCTGGGAAAAGTTCTGTGCACAAAATGAAACAAGGCCGAGCCAGCTCAGCAGGTGGAAACAGCTGCAAAACGTGACAGGCACCCAGCTCCTGCACTGCCCCTACAACCTCTCACCGCCAAGTAGCAAGAGCCCACCTATAGCCCTAGGAGCCCAGGGCACTGCACACCTCTCCTCCGCATCTGGGCACAACTTCTGAGAGAGAGGGCAGGAGAGAAAGAGAGCCACAGAGCCAGTTCAGGGCCACGCAGCAAGCTTCTGCTCACAGCATTCTGACAGCTTTTTAAAAATAAAATACAAGCGAATCACAAGTGGACAGCTGGCTTTCCTGGTGGGAAGTTCCTTCTGTCTCCCTTTTCTCTGTGTGGCCCACAGAACAAAGGACTATTTACTGAATTGGCAGCCAAATTCCTAAAATTTTCATTACCTCGATCAGAGTAAAACATAAAGAACACTATAAAAAGCTACTCTGCCTAAGCCTTCGGCTCCTCCTTGAAAACAAAAGCTAAGAGAGCAGTGGCATTACCGAGCTACTGCAGCCCTCTGCTGCTCCCCCACACAGGCTGTAACCGCACTCCTTCCAACAAGCCGAGGAGAAGGGAGCCTCATTTTATAGGGGAGGCAGCTAGGGCAGTGACCAAGGTGACATCAACAGAAAAACCAAGACCCCAAAACTACAGAGACTGGGAAGCAGAGCTGAAGGCCTGCAGCTATCACTAAGGACTGCCCTGGGGCGTAAGCTTACTCTAATGGCTTTTGCTGTCTTTAGTCATAAAGAACAGCCAAAGATACTACACTTAAACCTACATTAAATAAAAGGTTTACATATTTTGTTTGCTCTGTTATAATGGAATAGTTTTATTTTTTGGATTATGTACTGGTTATGACCAAAACTATGATAAAAAGCTTTTTCTTGTTTTCTTAAAATCAAGCACTTAAAAACAGCTTTCTGAGAGATGCTGTAGGGGAATTATTCCATTAATACTATTCCTTAAGTAGGGTTTTACAAATAAGGAGGCACACGAAACTTCAGAATATTTGCTGATATCCAACATTACAAGCTACATGATTTTTTTTTCAACTTCAGTAATCTCAACCATCAAATCCAGACAACAGGAAGGAAAAACAGCTCGCATAAACAGCAACTAGCTTCACAGGAACGGCCTCTCAACTTCCAAGTCCTCCAATGTTTCCCCTCCAAGCTTTAAACATAAAATCCAACCTCCACTGACACATCAGACGGGTCACAGATGTGTCTCCAGCAGGTGGCAGGCAGCACTGCCCTTCACTATATGCACAAGCATCCTCTCCGCTTGGCAGTGGCCAGGGATGAAGGAGCACCGCCCGCTAGCCCTGTGCCTGCAGGAGGGCTCTCCACGTCTCCCGAGCCCTGCTCTGCGGCCTACTCCAGCCAGTCCCTGCCAGCTGGCAAGGGTCACCAAGAAAATGACCCCTACTCGCTGTCCTTCTTCCTGAAGCCTCCATTAGCAACCTTCTGAGTTCATCCTACTGCCACCTATTTACAGGAAACAGCAGCTCTCAGTGGAAATAGTTAACAACAGAAGAGCTGCAGCTATAATAGCTACATAAAGACGGGAAAAGAGTCTGAGATGCAGAACCTAACCAGAGTGTGCATCTAGCCTATCACTTAGCTGTGTAGTCCCAGACCAGTGACATGGCCTCTCTGAGACCTGGCTTGTGAGAGGGGAATAGGTGGCCTCTATCTCCTACAGTGGGCCAGGGAGCAGTGGGCCAAAGGCAGCCACTGCTGCTACCCAGCACGAGGCCACAGGTTCCACCTGGGGGCCTCAGAGCATTCTACAAAGAAAGTAAGTTTATCACACGATTTCTGTCCACCAGACGCTTTCATTCATGGACTCCTTGTGGAGCAGGGACCGGGATTTGATCCCTGGCGTGTAGTGTTGGCCCCACTCCCAGGGCTCACTGAGACTGAGACTGAGACTGAGACTGAGACTGGACATGGTGCCTGTAATCCCAATGCTTGGGAGGCTGAAAATAGGAGGATCACTACGAGTCCCATCTTTGTAGCAAGACCCTATAGTCCCTGTACTAAATACATGAAAAATAAATAAGTAAATAAATAACTATAAAACTAAAATATATACCTAACAGTTAATGAATCTTCCCCATATGCGACCTCTGGCCAGCCCCAGCTGTAGAGTGTGGCTAAGCCCTGGGCTCACATAAGATTCTCCCAGGCGGAGCGCGACAGCGACACCAAAGCCAACCGGCAGAAACCGCCCAGGTCCTGAAGCTACAGCAGCAGCCAAGGGCACAGATGGCACTTGGTATAACGTCCCCTTTTTGCAATGTCTCCAACAGATACAACTTGCACTGAGCCATAATTAGGAATATACTATCTTAAAAAAAAGTATCCACCCACCAAAAAATTAAAACAAACAAACAAACAAAAAACCCAAACCAGGCTTCAGCCAAACACAGGCAGAAGATGGGCCCTCTGAGCAGTGAGAGCTGCTCCCATGTTCCTGGAGAGCCGCTTCCTGGCACTGACCCTGCGAAGACTCAATAATACAAACTGGAAGGCAGATTTGGAAGCAAAGCTTTGGAAAACAGCTTTTATTTTTCCTGTTTATTGAAAAACTATTGCATCATGCTGTGATAAGGTCTGATACTCACTTCAGAAGTATAAATATATGTGGGTTACAATGCAAAAAGAGACAGCAAAAGTTTAAACCCGAAAAAGAATTTTTAGAAAGAAAAAGTGTTTAATGCATGAGCTGCTCTGTGAAGGCAGAACTCTGCTTCTCCAGCAGCCATCCCTTGGAGCAGACAACAACCACATCTTTGCACCTGCAGCTGTGACACAGCCAGGGTAAGCTGGCACAGCGAGGCTGGCTTCCAGCAAGAGCCCAGCCTCCTCAGAGGCTTGTGACTCAAACTACAAATACAGCAAAGAGAAGGCCAGAGAGGCGGCCACGACAATCACGGTGACCAAGGAGCACTGGGGTGCCATAGGCGACAAGAGAACAGAATTGAGGGCACTCTTGTAATACGCAAGTAACGTTCTACAACCTTCACCTGTTTATCAACAGCTGGACTCAGAGGAAGCCAACATGAGAAACAACAGATTCAGAGGAAACAAAGCTCTAAGTGCTTAGTAAACATGCATGGAACGCACAGGCATCTTCTTGCCTCAGCCTCACAAGTGCTGGGATTATTGGGAGGTCCCTATCCAGCTACTTTCCTTCTCAATGCACCTTTTGGGTTCTTTTTTTTTTTTTTTTTTTTTTTTTGGTTGGCTTAGCCCACCGAGGGCAGGGCTGGCATGGCATGTGGTGCCAGGGATAAAACTGCGGTCTCCTGCACCTGCCTAAGCTTGCCTAAAAAGGTGCTTTAGACTGCTAAGCTATCTTGCCGACCCTTGTGTTTTAAGTAAATGTCATTAGCTGATTTACTCTAGAAGCCTGTGTGGACAGCTCTCATTTGTGCCTCAGTTTATAACACGAAACGGCACACAACAAACCGGGTGTGTTGTTACACAGCACATCAAACCCACAGGCACTGGCGTGTGGCATGGAGCCCAGTGCAATCACAGCTGCAGATGCAGCTCAGACAGAGTGGCAGGAGAAGGGAGCATGTGATCCACGCAGCCCTCAGAGGGCTCTTGTCTTGGGAACCCACATGCATAATTTCCTGGTGTCTAGAGCACCGAGGCATCCACGCTATGGGGGAATGTGTATTCCTCTGCGTTCCTCCAAGCGATCTGAACTAAGCGCTGTCCAAAAGAACTGGGGACCAGGTGAGCTCTGCTTTGGACGGGACTGTGTGTGACTTCAATTTAGAATCCTGTCATACCTTTTAGCAAATAGAGTAACACTATCTGGGAAACAGGATATGAATAAGTGTCTGGGAAGGTACTGCTTGGACTCTTGACACATGAACGTGCCGCCCGCGGGCACTTACTGAACTAAACCTGCACACAACGAATTACTTCCTCTGTGTGTAGGGCATTGTGTTATGACCAATTATTGACAAAAAGCTGAGAAACTGAGCAGTGTGCACCTGTAGGATGTCACACCGGTCTTTCAAAGGACAACTGACACAACACACGTGAAGCAGTGCACAGGAACAGCAGGTGACTTTCAACAGGCTGAGACTGGCTGCACAGAAGTGTGGCCAAGCAGCGGGCCACAAGCCACTTGCCCTCTTTTTAAAAAAATGTTGTAACAACATCATTTTTCAGAAAAGCCTTTGTGCTTTACATACATTAACTGATCTGTACAGTTTATCACAACCCAAGACAGTTCCTCTTCACTTAAATGTGGCCTCGGCAAGCCTGAAGGTACCTGTCAGGAAACGTTTTAACTAAGAGAAACAGATTCAAGAAGCAAACATAAAATCTGTAGATAGCTTACCCCTGTTGACAGCTTAATCACTCTGAGCTTAGAGCTCACATGGGGCCCATCGCCGCCGCCTCCGCTGTTGGCCCGGTGCATGACTGTCCTCTTCACACCAGGCTTTATTTCCTGGGTCCGGGCCTGCAGGGACGGCACGCGGGCTGCCTGAGGGGTGGACGAGGGCTCCTCCACATCTGCAGGTTTGATCTGCAGTAACTGGTGTGTTTGACTCTGAGGTACTGCTCGGGCCTGTCTCAAATGTTTCAGTGGTTTTGCCTGCTGTCCCGGATACTGCACATTAGCACCAGATGGTACAAAGTTTGATGTTTTGGACTGAACACTTGGAAGAGTGACATCTTGGTTTTTCACAAGAAGTCTTGTCTTCACATTCTGCCTGCCCTGAGTACCTGGGAAGGGAAGCAGGGGGTTCCCATTGGTGGGGGAAGGGGTGGCCACCTGCTCCTCCTCTTCTCCCAGGGCATGAGTGGCACAGAGGTGCTGCTGCTGCTGCGCAAGTCTTTCCAGCAACTCCTTCTTCCGAGCACCAGCCTGCTGCTGCCTCCGGAGCTCCTTCTGCTTCAGGATCTCTTCCCTTAGGCGCTTCTGTTCTTCTATCTTTAAGCGATATAATCTTGTTTCTTCATCTTCATCAGGAAACTACAAGGAGAGATAAACATGGCTTACCTGGCTGTGCAAAGACAAGGTGACCACTCTACCAGGAAGGCATTTCCCAAAAAACTTTCAACCTGGTATATGAAAGGAAACATTCAATGCTGGCTAAAGACTGACTATAACTATAACTCCTTCCTCTGGGAAGGGGTAAAAAAAATTACAGTTAAAAATAATTTAGAAAATCTTATCAGAATATTAAAAATGAAACAATGTAAATTTCCACTCATTTACAAGTTTAAAACCAATTAAACCACTCACTGCAGATATCGAAACATGTTTCCAATAGGAATGGCACTAGCAGGGAGGCCTCTGTCACATGGGTTTTATCTGGCTCTTCCCTGACAAACCAACAAAGGTGGGGTGTAAATGACCTGAAAGGCCCTGATTAGAACTATTGATTTTTCATACAGAATTCTCAGCCTGATCTCAAACTCATTTGTCACAGAATAATTGGTTATAATGAACAGCACGAGTCAATCTCTCTGACCTTGAACTCAAGTCCCCTCCTCAGAATCAAAATGTTGCCAAGCGCAGTATTGGAATATTAATGGTATGTAAGGAATGCCTTTAGTATTCCAGCCCTAAATGGACTCTCAAATTTGAGTCTATCAAAATTATATGAAAAAGTCCAGTAACTTTTATAAAATACACTTGATAAGGAAAGCTTACACAAAGTCAAGCATTTAAAAAATAATGTTCTGTGGAAGCCACTCACAGCCACAGATCCGCTGTGGAAAATGTCGCGGACTTAATCTTCTTATAATATGCTGTTAATGGTCAGCAGCCCTAAACGCTGTGAAGGTGAGGTCAGACTGCAGCCAAGGGGTCGCTGGCGCCCAGGGCCTCCTGAAGAGCCTGTTTGTCCAACCAGGGGCAATTCTGTCCAGCTCAGCTCTGTAACTTCCAAGTTCTGGCCACGTTACAGACAGAGCATCTGAAGGCAGCTGAGGGGCTGCTCCGCAAGCAGACAGGCAGGCCAAGAAGGAGGTAGAGGCACAGCTCAACAGTCCCCACCACACAGCCGAGGCACAGGGCAGCACTCAGAGTCACGGGGCCGCCGGCACTAACTGGGCCCCAGAGCCCCCATCTCCAGTGACTAACTGCTGCTGCTTAACATTTCTCTGCACAGTCAACAACTCGCGAAAGTGTGTTCAGGAATGTAGGGGCCGGGGAGACGGCTCAGCACGCTAAGAGTTTGCCTGGCAAGCGCAGTGTCCCGAGTTCAACCCCCAGAACCGCAAAAAAAGAAATGAAATGAAATGTAGCCGGGAATATTTAAAAGACTTTCATCAAAACAGAATCATCCTTTATTATTATATAAACTAAAAGCACTATAACATTTTTAGCAAAGAAAATTATAAACTATCCTAATTCCATTCTTAAATCTATATTCTGTTTTCATGTACTGACTGTAAACCAGAAGTCGCCCTTCTCACGAGATCTTATGAAAAGGAAACAAAAGATTTGGACTTCATATTTACAACTGTGATTTGGTAACATTACATTACAAGTGCTATAGTAATTGAGTAGAAGAAAATCTGATTTTAACAATTAACTAAAAGATGAAACCAGTAGTAACTGGTTTTGAATAAAAGTGAAGAAAGCATGACTTGCTTAAATCTGTACTTGGAGAAGAGCCTCTCGCCGTCACTGCTCTATTAAGTGCTAACCTGTCATGCTGCTGCTTTCTACTACATATAAACCTGCCGTGGACACACCACCAGGCGTCTCCTGCCAGGCCCAGGCACACACACCCTGCCTGGCATCACCCTCACTTAACAAATAGGGAAGTTGAAGCTGTGAAAAGCAGGGCCTCAAGTGCAAACGGTGTCCACACTGACCTGCACTTAGTACGTTCTGCACCTCTTTTAGAATTAACAATATAGATATACTGCAAACAAACCAAACCCTCAAGTCTTGAGGACCAAGAGTAAAGTGAGGCAGGAGTCCACAGTGTGTGTCAGGAGAAGCACCACAGAAACCAGTGCACGCTGGGGACCCGCAGAGCATAGCCAGCAGGCCAGAGCGGGACCCTCCTGATTCTGGGAGTGCGCTGGGACACAGGCAGGTCCACTTCTGTAGGAACTGATAATTGAGCTGCCTTTGCACCAACATGCAGATTTGAAGAATTATCATAGCTCTGACTACATGCCTGAAATATTTACAGAGTACTTGGGCCCTTTCAAAAAAAAACAACAAAACTTCTAAGTCCTGATATATATACACATATATATGATATGGATATCATAGAAATATATATCAAATAAGTGTCAATCACATATACATATATATATACACACACACATGATTCTATAGAATGCAACAATAACTGGACAAATATATAAAATCTTATGTGGTAAACCTCTGAGAATATTGGCTATTCGGCTAAAAAACTCAACTGGGGAAAAGAAAAACTGGGCAGATTTGATGAGCAACTCCCTGGATGAGTGAACTCTTGACTTGACCTGAAAGGTTTCCTATTCGAGACCAAACATTTTTAACGAAGAAAACGGCCGACCTCTGATTCTGTTTTTGAGTCTTCCTTAGGCTGCGCCGCAGGGCTGACTGGCTTGACTTTCAAGTCCGTCTTTCCCTGTGAGTTCCTGGAAGCTGCCATAGTCCTTGCAGGCGGGGACGTGCTGACGGCCGGCTTCACTTGAGCGGGTGTGGAAGCGCAGCGACTGCTGCTTACATCGAGAACATGCGAGGGCGCTATGGGCAACTCGCGCAGATTGCTGTTCCTGGGAGCTGTGGGCTGCATCTGCTGCATGGGCCGTTTGGTTAGATTCTGAGATGTTGCATTCTATCGCAAGAGCAAAAATAGTTAATTACAGCTGCGAAGCTGGCAGAAGGAACTTAAGGAAGGCACATCATGAAATTTTTAAAAACCTCATTAGCAACTGACTCCTTTCTGGGCAGCTGACGCTTTCACGCATACACATACCTCACGGGCTGCTTACAGACATCGAGGAAAAGCAACCCGTTTGCCTACACTAGGCTCCTGGGTACAGAAATCTTACCAGGTAATTTAGGGCTGGAGCTTCAGGAGCAGGACTAACATTTTTAATAGACCTCACAAGCCAAAAAGTACTCTTATCTGCCTTAAAGACTCTATGGAATCAAGAGCACCCCTAATTCAAGGCAGAAACGCAGAGGAATCAAGCAGTGGAGTCCTGATTCCCGACCAATTAGTAGGTGTCAATTTCCCACCACTAAAGGGAAGTTCTTTAAAGCCAGGGATTGGTCTCTCCTGTTGACTGCTGAAACTTGAGAACCTGGCAACGGGTCAGCCAGAACCTCCTGGATGCGTTTAGAAGCCAAAGAGAGATAAACTATGTAGCAAAAATTAAGTCACTGGCAAAAACAGCATGACTTACCACCTGAAAGTACATTCTAAAGTGACATGTCTATTAGGATTGATCACCTCACATGGAAGTAAGACGCTGAAGTAAACACTAACACAATCTTTAAATGCTTTAAGCACAGAGTAAGTCATTTACTTCTGTAGTCAAGAAAACAATTTCCTAAGTTTTTCTTAAAACACAGATTTGCTTCAGAAGAACGAACAACATAGCCATTTACCTCAAGTCAGACCTAGAAGACAATCCCACTAATATGTCCCTTGAGCTCTACTTTCAAGTTACAAGGGAAGCCGGCAATACTCACGTGCCGTGGGCCCTGGCGCGGGGAACACTGCACCCGACCGCTGCCGGGCTGTGGCTGTGCCGTCTGCACATGTGGTCGGAACTGTGGCTGGGACAGGGGCATCAGAGGAGGGGGTGGCGCGGAGAGGTGGTGGTGGTGCTGGTGCTGCGGCGGGGGCTGGTGCTGCGGCGGGGGCTGGTGCGGGGGCGGGGGCTGGAGCGGGGGCTGGTGCTGATGGTGCTGCGGTGGTGGCTGTTGCGGCTGGGGCTGGGGCTGATGAGGAGGGGGCAGAGGAGGGTGCAGGGGCCCCTGTCATGCAAGGAAGAGAAACAACCATTTATAGGTGCGGATACAGCAGGCACATTCCAGATCAAATGCTTCTTTAAAAACTTCCATCCCAGAAAGAAACAACAGGCAGTACAAAGCTACACTTTAACTTTGCTGATGAAGGTAACACTGTCTTAAGTACAGAAATTCATCAACAGCTACCACCTTAAACTTTACCTTCAGCCTGCATGTGACCCAGCACAGAGCCTCGGGTAAGACCCCTAGAGCCCCGCACCAAAACCAGCAGGCACGCGCAAAGCAGCAGCGCTGCTCAGGGGCTCAGGTTCTATGGGAAAAGACGACATGCGGACTGCAAAGGGCCCCAGGACGCAGCAACTGGGGGCACAGGAAGGAGGGCTTGGTGCTGGAAGACTAGCAACCCACGCCAACATGTCCACAGCGACTGTTTCTAGGTAATGAACTGACTGAATTTCCTTTTCTTAAATTTATCTACATTCTAATATTTCTACAATGGAGATGAATTTTTATAAAAGGAAAAAACTTTAAAGGCACTTAAGGGCTCAGGAGATAGTTCACCAGCACAGCGCCTGCTTGGTAAGCATTTGGTTCTTGGTGCCCCCCCAAAAAAAGACACGTAATCATCAACACTTTAAATATTAACCACTTCTCCTTTTATCATTTAGGTACATATCCCTATGCGCTTCTAAGTTAAGAAAACCACTATTAATTAAAACAACTTTAAGAAGGAATACACCAGATAAAAAAGCTATCACAAAGACCTGTGTCTGCCCAAGAACACACTCCCAACCAGCAGACAGTAGCGAGCCTGTCGCACCACAAAGGGCCTTCTCACTATCTAGTGCAGGATCAAACAGCGTATTTTTTAACTTCCCAAAACTAACAATCATTTTTTCTATTTCTCTTTGTGTTTGAGAAACAAGCCCTACCATCCAGAAAATGGTACATTTTAAATGAATCCCAACGTTTTTTAACTACAAAGCAACAGGCTCGCGTGGCACCCAGAACGTGTTTTCTCGCAGCGCAGCTGTGGCACACAAGGTCTCCCTCGAGGCTGCTCCCGGGCCTACCTGCAGGCTGGGCTGTGCGTGTGTGGGCAGGAAGGGCTGGCCCGGGCCAGGCAGGAACGGCTGCCTGGGAGGGATGAAAGGCCGGGTGGTGGCAGACCCTGGCTGGCTGAAGTGCAGGATCCCCACGGGCCCTGGGGGCTGCAGGGCAGGTCGCACGGGCCGCTCTCTCGGGAACACCGGCTGCTGTCCCTGCTGACTGAATGCTGGTCCTGGCTGCGTGAATGGTAAGGGGCTCTGCGCAGGAACAGGGTGGCTGCTGTTCAGAAGCGTGGGAGGCGGCGGAGGTGGAGGGGGGCTGCGCTGCTCCAGAAACAGGTGACTGGGGAACCTTGGTTCACCTGAAACTGAACAGCAGTACAGTGGTGTCTGCAAGTCAGAAAGTCTACACACTTCTCAGACAAGAGGCTTGTGAACTGTCTGGCCATGGGCAAAACTACAAATGTGCAGAGGCGTGGCTAGTTAGACAAAATCCTAGATCAAGCCCTCTTCTAACTGCTTTGCAGGTCATTTGCTATACAGTTTCCTTCTTGTGTAACAGCCCCACATTTCAGACATCAACACTGCCCACTGTGAATAAGTGAAATGAGGGCAGAAATGCACAGTACAAAAGCTGACCCCTGAGCACGTCCTTGGGAGCTAAGGCAGCTTCCACAGAAACTACTCCAGCATGCCCACTCCACCCTGGCTCTGTGTCCAAAGTCCCTTCTCTACCTCCCAGGAAGAACGGGTCTCGGTCCTGCGGCGGGGGTGGGGCTCTCCACTGGTCCTGGAGAGGAAGTCTCGGGGGCTGGCTAAAGTTGTTAGGAACAGGTCCAGGCGTGTGCTGTGGAAACTCCGGAGGACCCTAAAGAACCGCAATGGAAAGCAGGGTGAATGGCAGAAAAAATACTCTGTATTTCTCAAATGTATACATGGTCCTGAAGATCCCTCTGAAAACTCCAAGTAATATCTCTCCTGCGGCCAGCTGGCTATGACCCTCGCTCTACACACACGCACATATATATAAGTGACAGGCTGTACAGTTATCCTGCCATAACGAAACAGTCAATAAACAGAATGTAGCATGAAATTCAATGTTTTAATATTATTACAGTGCAACAAGAGTATTATTTTTAAGCTTATTGAAATCCATGCAATTATTGACCTTCTTTCCCATTAATCCAAAAGACTAATGTCTACTTGGAAATTTCGTGACGTTTATCTTCTCAAGATGGCATTCTTTTCTATCTATTTAACACAACCATAAGCTACAGCTATGAAACTGCTTTACTTCAAAAAAGAAATCCAATTTATACCCGAACAAAAGTAAGAAACCTTTGACATAACAGAAAAATGTGTGTATTTAAAGGAACCAAATCATTATGAAAAGCACTAAACAGCTTAATTCCTTTGGATAAAAAATGTTAGATAAACACAGAATATTTTTCAATAGCTACTTAACTCTGACTCTTCACAAAGCAAAACTGTTTCTTCCAGCCAGCCTTTCAAATACTGAGAATTTTTAAAACACCACATTTGCACAGCAGAACTTAAAGATATTGTCCCAAAAAGAAAAATTAACTTCTCAAAAAGAACAGTTAGGGGCCGGGGAGATGGCCCAGTGGAATAAGCGCTTCCCTGGCAAGCGCAAGGATCTGAGTTCAATCCCCAGTTCTGCCAAAAAAAAAAAAAAACAAAAAAACAAAAATACAGTTAACAATTGTAACAATTATCATGGGGACAATGTGCACTCACTATCACTCTACCCTTAAGCACTAAGCCAGCACTCCTTAGCTTTTCATAACTGTGCTTCTTACAAATTTGTACCTTCTGATCCTACATGCCTGGCATCTTCTTGAAAAGCCTGCTCTGCCCTGCTCCTCAGAGCACCGCAAGGCCGCTGCAAGATACCCACTCGCCAGGCCAGGACCTACAAGGCTGCTGGCTAGCTAAGAGTGACAAGGAAGCTAGGCTCCACACAGACGTGGAATCTTTATGAAAACACAAGCATGAGGAATTCCCTAAAAACATGGTACACAAAGCCCCAAAGCTCAAATTCTCGCAGGTTTTCTTTAGCACTTGAGGTAAAACCAAGGAAATCCTCACCATCCTCTATAAGGCGGGCACGAGAGCTCATCACTCTACAGAGGCACTGATGAAGACACAGCCAACACCACAGACATTCCCAAGGAATCTAAGCGGGAGGGAGAACCTGCGTCGCACGCGCAGGCCTCGTTAGGCTTTTTACTCTTACTAACATGTGGCCTTTATCATAATGTCAAGACTTACTGCTGTGGTGCTTCGGATATGGATATGCTTTTTTTTTTCCTTTATTTTAGGGAAGGGCCTACAGGGTGTTCAGGGTCTCACTACTAGATCAGACTCACACTGATCCACCTGCTTACAGCCTCCCAAGAGCTGCGATTACAGGCATGTACCACCACGTCTAGTCTTAATCACCATCTCAGCGTGCCTCGGGGGTGGGGCCAGCACGGCAGGCCAGGGGATGAACCCCTGGCGCCTGCACCTGCTTGCAGGGGCTTTAATCCATTGAGCTATTCGGCCAGCCCAGATATGGATATACTTACATTAGAAAAATTATTTTGAGCAAACAGACTATCATGCAGTTACCTTTTAAATCTGCATGAAGAGTTTCAATGGACTTGCTACTTCTTCCTCAAGGACAAATTCTTCTTTTTTAAAGAGTCTCAGAGGTTGAGCATGGTGATACACACAGCACTCAGGAGGCTGAGGCAGGAGGATCACTGTGCATTGGAGAACCAGCCTGGACTACTTAAGTGAGTTCAAGGTCAGCCTGAACTGCACAGCGAGACCCTGTCTCAAAAAGATAATATAAATGAATAAATAAATAAAATAGTCTCAGAGCGGGGTGAAACGGCATCTTCCTATAATCCCAGCAGTAGGGAAGCCGAGGCAGGAGAATCATCGTGAATTCAAGGCCTGCCTGAACTACATAGTGAGATTCTGGCGGGGCGGGGCGGGGCGGGGCGGGGCAGGGCGGCATCAAGTCACACTTTTTATGTAAAGTCAACAAAATACATGGGATGCATGTGGCATGCTCACCCAAAATAATTCTGTGTTTGACCAGGCAATTTAAATGTTCTGCTTACAAACAATAAGCAAGAATGCTCCATCTTTAATTTTCTAGTCCAACATAATTCAGACATATACAAGCTGGGTACTCCCAGTCTGAAAGCCCAGACTGTGGAACTGTCGGCACTTATGCGGTACGAGTTTCCTACTTGAGAGGACCTCAGATTTCACACTGCTGCAGCAGGGGTGCTCGCTCAGTGAGTGAGGCCCGAGGTAAACGCTCTGCGTCTGAACTCCACCGTGGGAAGGGCTTCTAGCCTCGCCCACTTTGGATAGGGAAGTCTCCAAGCTGCATGGGCACCTCCGACACATATTTTGAAATAAATGCTGAGGGGAGGATGAGCACAACTCCAGCTTCTGCGTCCCTTCAAAGCCATGTTTAAATGTGTCCTAGGGCGAGCCCACCTGCCCCAACCTGTGGAAGGCTCGCTCGCTGCACTGCACAGCCTCCAAGGCCAGAGCCTGCTCTGATTAAGCAGGCCATTTCTTACATCATGTAGAGGAGGTACACTTGCTTACACTCCTTCCTGGAGGGGACTCAAGAGGGAGCCTTCAAACAGGATAGCAGGGAAAAAAAACAGTATGATTTGTTAAACAACCAACAGTCCAAGTGCAAAACCCATACAGCAAAAACTATACTAACAAGTGGCTGCAAAGCACAATACTTCAGCCTCAAAACCACTTAATACAGTGGTACCTTGGTTCACAAACACTTTTGTGAAGTTTGGTTCGCAAACAAGTGTTTGGCATGATTCTATTCTTTGTAAATTCTACATCAGGTGACAAACACAACCATGGCCATTTTTTCCACATAAACACAAATGTGGCCATCTTTTAAAATCATGGGACAAATTAAGTTCAGGAACCAAGGTGCCACTGGATCTGTAAATACTGTAAAATAACCTGCTCAAATTTAAAAATCTAAAATAGTTAAGCAAAATATACATATCTTACTGTTTTAGCTGAAAACAGGAAAATCAGTACCATTTTCTGAAATCATATGAAAAACTATTTCCAACCGTGTGTGTGTGTGTGTGTGTGTGTGTGTGTGTGTGTGTGAGACCAGGGACTGAACTCAGGACCCTGTGCTTACCAGGCAAGCGCTTATTCAACTGAGGTATCTCCCCAGCACCACTAGCCTTTTTTTTTTGAGACAGGGTCTCAGTATGTAGCCCAGGTTGGCCTGGAACTCGCTCACGGAGAGCTTCCTACCCCAGCCTATTTTCCACCTTCAAAGTCTCAAGACAAATGACTGTTCTCTTCCTACTGGGTCTGAATCATTTACAAGTCGGTCACTTCTGTTGGCACCAAATGATTAAACAGGCTCACAGGGACCTGGGTTTCACTGGGGTGTGCTATGTTTATGTCTAGCTGTCCCCCTCAAAAACTCCGTGCTGGGGAGGCGGGCTTCCAGAGTTTGTGATTAACTCATGATCCGATGCTGGGATTATGGGTAGGAGTGCTACACCCGCGGACAGCCTGAACTCAATATAAGGAGGGCAGAGAGGCTTGCTCTCTGCTGCCGTGCCGGCTTCTCCTCCCTTTCTGCTCTTGCTGTTTTGCTGTTTTCCGCTGCCATGCACTGCTTGCCCTCTCCATGTGCCATCCTGCCTTCGAGCCAGCCCAGTATGGACTGAAACCTCCACAAACTGTGAGCCAAATAAACCTTTCCTTCTTTAATTTAGGGTGTAGGGCATTTATATGTGAAACTGAAAATTAAATGTAAAATCCCCCATTCTCTCACAAAAGTTTTCTATACTCAAGAGAATACGAAAGCTCTTAGAACTTACAGCAATATTTATGCAGAACTTTACCTTCCAAACAGCCCTAAGTGCTCAGCACTCAGAAGCCGGCCACAGCAGCACCTGCTCCAGGGCAGAGCGCGGAGCCCAGGCTGGCGCACACGCCCCTTCACGGTCACTTCCCAACAGCAGCCCCAGGCAAGTGGCTGAAGCTGTCTGGGCCTCTGCTCGCTCATCTATAAAGCAGGGAGAGCAACAGTCCTATCCTATAGGGAGAGCAAAGTACTCTGGATCACAGCCAACAAATAAAAGTCTACCATATGCACATTAGCCTTTCACACGCCTCTTGCAGAAGACAGCCTGAACTGTAAAAAGCATAGATGGCTTCTAACAACCTCCATGAATCTGTAAGTAGAGAACAGACTGGCATGGTGCCCTCTTCTGCACACTCAAATAATTTCTGGATTCCAACAGAAAGTTTCTGCAAATGGGGCCATCCAACCCCAGGAAACTCTGTCTTCCAAAGCTCTCCATCCCACTTCCGTTGCTGGGTCACTGGCTGCCAGGGCACCAAGGCCAAGACCATCCCTGTCTTATGCAGGCACACAGGACATCACAAACACTTAATGATGGAGGAACAAACAAGTGCTGGAAAACCGCTTCACATCTACATTCAGAAAAGAACGATCACACTGCTGCCGCAGGAACACAAGGCTCATGAACTCCGACGCACACGGGTGCTGCCTGGCTTTCCTGGGCCCGACTGCCGGGACGCCCCACATCCGCTCTGGGTGCCTGTTGTCTTCTGAGCACCACCCAGGTTCCAGGAGGGCCCGACTATGGTAAACTGAGCATGTGCAGCCTCAGACTTGGCGCTTAACAAAATCCCCACTATGTGGAGATCCTCATTCTTTGCCCAGCTGCCTGTGAACCTAGAAGCCAGAGAGGGGATCCAATCGCCTGGCGCCAGGAATGGTGCCAAGCTTTGAGCTGTGCTGCAAGCTCTGCCACGCTCCTGAGCCCCCTTCCCCAGACTCTAGGGCGAATCTACGCATGCATGCTGCAGCAGACTGTTCACACCAGAAAAGGTCTCCAAGGTTCACCATCACTACCCAACTGTAAAGGTTGTCAGGCTCATGGGGACTGGCTGACACAAAGGTGGCAAAGGGTCACTGTCACAGCACACTGCCCCGTTTACAACTCTGACTAGACCTGTGCCCAAGGTTCTAGCTGAGGCTCAGATATCGCATCAGAAGCACTCGTACCCCCATTCAGCGTCCCTCCTGTCCTGCTGCCTGGAAGCCCTCACAGAATCGCAGGCGCCTGCACGCCCACCTCTCAGTGTGCCTCTGCTATCCGAAGGCTCAGCCCACTCCACTGCGCCTTCCAGCTAATGGCTCCTGGTGTCTCCCAGGAGGCATGGAGCCTCTATGCTGGCTCCTTCCCTCTTTGGGCTGCCTCCAACAGCGAGCACACCTGCCCACCTTTGTCTGGAACAGACAAGTGTATTCAGTGCTGGTTGGGTAGCATAAAAAACATGGGTTCTGAAAACATCAGAGAACTAATGTACCAGCCAAGAAGTTTGGTTTTCATTCAAAAAAAGAAAACACTCGGCTTTTTAACATCAGCACTGAGCTTTGTTTTGCACAAGCCACATTCACATCCCAACCCATTGAAGCCACAATATCAGGTGCCAAGACAGCCAGCCTGCGCAAGTCACACACCCCATGTGCGTGAGGAAGACAGGTGTGCGGAAGCACACGAGGCCTGCCCGCGCAGCCTCCGGCTCACAGGCCCAGCCTCCAGACTCAAGGGAGTAAGGGTAAGAACTTGGCAGCACGGTACAACTACCCTGAGACTGTGAACTGCGACTATTCCACTTGACAGAACTTTTTCACACTAATGTTAATTCTACCTTAGGAGAGAAAGGCTACTCTAATCCTTTAAAATAATTGTTCTGTTTTTCCTTTCTTTAATATCCCTTCAAAAATCCAACATAAGAAATTGTCATTCTTTCTCTCATAATTCTTACACAAATTGTACTTTCACTTTTTTGCATCTCTCATTAATTACATGATGTTATCTATATTAATCCTATTCAAGAAGAACTGATAACTTCAGTTACGAAAAAAAGATGGAAACTTTGCATAAATTGCTTAGCACAAAGTTAATCGTATAAAGCTGAGAATAAAGAGACTCCAACAGCTATTATGTGACTTATCTGCTTCCTTAACAGGGTCAGTGTGTTTTAAGAAGACTAATTAAATACCTTAACAATGTCATTGAAACTTCATGAATCTTTCAATAAATTACAACCTTCTCTCTAACATGTTTTCATTCATTAATCTCACTTAAAATGCCAAGAACTGTTTAAGAAGCCAATTGACACTTAAGAACACCTCTTCAGTTAATTCTGATTAAACAGGTTAAATGCAAAGACTAAAGACCACTAGTGACCCCTGACATAATTAAAATTACAACCTTCTATCACAGTTCATTAATCCTCTTATCTCAGCATTCACCACAGATTCTTTTTCCTCTTAGGGTGTGCCTTATTTAAATACCTACATTCATTTTCCTAGAAGGTACTTTTGTAGCTATAAAGGCATACTGAACATTTTGAAAAGACATATACACCTAGTGTAAAGCCAGTACTGCTGTGCTAGGAATAAATATCAAAAAGTGTTATAAGTTCAAGCAATAAACTTGGGGTATTCATTACAAGACAGAAACACTTTTCCTTTTTTTTTTTTTTTTTTTTTTTTTGTATTTTGGACAGGGTCTACAGGGTCTCACTACTTAGGACTCACAGTGATCCTCCTGCGTTCAGCCTTCCAAGTACTGAAATTGCAGGCGTGCGCCACTACACCCAATCTCAATCACTGTGTCAGCATGCCCTGGGGGCGGGGCCTGGCTAGGCCCAGCACTCCGGGGATCAAACTGTGACTGCTACTTGGAAAAACTTTTCAAAACACCAAAATATTCCTTTTGCTAAAGTCTCGAGACCACCTCTATTCTTTCACCAAATGAAAGCCCTACACACACTCCTACACCTCCTCACTGTGTTCTTGCCCAAACAACCTCACCCCCAACTGGCCCTACCAGCAAACTCCCAACCTGAGTACTGAGAGACTGGCATAGCCCCACGGGAGTTAGGGTCAGCTTCTCGGCTCCCGTGCCTTTCACGCAGCTTACTGGTGTGCGCTTCTACAACTAAGGAGAGGCTACTGCACAGAAATTACAGAGAATGGGTGCAGACATGGGCTGTGTTGTTCCAGTGCTACCTACTGTACAGCACATCAACTCAGGCAGCGGATCGTCCCAAGACTCAGCTTCCAGAGTTGGAAGAGGATGAAACAATGACACCTCTCTACTCCATCAAGTTGAACACAGATGGGTAAAATATAAATACTGTCATCACTCCATGTCTTTCATTCATCATCGATCTTCACAACACATACTCTAAAAGACTGCTTCCTTACTCCAAAAAAAATTAACATCTATATAAACAGGAAGCACAGTTTTAAAAATTTCAGTCTGTGAACATACTCATCCCATGACCTACAATCCTCTTCCCAGGCACTAACAGACAACCTATGTTCACACAAGTGGTTCTAACACCTTTGTGGCTACTGTATACACAAAGCACAGTGCATCTACACAGCAAAAACCAAAGGCACACTCCTAGTAGATGGAACACAGGAGAGGCTCAGATGTCCTGCACTCCACATGAAAAGCCACACTGCAAATAGAATGTGCTGCAAGATTTCACTTCCATCACAAAATTACAGGGTCACACTGGGGCACTGGGACATCTTAGAGGGAAGGCAGTTTGCCCCCTGATACCCCATGACAGCTATGCAGCCGCAGGTGCTAGCCAGAATGTCCAAACCAGGAAAAGACTGCATTTTGACACTCTCAGAATCTAAGTTTATTTAAAAAATCTGAGC
Source organism: Octodon degus (assembly GCF_000260255.1). NCBI lineage: Eukaryota > Metazoa > Chordata > Mammalia > Rodentia > Octodontidae > Octodon > Octodon degus. The sequence goes on from NW_004524603.1 coordinate 2,251,348, forward strand.
AGATTTATAGGTCTTTGAAAACACTTGAGGAAAAAATTACTAAAGCAGAAAAAACCAAACCCCAAAAATAAGTGTCCTTTGTAAGATACTCCAAAAACCAGATCAGAGATTTTCTTGGCAAAGAGAGGGAGGGAGTCCCTCTGCAGACAACAGTGTTGTTGTCAGACATTCCTAGGCTACATGATTAAATTGCAGATGGGTAAATGTATTTAAAACTGAAGCCTAACTTATACAGTACTATAATCTGAAAGAGAAACTATTGTCAGTGTTGTTTCTTAGCCAAAAAGTACACAAAAGTTTACCATATATCATACAGGGTTTTTGCCAAGTAGCCCAATGACCTCCATAGTAACTCTCTGGGACACCAGTACTGTACGATTTTAGTGAGTATTCCCTGTCTTTTTGAGTTGTACTGAGACCTGTAACCCAGCCGTATCTCCTCCACCCAATACAATATACTCTGACAGTGCAGTGAGCAGAGTTAAAGGGTTACTGAATTTCATAAATCGCCTTTTTTAAATAGCTGTTACCACCTTGTTTAGCTGTTCCTGTGACTGCTGCAGATGGGAATTCACTGATATGATTAAATTTGATGGTATGATAATGTATGGTAATCATGATTAATCAGAAACCCAGGAGCAAGTGGAGGATGTTGGGTATTATGTCACCTGCATTTTAAACTGCATCTTCTCCTCGCGAACCTGACAGTGTTTGACAGCTGGAAGGATCTACCACATTGTCTTGCTGCTACTCATAGATTTGATTTTAAAAAAATGCCTATCATTCCTTTTTACCTTAGGTGTTAGCAATTACAAGGCACTTCAGGCATGCTGTTAGAAACAGCAGCATTAAAAGCAAGACTTCCTTCTCTAGGTAGAACGAAGTCCAGGTTCTCAGCTGCAAAGGCGATAATCAGGAAGAAATGTGATTTGACGAAGCAGTCTCCTCAGACATGATTTGCATGAAACGGCACTTAGGACACAGCCAGTGGGTGTCCATCCACGCCACCTGATGCCACACACACCACCTAGACTGAACTCCCCGGGACGCATGGAGCCCGCAGAACCAGGGCCAGCACCAACTTAGCAGGCCGGTCTGCTAAGGAGACTCATTCAACTTACAGCACGGCAGCCTTCGGAAATACAATGTCCACTTTTATCTTAAACAAAGAGCACTACAAAATTATTCAACAGCTGAACGCTTGTTATTCAAATGGCTGACTAAAACATGACCCAGCACACCAATGCAAAGTCAAAAGACTGTATTGGTCCTAAAATCCCCTAGGTCAAGAATCTTGAAAATGTGGGTTACATGGGATTTACCCAGAAAAACAGCAATTATAAAGGAACACAAACAAACCAAAAGCTGAGAAAATCTCAAAGTACACTTCAAAATATTTCAACAATTGACAATTTCGTGTTACTTTCAGTAAACAATCTTGAGGAACAGTATCTCTTTGATGACAAAAATCTGTAAGGAAAAGACAATGTTATATTAAAGGCAAAAATAGCAGAGAATATCTATGTAGGAAGAAAAACCAATCAGATTACCACTTGGGACTGAAAACAATTCAGGCTGAAACACAGCCTCTGACTGTACATAAGGTGAACTAGCAAACCCACCATAAACCCTTCTTTCCTCTTTCCTATAAAACAAAAACCAGAAACAAATGCTTTGTGAGATGCATTGGAAGGTCCTGACACAGGCACAAGAGCAGCTGGGGAGATGGCTCAGTAGAATAAGTGCTTGCCTGGCAAGCACATGGTCCCAAGTTCAATCCCCAGTACCGCAAAAATAAATAAATAAAAATAATAATTATTATTATTCAACTATATATAAGCAATCATATGTAAACAATGAATTGTTACTAGAGACTATCTTACAAAGTGCGTCACAGAATTTCTTTAATTTTCATGTATTTGGTACAGGGTCTCACTGCACAGCTCAGACTCATAGTGATCCTATTTGCAGGCTCCCCAGCGCTGAGATTACAGGAGCACGTCACCACACCCAGACTCGGTGCCCACTCAGCATGCCTGGGGGCAGGGCCTGTGGGGCTGGGAATCAAACCCTGGTCCCTGTGCTTGCCTAAGCAGGTGCTTAGTCTACTGAGCTATCTCCCTGGCCCTAAGTTCTTTGAACTTTTTAAAAAATGTGTTTGATACAGGGACTCGCTACACAGCTGCAGATAGCTCGGACTTGTAGTGATCTTCCTGTTTCAGCCTCCCTAGCACAGGGATTACAGGCATGCGTCACCATGCCCAGTCTCAGTGGCCAACTGGCATCCAGGATCAGCACAGCATGGGAACCCGTTCCTTGCGCTTGCCTAAGCAGGTGCCTCATCTACTGAGCTATCTCCCCAGCCCTCTTCAGAAGTTCTTAAGTGAGTAAAATGGGTTGGAAACATCCAGGTGCAAAAACTAACGTGTAAGAAAAAGTGCCAAGAGCTACAATAGTTTCTTTCAAAATAATAAAAATAGGGATCCTTTTATGATATGCCATTTTGACATTCTAATTTTTGTTTTAAAAATTACTAAGGGTCTGCCGCCGAGAGGAGGCGCCTGAGCCGGAGCGGGCCCGCCACCGGTGTGGCCCCGTCCTTAGACCGGCTCCTGCCTGCGGCACCCCGGAGC
>NW_004524603.1:2254380-2297392 GCF_000260255.1 Octodon degus
CAATGCCTATCATTTGATGCATAAAAATTGCAATCACTTCTCTTCAGCTTTATCAGAAATACTTTGTGGGAAAGAGATTCCTCGCTGGATCAATCGACTTGCCTACTTCAGCTCCTGTATACCCTTTCTACAGAGCTGCCTCCCAAAGGAGTGGCTCACTCCCGCGGCCCTGCAGTCCAGCGTCAGCCAGGAGCTCCAGGATGAACTGGAAGAAGCAGAGGATGCTGCCGCATCTGCTGCCATGGCAAGCACTGCAGCGGGCTCCAGACCTGGGCGCCACACTAAACTATAAATATCTCCAGAGTCACACCTGCAGAACAGGCTCTGGCAGTTGAATATCACTAGAGAAAATTAAATATAGTAAGCATCCTTTGGATATTTTGTATGCAAAGATGGCTCGCCCCCAAATCCCAGTTTTTCAGCTCAGGATTATATTTGTAATCAAAAAAAAAAAAAAAATCACTTGGCGCAGGAGGGAGAACTTTGTACAAAGCTGCCCTCTGGTTTTTTTACCCACTTGTAAATTTGGATTTACTTCTTCTGTTTTATACAAGCTCTGTTAAGTTATGTTTACAGTATTTTGTATCGCTGTTTACAAATCTTGCATGGACTTCTGCTGCCTGAAAGAAGAAAATCCTCATCTTCAGACATTAGGCAGGCAATCTTTGTACACTTCCTGACAATTGCCAGAGCTATGGCATAAATAATAGGCACACAAAAAGGTACTTACACAATTATAGTTCCCATCACCTGCTTAAGAATTCTTTTTTAGATTTGTATTTGTTTTGTTACTGTCTTGGGCACCGGGATGAAGAGAATCAAACTGGCCCGCTGGGAAGGAGCACACACAGGCCAAGGTCTTGGGACCCTGGGTCACTTCCTCCTCCACTCCTCCCACTCTGAGCAGCACATCACCCAAGGTGCCCATGGGACAGTTGTTTTCATCCCGAGTATCTCCACCAGGAGGGTGGTCGTCTTGTGTCAGTCTGGCTTTGATGCCTCCGATTCTACAATTAAGGTGTCTTTTTGTTGAAGATAGTCTTGTAACTGACAAGTGTTTTTGCACACATGTGGGAGGGAGGCTTCATTTTTATATTACTATGTAGTAATTTCTTCCCCACACAGGATTTTGTTAATGGGATAGGAATACCCTAAGTGGTAGCCTTCTGAGTTGCAGTATGAGCTGACATTCAACTGCTTTTCACTGTTACGGCTACCTTTTATACTAGACCTTGAAAACCAGATTCTAAAGAAACATCCCCACCAAGGTAATCTTTGATATTTCATACTTTTTATGTACCGTATCAGAAAGCATATTTTGTTATGGGAGTAGTTCCACTTCATAAAAGAATACCTATTCTCATGAACAACTTGTTGAAGTCTTAATTTGTATATTTTAACATCCATCTTTTTATGTTCTTTAAATGTACGTTTCTTGTACCTCATATACTTTTTAAGAATGAATTTGTCACCAGAGATAAATCTTCATTGGCAAGGATGCTGTCTGCTCAAGCCTACTCCCAGTTTGACCCTTGGATGTAAGAACCAAGTCATTACATGTTAAATTGAAATTTTCTGCCTTAAGAGTGAATGTCCGAAGTAAAATATTGGATGCAGTATATAAATGATCCAAGGCAGTGACTTCAGCTTTAGATATTAGTTTTAAGGTTATTTTCATTTATTTAAACTTCTAGATTGGATTATTTGTTATTACCCTCTGTGATGATACATATCTTTTAGTAAACTACATTTTCAACTTTTCTGTAAAAAAAAAAAAAAAAAAAAAAAATTACTAAGGTCTCTAAGTAATATTCATTTATGGGAAATTAAATGTCATTTAATTTCCTCTATCGAACATAGCCTAAAAGGTCGTATTTTGGCCCAGGATATCAACATTTAAAAATAATGTCTGTTCAGAAGTATTAGATCAGTTGGAGATGTTCAGTGATAAGAGAATACTTGCCTACTCTGCATGAGATCCCAGGTTCAATCCTCAGTAGTGCAGAAAGATAATGCTAAATAATGTCATGAAAAACAATGTTTCACAACATCTTGCCTAGAATTGTCTATAATTATTTAAAAACTGGAAGCATGGGCTGGGTGGTCAGCTCGGGCAGAATGCTGGCCTTGCGTGCTTGAGGTCCCACACTCTCACCCCAGTTTCAAGAGGTGGGTGTAGGGGAATGCTGGAGCACTATCACTGTAGTGGTTGATACATTGTGTCAACTTGGCCGGTTGACTCTCCGGTGCACTTCCGGCTGGTGGGGTCCCGCCCTGGGACACAATTGGTTCTGCCCCCAGAGTGACTCAGCACAAAGAGACCATATAAAGGGGCTGAGGAAGTAGTCGCTCTCTTCACTTCGTCAGATGGCTTGCAGCACAGACTCTTCCACCTCCGGCTTTTCAGTCTTCCCTCGCAGACCCATCAGCTGACAAACAGAGACTTGCATGGAGCACAGCAGTGAGCTTCAGACCTTGGGACTGAACTCCTCAGTTTGGGGTGTGCAGACGCCCTCTGCACCCTCCTCCATCTGACTCTGCAGCTGACTGTTGTAAGCCAACTTTGTAATTCCTTATACATTGTAAATCTTGTGTTAACATCTGTTCCTTATATTATATCTGGTCCTCTAAGTAAAACCCTGACCAATACAATCACTTAGGAAAGTATCTAGAAACCCAATTCTAAATTAAGGGTTCCTGAAGTTTTCATGTAATTGACTAAGTTCACTCTGAACGAGTCAAGTACAAATCTAGTGCTGCTTCTGTCTACTGTCTATCATGGTTCTCCTCATTTGTTGGGTACAGAGCTGAATTCTTTGCAGTTGATGGCACATAACGTAACTCTACTGTGCAAACTCACACGTCTTTAAAAACAGTAGAAGAAACCACAATTACAATATACATCCCTTGTCTACGATACTCATCCTGTGCAGCACTCCTCTCAAGCAGCAAGGTTAAGTCAGCATTAGCAATACATCCCTGCGTGCACCTAGCCTGTCCGCGAAGCCCTGGCTGAGTCGGCACCAAGGACCCAGGATGCTGGGGACCTGTGCAGAGGTCCGTCCACAGACCTTCAGCAGACGCCTTACACACGAGGAAACGCAGGGCCTGACCAGCAGGGCAGCCGCGTGTGCACCTTGTCCTCAGAGCCACGGGTCCTCCAAGGGCTCACACCGGGCAATGACAAGACGGCGACGGCCTCGCTCTGCTCCACTGCCAATCTCTTGCTGACAAAGACTTCCAATTCAAGTCCAGTTTCATGTACCAAGAGATAATAATGATTCAAGCATCCTATGCTGAAATTGAAGTATAAAGTTTCCTAACACGAAAGCTTTATCAAGCCTCAGTGTCCCGATACTAACTGAGCCTGAACTGCACACATGTGGCGGGGCAGGGCCTGAGAAGTGCCCGGCCATGAGCTCGCCAGGCAGCCTTGTCAAGCCGCGACACTGTCTTCACCAGTTTTACACTCACATGAAAATGAGCTTGAAGCTGCAGCTTAGGTTTGATCTAACTATACTTGGACCTTTTATGGACTGGAACCATGCAGATGGTGGTGGATGTAGATGGCAGATGTTTACAAAATTAAATTCAAATTCATAGCAACCAAGTTTAATCTAGTAGTAGAAAGGAAAAAAATAATTTTACATCACAAAGATCTGGCTTAACTAAAATGATAGGAGACAACAGAGTTTATCCTCAACAGGTTTGATGGACTTACTAAAAGCAAAATATTTTTGCATTTTTTAAAAAACAAGATTCTAGGGGCTGGGGAGATGGCTCAGTGGAATAAGTGCTTCCCTGGCACAAGTGCAAGGGCCTGAGTTCAATCCCTGGTTCCACCAAAATATAAAAATTAAAAAAAGTAAGATTCCACATTCCATTCTTTTTTGTCAAAGGAAGACTGAAGGCAGAAGTGAGTGTACCCCTGCACCCCGTACGGCAAGCTACACTCTAACTTCAGCCCTGGCCTAGCAGCTGGGGCAGGTGCAGAAGCTGAGGTCAGGGGCTGGTGAGATGGCTCAGTGGTCTAAAGCACCTATTTGGAACAGGCTTGGCAAAGCACAGGGACCGCGGTTCAATCCCCCAGCACCACATGCCAGCCAGCCCCGCCCCCTGGTGGGCTGAGCTGGCCACACACACACATACACACACACACACACACACACACAAATAAATAAAATTTTAAAAAAATCATGATGAATTTATTAGGAAATAATAAATATTTGCTTGGAAAAATTATTTAAAAAAAAAAAAAAAAGAAGAAGAAGAAGCTGAGGCCAGACACCCACTGAGCTCCCTGCCACCCGCCCCACACTCACCGCCCGCCTCAAACACAAAACACCGCCAGAAACATCACCAGTGGAAGTTAACAATATTTACCACCCTCAGAGTTTCTGCAATTTAACAATTCAGCATTATTTCTCACAAAAATTAGCTTTTGCTTTCCTCTTAACACTCTCAAAGTATGTTTATTCCTTTTAGTATCTGATATAATTTTGTTCGCAGAACTGAAAAAGTAAACTGCAAATAACTAATCCCAATTTTATATTAGTAAGTACCCTTTTACAAAAGTATCAACTGCACAACTGCTTTGTTTCTCTACAATTTCTATAAATATATACACACATATATACATACATGTGTGTATATGACAACTGCTTTTCCACATCAAACTCTACCCCTAAATCATGCAAATAAGCCATGACAACAGACCAAACCATACTCTCAACGAAGATGCTCTCAGTCCTTCAAAGCTGGCACTTCACAGTAAGGAGCAGGTGAACTACTTCCTTAGAAACAAGGTATCTAATGGTTAAACTTACACATTAGCCTTGGGCAACATAATTACTAACCTTAGCTATTTAAGTCCTTTGAATAAATTTATTTATTTATTTATTTATTTATTTATTTATTTATTTTAATGCATTTGGTACACAGTTTTACTATGCAACTGAGACTCGCAGTGATCCACCTATTTTCAGCTTCCCCAGCGCTTGGATTTAAAGATTCTTTTTTCAAAAAAATGTTTTCAGAACTTGATCAGTAGTCTAAAGAAAACTTTAGCAAACATAGAAAATTATCAAAAGAACCAGCTTTGGAAACCACAACATAATCCGTAACTAAAAATTAAGCAGGCCTCTAAAACACACTCAAAACCTTAAATCCAATACTGAGTTTACCTTACAGTTACTACCTGATTACATACATGGACGTCTCATTTAAACCTGTTTGGTAAATATGCTATATAAATGTTATTCTCTGAAGTAAAACTAAGCACTCAAATACGCTATTTAAATATTTCCTAAAAATTAAATTGTCTAACCTAAACAAGACTGTCTCTGGTTTATATATAAGTGACTAAAATTTTACGGTGTGGTCTAATTTCTTCCACAGTTAAGAAAAAAAAAAATACCCACTCATTTAATGAAATATGAATAGACCACAAAGCCAAACCAAAAATTCATATGAAATAAACTCAACATATTTAAATAGTATTTTTCTTTTAATTAAAGAATGTACAGGAAAGCATACATGCCTGTCTGTGTATAAGGAAAGACAAATATGCATGTAATTTTAAAAAATATTTAAAGGTAGGACTTTCAATTAAAAGTATGTAACGAATTAATATATATATATTATATATATTAAGACTGTGTTGGCTCTTCTGAAAGAGGCAGATCTCATTTTTGTTCCCCAACTCCAATATACATACCCCCCCTCCTTTACCCTCACATAAAGCAATGACTTGTCCCTTTACACGTTACCCAGGCTACTATCAAAGTCAGAATTCATATTCTTTAAATGAAAGGCGTTTTGCTAATGATCCTGATTTGATAATTTTACAGTTAAACAAAATTAATTCCACTTTCAAAAGTCCACTGGCCCTACTCTTTCGGCCAGCATCGTCCAGGGCAGGGACTCCGGTTAGCACTTGCTGATCCTCAGGGCTGGATGCAGCGGGAGCCCTTGCAGGTGTGGCACTACCATCTCTTAGAGGGTGCAGGCTCTCCCTTCACTGCAGAAGGAGCAGGGGCTACTCACTGGGAATCTCTGGGGTCCCACGGCAGGCCTCGGCTGGCTCGGAACTGGTAGCAAGGGCACTGCAAGAGAACACCTCGTGTTAGCGCCACCTCCCACACGACCCCACAAGGACAGCAGATGGCCCACGAAGCCTCAGCTAAGGCGCATGCTGACTAGGCTCACGTGAGCTAAGTGAAGGAGCGCAGGCTCTCTTTGGCGCTCAGCCACAGAAGCTGAAGCTGTGAATTACTATTAGGACTTACAGTACTGTGCAGCAAAGGCCAGTATTCCTCTAAAATAAAAAACCTGGCTTGTTTTCCCCTAAGCTCATGAAAAAGAATGAGAAAATAAGGATAGCAGAGAAGAAAATAGCATAAGACAGGGATTGGTAGAAATGCTCACACCCTTACAAAGAATACGCAAATGAGCAACCTATTACACTAGGACCTTTTTTTTGTTTTCAAACACCAGAACCCTCAGCAATCTACCAAAAGACGAGGGAATCATTTTTAAGAAGACATTTCTCGGTAAGGAACAAGTGAGGAATTACTTTCACACCTTGAGGCTAAATCAGATGTGCTAAGCACTTTTAAATGTATTGCTATACTGATCTTGATTTTTCAAAAAAGCTCACCTCTGAGGAAGCACGCATCCTTCACTCAAATGTACTGCCACACACACCTAGGCAGCTCTCAGATGATAAGGAGTTGAGGAATAAATTTTGTATGCTGAACCTATCTAACCCTTGGACCTCAAACATGATGTGCTTGAAGACCGAAGCAGCGAGAGGTAACTGAGGTAAAATGTGGTCTTCATGTGGGCTGGACCCAACCTATCTTTCTTATAAGCAGGATCAATTCAGCCATGCGCACACGTGGAGGGGTGGTGCTCAGTCACGGGGAACAAGTGACAGGCAGGCTGCCCTGGCCTTCCCCTTGGGAGACACCAAGAGTGTGAATTCCTGGAGGTAAACCCATCTGTGGCACGAGCTGAGTAATCCCACTGCTGATGAGAAGCTGCAGTTACCGTCAGCTCTGCCGACACCACAGCCTGGGCCTTCACCTCAGAAGAAACCTCAGAGGCAGTCCTGGCGGATGGCCTTAGGACCTCCCGCGAGGGGAACGGACCAGCCCAAGGACCATCTGCACCACCGTACCACTGGCTCTGCTCACAGTGGAAGCCATGGATATCAGCCTCACCTGAGCACACTGTCCAGTTCTGCCAGGACAAACTTTCCCCTTGCCTGCATCAAGGATTTGTTATGCACTGCAACCTCCGCATCTTAAAAAAAAGCCTTCCCTCAAGCCTTCTTCTCCTCACCCCCAATTACCAATAAATTTGTTGTACATACACTGCTGGAAGCTTGGCACAGAGCTTCGCACCCGTTCCCTTCTCAGCCTGCCCCCAGAAGCCCGAAGGCCTTCCTTCCTCCACTCGGATGGACTGCACCCCAAAGATTCCAGTCACCCCCGTGACGGCAACATGCCACCCCATCCTACTCACTGGCACCTGCAAGCAGCCCCTCGCTCTCCCTACTGCCAGTCAACGTGCCCCCCAGCTTCCTGTTCTCGCTTCCCACTCCCCAGGTTGCCTGATGGGCTGCAAACAGACAGCACAGGCCATGTAGTGTCATGCCTGACAACCTGAAGAGGGAAGCCATGTCCCAAGGACAGTTCAGATACACCCTGACTCTGCACCTCTCCTCGGCCTCTGTCACCCTTCTGAAGTACACTGGTCTGGTGGTTACTCAAACACACAAGGCACAAGCTCGCCCTGAATGAGACCCCGGTAGCTGGTGGTCCCTCTACCTACAACCTTCTTCCCTGCAAAGCCGGTCACTGAAGCCACCCTAAGCACTCCACGGTCCTTCTCCCCCCTCTCTGCTCATGCTACCCATGCTGGGCCACACACACAGTCATCACTATATCACTGCTGACAGACTGGCTCAGTCCACGCGAAGGCAGTGCGCAGCCTGGGAGAGCTCCGCCTGCTCCGTCGTTCATGTCTGAGGCGGCGGGGCGAATCAGCACACTGGAGAGTGCAAATGGCCACACGGGGCGAGGCTCTTGGTGCAGCTGCTCACATGAACACCCATGCTGGCCAGTGTTCCTGCTGCGGCAACACTCACGGGGCAGGAGCGGTGACTGCAAGGTGGCCTGGTACGGTGAGGAGCACACTGGGCCGCACCCAGGAGGGTCACTCATGGCTTTCAGCAGTGGCATTCCTATGTGCTTCTACTGAGAATATCTACTTAGTACTTACCACTCAGTCATAATCACTGTGCAGAAATGAACTTGGTCATCCAACTAAGTGTGTCTACGGGACGGGGAAAGGGCCAGGGACAAGGCGTGTGCAGGCCTGAGTGTGGGAGCACTCTGCTACACAGGCGGCAAGGGATCACGGCACCTGAAACAGCACCAGGACTGAGCAGAACACACACCTTGAACAGGGGTCACCATGGTGCCTTTGAAGTGTGGGTTGATGTGGATGTTCTTGGGCTGCTGTGGAGTCACTGGAGGCGGCGTCAGCATGACGCGGGGGGCCTCCATCTGGGGGGGCATGTGCACACCCTGGGGTGGAGAGGGGTGGTGCGGGTGCTGCAGCGGGAGCAGAGGCTGTGGGTGCTGCTGCTGCTGGAACAGGCTCCTGATGGGCTGCTGCTGCGGTGGCGGCGGTGGCGGCGGTGGCTGCGGCTGTGGAGGGGGGATCAATCTTGGAGAGTGAGTCTAGGAACCACAAGAAGGAAAAGGACACAGAAATTAGCACTTACAAGAAATCCTAAGCATCATCTGCACTGTAAAAAATCTTTTTAAAATATGCATCTTAAAAAAAAATTAGGATTTAAGGCCACAATAACAACTTATACAAAAAATGCAGGAAAATTAAGCTGCTCCATCTATTGCAAAGGACAGCATCACATCATAGTAAGGAGGAGAAAAACTGGCAGCTCCGAAACTCCCAGCATGAACTTCCTAAGAAAAGAATGTAGTCCAGCAATCTAAACTGCTCACAGCAGCAAAGCTGACCCGCTGAGGATCGGACAGAGCTGCCCTCAGCCTCCAGATATGGCCAACCCCACTCTTCCTGCTCCAAGGGTCTCAGAAGGCAAATAACACGTGTGAACAATACTGTCATGGACCTCAGGCTTAAGAAAAGGCCAGCGTGATGAGAGTCTTCCCCCCCCACCCCCACCCAGGGACAGGGGTAGCTTCTCTGAGAAGCCAGCACTGTGCCAAGTCACAATGGGAGAAAACCAAGGCACCACCCAGGAAACAGAATGACCTGGCAGAAGCCCAGGGAAGATGCCCTGTGGTGCATAGAAGGAAACTACTATGGCCATGGCATGTGCAAAGAGGAAAGGAGAGCGGTGCCGAGCTGCTCTGTCCCACCAACAAGGGGGAAAGCAGCAGCAGCAGCAGCAGCAGCAGCAGCAGCAGCAGCAGCAGCAGCCGCTGCCACAGTGCCCTGTGCCCGGCGGCGTCTCAAGTCTGCTGTGAGGTCTACCCAGGGGCAGCACACCTGGCTCCCCACAACCCCAGGGAGGTTGGATCCTCCGTATCAGACCATGCAACTGAAAAGCAAAGAGCGGGAATCAGAGCTCACATTGATTCCACAAGTTTTGCTTTTAACTGCTAATCAAACTGACTACACAGTTAATGAGCAGCAACACTACTAACTTAACGAGCAGTCTCCCCTGGGATGATGCCACATTAAAAAGACTGCTACTATGCTAGACACAGTGAGCTGAGGAGAAGCCCTGGGCAGTCTGGGAGGAGGACTGTCACTCAGCAGCAAGCGAGAGGGATGGCAGGAGGAAGAACAGAGAGCACTCCACTGCTCCAGCCAGAAGAAAATGAAAGGGACGGCCAGGGGCCAATGGAGAACAAGGACACCCTCCAAAGAAACAATGTGCAGAATGTGAAACTACATTGTATGTGGGGGCTTGGCTCCCTTCCTACCCTTGCTCAGGGAGGGCTCCCTCGCCCAGAATTGAGGCCACATCCCGTTCTCACCCGTCACCTCTGAACACACGCATGATGCTCACTTGCACACAGGAGAATGGGGACTGTCTTCCCATGTCCCCACACACAAGCACATGCCCCATCACAGGGCCACCCAGACTAAACTTAAAGGAAATTTAAAGGACTATTGTGCATGGTCACAGTGTAAGAGAGGACAATGGAGCAGTAAGGAAAGACCCTGCTTTGCCCACTTCGTGAGCAGCTGAGGTCCTGTGAAGCCCCCATGTGCAGAGCTGACAGAGACATCTGATATAGAGAAAGCAGAGAACATAGAGGCATTTGGGGGTGAAATTCACACAGAGCTGGGAGTAGAGGATTGAGAAAGACCCCCATAGAGATGAGAAACAATGCACAAAAAGGTAAAAGACTTAAATGCGCTCTCTCTCTCTCTTTCTCTCTCTCTCTCTCTCTCTCTCTCTCACACACACAAAGATGTGTGGTACCTGGAGATGTTAGTTAGCTTGATATAATCAGTGCCCAAATGCTTACATGTATTATAAAATACCTCGGTGGAAAAGAGAAAGAGAGAAAAAAGGAGAGAGGGGAGGAAGAGACAGTTCTAGAGAGAACACCTCAGACCTCATACAGCCAAGCAAGTACAGCTCCAGGCCCGGGTCGTGGTCCACAGGACCCATGTCACATACACAGCCTGCCTCCTTGGGCCCTGAGAAGATGGACTCTAGCAGACAGGACTGGCACAGGGAGACAGGCAGCAGCAGACACAAGCCAGGTTATCCTTCCTCCAGTGCGGGCGAGGAGTCGCGGGATGGGCCAGCTCTGACCCCGGCAGTCCGCTGGCAGTCAGAAAGCAGCACTATCGCCAGATGAGACTGCATCCTAGTCCCTGGGGGGGCACCCAACCAGGCAGCTACTTACTGGATGGCCAGTCCAGATCAGCGCCATCAGAATGCAGAGCAGCTCTGCTGTAAGGATGCAGGTCACCTTCAATTCTCAGACAGCTGGAAAGTATCTGTCCACACTCTTTCCCTCAGCTAAGTTCTCTGAAAGTCAGGTGATCCATGTCTACCCTTTCTTAGGGGTAAGAAAAAGGGAGTCCTTTCCAAGATCATGGGGCCCATTTCTTGCACAGTCATCCCCTCAGCCCCAAAACACCTGTACTAGCTGTTCGACATATGCCACATATGGGCCTGGGCTGGCACGGTGACAGGGAAGGAAAGGGAACTAAAGGCCTGGCCCATCCGCTACTACTAGAAGTGTCTGACAGCCAAACTGTGTGGGCACCAGCAGCTCCACTGCCGCCTGTACCCTCTGAGCTGGCTCCTCTGCCCACCCAGGACCCAAGCCGGGCTCTCGTGCTGCAGCACAGCTCCCATCTTCTACCGCACTAGCTCACCAACAAATGGCTCCTACCACAAGGTTTTCTTCACAAAGAAAAGACCCACACCGATGGGCACATGGCAGGCACTGACCACACCTCTTCTGAAACCCTAACTTCCCAAGGAGAAAGCCTGGCAGAATAACAACAAAAAGACACCTCCTGTCTTTGCTTCTAAGACATTTCACAGCAAATGAATGCAGTGCCAGGGGCTGGGTTATCAAGTACCGCCAGATTACCAGAGGACTTACGTCCAGGACTGTGCATGACATCACACCAGACTACAATGAAATATGCAGTCTACTGTGTGCCTGGCTTCAGCCTGGGAAGAGCTGATCACAAGCACACCTGTGCTGCTCGATGTGTCAGCCTCTCTGGGAATAGGGCGGGGATTACCATGACCGGAGGCTGCGTGGGCAGCAGGGCGGGCCTGTGCTCTTTCATCCTTGCCCTCTCGCCACTCTCTCTTCTCTGGTCTCCCATGCTGCGACACATCAGAGAGCCACCACCTCTCCTGCCTCCCCGCCGGGATCCATAGCGGCCCTGCTTGTGCTGTCGCTCTCTTTCTTCAAATTCAAGCAATGCAGCTTTGGCTTCTGCAGAAAGCTCTATTTGGAAAACAAAAAAAACACATTTGTGTTAGATGGCTTCAAACAGCCCAGAGGAGACTCACAAGCAAACACAAGAAAGAAATACAGAAGTACAGTAGCATGGTGCAGCCAGCACAATGCCACTGTGGTACACTCATACGGTCTCAGAGATCAGTTACACGGAAGTTTTCCTTTGCAATAAAACACAAGCATTGTCTTTTAAAGTATTTGGACTTAAGACCAGTAGGTATAATTCAAGAAGCTAAACAGAAGTGGGTAGCATCAAATTAGCCACTATCTTACACCGCTAGCATTCTGCAGCCACTTTCTATTTTGCCATCAATACACAAGGCAAAGGGCCAGGCAAATAGCTCAGCGGATTAAAGCACCTGCAAGCAGATGCAGGGGCCAGGAGTTTGATCCTCAGGCCTGCCACGCCAGCCCCGCCCCTGGGGCACGCAGAGCCAGCAAATGAGACTGGGCGTGGTGGCGCCTGCCTTGTGATCCAGCACTTGGGAGGCTGTAAACAGGAGGATCACTAGGAGTCTGATCTATGCAGTGAGACCCTGTATACCGTCTTAAAAAATAAATATCAATTACACAAGGCTCAGAGACTCAAAAAACCAAATTCCTCATCATTCAGATTTATAATAAACTCTGAAATCAGATTACTAAAAGTTTATTTCTGAAAGAATAAAAATATCCTTTCATTTCAAACTTTCACACTGACTTTTTAAAAGCTACAGATGAACACCCAGTAGAGAAAAGGCCTCTCTCAGTTAACCAGACAATGGAACAGGGCAACATAAGGAAGAGGGAGGAGGGAAGTGGTCCCCTGGGCCCAGGAGGGCCCTGCAGCACACACTGAAGCCCATGGGGCGAGTGAAGAGAAAACTTCAACAAAGAGGAAGGCGGTGGTAGCCAGTGGCACCTTCTCCCTGAGAGGGCTCACTGCAAGAGAGGAGCAGGGCAAACCTGCAGACACACGGTGACTGCTGGTGACCCCAGAGGGCTGCACTGTAAGACACAGCAGAGGGGAGCAGTGGACATGGAGGACTGCCCTGGCCAGCAGTGAGCGAGGGCGCGGCCATCTCGGAAGACAGCAGCTGGCTGTGGGCCATCTTGGAGAGGGCCTGCTGAACTCAGAGCGGCTATGGCTCCCAGCCAGGCCGAGGCCTGAGGACAGTACACTGGAGGTCACAGGCCGAGCACATCTGGTCTTGGCCAGGAGGTGCCCACTCACTCAGATTATCCACTACCCCACCAAAAAGCAGCACTGCCTCACTGGGATAAATCAACATGGATTGCGAGTATCTCCACATGTTGCCTACCAGTGACAGCAGAACCAACCTGGAAGTGGACTTTCTCTCTTCCTCCTTCTCTGTCTCTCTCACATTTGTTTTCTGTGGTGGTGGTTTTGTTCGGTTTCTTCTCCTTCATTGTTTGATCTTGTATTTATGTGAGTGTGAACATGGTTTCTAGCCTCTTCGTGGCTGTGGGTCTCTGTTCTCTACATCTCTTCCTTCCCTCTCCTTCTAGTCTTCTGTACCAGTTTCCCAAAGTCAGCATGATCCCCCTTTGTCCACCAGCCTTACTTCTAATCTCTTCCTCTTCTTTCACTGGTCTATTTTCTCCCTAATCCATTTTAAATTTTAACCTTTGAGGGTAAAACTGACATATTAAGGACTTGTATACTGCACATAATTTTCTGGTCTTAGATTTGTTATATAACCACAAATCTAGCTCATACAGTTCCAGGTGGCCAATGAATGGTTACCCCACTCTGTCATTTTCTAGGCTGTGTTTGATGCTGCTGTCATTGGTACCACTATAGCCAAAGGTGACATAACTGTTCTACATAGCTACTCTTCCTGGTATTAAAAGTCTGAGACTAAGGGTCACAGAAAATACTGTGACACAGTGCCAAAGAACCAGGGACTGGTCTAAACAGGCAGCGACTACCCATCCCCAACAAATAGAAGAATTAAGATTTTGCAACAGATTTAAAACCCAAAACTCAGCGATACCTGGAAGATACCTTGGAGAAGTAGTCATTTCTTCAGGGTCCTAAACCCTGGAAATAAAGCAACCCACCATAGGTACTTTATATGCATCTGCCCAGGAACAAGCATTTTTTTTAAAGCTTCACTCTACAGCTGCCATGGATGCCTTTTCCAACCAGAGCAAGGTCACACAAGGAAGGGCAGAAACACCGGCAGACACAGAAGCTGCTCACCCTGCCCCACGCTTACAGGTAACATCAGGCCCGAGACGCCGCCTGTGCACATTCTGAGCACCTTACATGGGTAAGTGCGTATTTTCTGCAGAGGTCACCAAATACTCTTGGAAGCCTTCTCATGCGTTCTTTTACGGGTGTGTTAATTTAAGTATCACCAGATACATTTTAAATATCACCAAATCTACTTCCAACTGTGGACTCAATCATTACTTCTAAATTCTTCCAGGATCTCTACACCGTATTTTATTCTCTTAAAATTGTTTCTGCAGTATTCTTCTCTCCTCTAAATAAATCTAGACCCCAGTCAAAAGAAAATTTAATCTCCTTTTCACCAGCAGTCTTTTATTCTAATCTTAACAACATGATTGGTTCACACACATTTTATGCGGTGAATCAGCAATTATTTTTCTAGTGGGTCTAAGTGTCAAGATTAATTTCACTATCCTCAGTAATAAAATGGTTTCAAATGACATCTTTAATCAGCAAGTAAAAACGCTTTCCTCCAATTGAGACAAGCTGTCACAAAAGGTCACCAAAATATGACAGGATGGAAATTACATTTGTAACTTCAACTGAAATGTTAATTTTGCTTTAAGTGTTTTTCTGAACTATATCCAGATTCTAAAGCGCTATAGTGCAACTAACAAATTTTTGTGCTGTCCCTTTCTAAAATGTTAGGATTACTTGCATGTAAATAACAGTAATATCTGGGGCCGGGGAGATGGCTCAGTAGGATAAGCGCTTGACTGGCAAACGCAAGGATCTGAGTTCAATCCCCGGTTCCGCCAAAAAAAATAAAATAAAAAAATAGCAGTAATATCTGGAAATGACTGGTATGGAACACACAACTTATTTGGTAAGAAAAAAAAAATGGCAAACAATAGTCTGAGAATATTTTTCTTTTACAAAATAACTGTAACAAGGTATTTTTAAAGCTTTGCAAATATAAGGCCCATTACAGGACAATATGGAATTGGTTGTACAGTCTTACTCTCTGTCACCACGTGGAAATGTTCACCTCACAGACAGTCTTAAATGAAGGATATTAGCTGGAGAATACTTTGTAGTTATACCTAGCATGCACGGTCTTTAGGCTAAAGCAGTAAAAATTCACATATTACAGATGCCACAAAGCACATATTACAGATGAGATACAGCACAACATTAAACCTGGAAGTCTACACACAGATCGTGAAAAATCCTAACTGAAATGAACACAGCCTTACACTTAGGGCTTGCACTGCTTGCAAACACCACCTGATGTCCGCTTCCTGGAACAACAGAACAGACAGCTCTGAACTACTGGGCTTACATATGAAGGAAAGGGGTCAATGATGTCCTATCAGAGAACACTTTCATGTTCTCGCTCAAAAGTCAACCACCCCCTTATACGTATGTTCCAGTGGCACCGTTCAGCTGCTCAGCTGGGTTTCAGGAGAGAAGGACTTCCACCCTGCAGTGGCTGATACCCTGTGTCAACCTGACTGGGGGAGGGCCGCCAGAGCGACCCAGCACATAAAGGATGTACAGAGCAGCTGAGGAAGGCTTCTGAGGGACTTCCTTGGATCACTGCAGTCAGGCCACTCCGGAGCTCGGATCTTTGCAGCAGCTGCTGCTGCCACTTCCTCAGAGGAGCTCTGGTCTTCACAGTCAGATCAGAATAGAGAGGGACTGGCCAGAAGCCGCAGCTGCTGCTCCTCCCTTTGCCCTTCACTGTTTTCTGCTGCCAGGAGTGCTGCTCTCTGCCATGCGCTGCTCTGCTGGGAGCCAGCTGAGTATAGACTGAAACCTCCACAGACTGTGAGCTACATAAACCTTTCCTTCCTTCATTCTGGGTGTCAAGTATTTCGTCCCAGCAATGAGTAAAAAGTAACTGAGACATACCCCAAGCACTCCTCACATGCTGTGGATTAATTTATTTTCTGAATATGCAGTCTTAGACCATCCCTGTGAAAATTGAGGGAAAAAATTCACAAATCCTTCTGTAATTTCCAGGATCCTAGTTGGGAAAAAAAGCAAGCCACCTAATATACTTACAGGAAAGCCCCAAAATTCTACTTCTAACTCAAACCATATTCAAAATACAAACCAAGGCTGGGGATACAGCCCAGTGGCATAAGCACATACCTACAAGCACAGGGACCTAAGTGTGCTTCCCAGTACCAAAATAAATTTAAAAATAAACAAATACCAACAATTATGCATGAGGTTCCTTAACAGTCAACATTATTACATACTAGAACTAAGTGTTTTTAAAGATGACACTGAGACTAAGAATGTGATCAAAGACTAAAATGCCGAAACTCCCTTCTACATTTTGAGAACTCACTACTTCCATGCAACCCTTGACAGACAGAAATGGCAGGCACCACATTATTTGATTTCTCTTCTTAAAGAACTGAATTTTCTCAAAATTTATCAATGCTAAAAAAAGTTTTTAAATCAAAATGTTAAAAAAAATGTTTAAAAAATCCTTACCATATGAGATAACATATACACTCTGGTAGCAAGATACTTTAATCTCATTACCAAAAGCAGGCAAACAGATCTATGGACTCAAAATGAACGCAATCACATCTGTGCAGACCCTAAGGTTGCTGTTTCTCTCACCAGCAGTACACAAACTGACCGGCAACAACTCCTGCAATTTCTAGCTTTCCAACACTGCAGCCCTTCTGACTTTCAGGGAGCCTGTGCCTGACCTGTGAAGTTAAGTCTCTGGTTTGGGGAAGCATTAACAACCTCTCAGGAAACCAATCTACTGATGGTCAGAAAATCCCTTTTTCTTAAACGCAGGTATAATCCTAACTTAGCAGTTCCTGGAGAACCCGTCAGGACTCACTAATCTAGAGCAAAGAAATGTACCTTAAGCAACATCTTCACTTGTCCTATTACTAGCAAAACAACCGCCTTCTTCATGAAAGCATTTCAGTCCCTTTTTAGGTTTTTTTTTCCCACCATAATTTTATTGACAAACAAATAGCAATGAGACAGTTTCAAATCAAATTGGTAGGACAGTTTCAATAATTAACACATTGCATACATTCTTCCTAGTGGTTAATTGCTGTACAACATGCAGACATGATATGCTATTTACAAACACCATTAGAACAAATCACTCTACTCATTAAGAGAATGTAACTATATATCTATCCTAGCCACTTTGAATACACAGATACACAATGGACATTCATCTGTATCCCCTTTTTTTGTTAAGTTCCGTTATTTGAATATTATAGGTGTGTAAACTCAGCAAAATATTCTAAAAGAGTCCAGTAGCCCATAATAGTATTGGGTCTTCCACTTGACTGGCAATGTCAGAAATTGTTGACCTGAGTCCCCTACAGCTCAACATAACAGCATGGCTTTACTTCTTATATATCATTTTTATGCTTTTCTGATGGATGGTTAAGACCAAGGTAAAGCAGGACCTATGCAACAGGAGTTGTAGCTTTTGGGTCTGATAAGGTCAGTGAAATCCCCTCAGGATTTATCCTGAGATCCTGTACCTCAGATTGGAGAACCTCTGTCAGTGTCAGCCATGTGGATGAGTCATGGCCATTGCTGGGCCAATGTGCTCTCTGTGAAAGCCTGTGAGAATGTTTTCTCTTCATGTGACTCTCCTTAGGCACACTATACATCATCGATCACTTTCCTCTTTGGCCCCATAATCCCCTGATCAGAAAATTTGGGACACTACTGAGTTATATGACATTACGTACAAGTTCTCATATGTCCTGAGTCGTAATTGACCTTAGAAGGTTAGGGCCAAAATGTTGGCTTTCCTTGTAGCCCTCCTTTTTCTCTAATTTTGGTCTGCAAACTTAGGTTGTTAACCATCCAGAGGACAAGCTTATTGTTATTACCATACAACTTAGGCTGTTAAGCTTAACCTCACTATCTGTCTGCATATCAAACATCTTAGGCATAATATGGAAAAGGTGTTTTTCCTCAAGTATTGATATGTTGAACTTTAAGTTCCTACAGAATATGATAAAAAACATTTAAAAATTAGAATATATTTTAAAAATATAAAGAATTATATACTTCTTATGTTTACACATAAATCCAAAAATCTCACCATATACAACCTTGAAGCAGGACAGTCCCACAATATTCCTTTTCCTGTCTCTTGCTCCTTTTTAGGTTTCAAAGAACAGCAGGCCATCGGCAGGGCTCAGGCCTGCAGCCACACTGCTCCTAAGGACCCCAGCCCTCTTCCCTCCCATTTCCAAGGAGTGACTTCCCCAAAAGCAGCCAAGCTCTCCAATGTCTTGCCGCAGTATAACATCACTATAAAGATATTGGGCGGCTTCAGAAGGTGTAAGTGAAGGGGTGCATCGGTGCGTACATGAGTGCATGTGCACACGTGTGTGTTCTTTTAATAAAAGAATGATTCTAAAAATAAGAAAATGATGCAAGCATCCTTCAAAAAAAGATATGCAGGGATGAAACACAAAAAAGCCACAGATGCAGACCAGCTAATGACATTCCAGAATGAGGGCACTATCAGTGCTCAGGTTAGAATAGGAGGAGGAGGTGGACACTGGCAGGGCAGTGTGGGCGGGGAAGCAGCACAGGAGGCGAGGTGCCCAGCAAGTCCACCACAGCCAGCAGCCACCTGGATGCGGGGGAGCGGTACCCATGTGTTCTGCCGGCTGCCAGCCTCGCAACCATGGGAGCACCCAGAGCTCTGCTCTCACGTGTCCGGTGGCCAGCATCCTCACGCCGAGCCCAGCTCCTGAGGGCCACAACTGCGAGGAGCTCCCCAGCTTATTACAACCCAGATCACTCAGTTTCTACTGCTATGTGGCCAATTCCTCTTCAAGTACTTTTGTTTTTCTAGCCTCCCATGTTAAGATAATTGCTCTTGAATTCAGATTCACTTTCTTAGAAACAATGCTGTCCCTAGGAAATTGGTTCACACAAACTGGTAACCTTCACACCACAACCTGAGCAAGTCCAGAGAAATCTTGGCCAAAGGTGGAGAAAAAAGCAACTCGACAGGAAAGAGAGAGAAGGGTGAGTACAAAGCAGACTCTATCTCCTGCGCAGCAGCATTACATGAAAAGATAGCTCACTGCCGCTCACTTCCAGGCCTGCAAGCTTTGTGTCCACCGCAAGACTGGTCCTTGCCCCTCCAACACACATGCTCACATTCTGGGTTAAAAACAACTACAAACAATGCTTCCTAACATAAAGTGAGGGGTGAGAGCCTGACACTGACTGGTAGCTAGGCCGGTGGTGGTGAACCTTCTAGACAAGTGCTCAAACTGTAAGCCAGAGCCCATTTCCTTATCACAAAGTACCAACACTAGGGGGCCGGGGAGATAGCTCAATTGAATAAGCGCTTGCCTGGCAAGTGCAAAGGCCTGAGTTGAATCCTCGGTTCCGCAAATACACACACACACACACACACACACACACACACACACAAAGTACCAACACTGCAATTAAATCCAAAAACTACTGCAGCTGTAGTTTAGAAAAAAAAATTCACACATTAATATCCTTTGCCTTCAGGGGCTGGTGAGATGGCTCAGTGGTCTAAAGCACCTACTTAGAACAAGCTTAGCAAAGCACAGGAACCGCGGTTCAATCCCCCAGCCCCACATTCCAGCCAGCCCCGCCCCTGGTGGGCTGAGCTGGCCACACACACACACACACAATAAATAAATAAATAAATAAATAAATAAATAAATAAATAAATTTTTAAAAAAATATCCTTTGCCTTCAAAGAAAAATGATACGTATGCCACAGGTTTGCCACCAGTGAGCTAGACCACAACCACAGAGCAGGCACAGACTGTTGTCCTGTCGCTCTCACCCTCTGCAGGGTGAGACTACAGTTAATATAGTGTCCTGCTGTCCAGACACTCCGCATATCTGGACTTCAGACTACAGTTAATATAGACTACAGTTAATATAGTGTCCTGCTGTCCAGACACTCCACATATCTGGACTTCAGACTACAGTTAATATAGACTACAGTTAATATAGTGTCCTGCTGTCCAGACACTCCGCATATCTGGACTTCAGCCCGGACAGCAGCAGCACTTGAGTCGGCACAAAGCTTAGCTCTCTGGACAGCTAGGAGAGGGTTGAAAAACTTAATGAAGTCCTGGAGGCAATTCCAGGCAAGCACTCCTACCAAAGACTGCAAGCCAGCCTCTCTCTGGCGAGTCTGCCACTCAGGTAAGCTTGAGAACCACTGCTCGGTGGGAAGGGACACTGGAGCCTACTGCAGGCGAGGCATGGGGTCCTTGCTGTGAGCCACAGCCCTCTCAGCACACCCCAACAACAGTGTGCTCAGAGTGACGGCTCATTAGCTGTATATCAAGTTCCTCACTCAGCACCAAAAGGAAGGCAAACAGAAGCGGAAAGCCCAAAAGAGGGGCCATGAGGGTGCTGGCGATGCACGGTCAACCCGATTTGGTCCACAATCGCCACCAGTGACTCCAAGGTCTTTGGGAGGTCCCCCGCACCCGACTACCACCCTGCCCGGAACCACCAGGAAAGCAGACTGTAGGAAAGCAGCTCTAGACCACAGGTGGCAAAAGAAAACTACTAAAAACAAGCAATCTCACAGTTTTTATTCAAACTGCACTTGCAGACAAAAGGGCCTTTACAGCACTGTCTCCCGAGCACTGGTCTCTGGCAGACAATCCACCTTACAGGAACAGCCATGATCACCTGTGGGAAGCCCTCTTTCTTCGTGTGATTAATTTTAACAAAACTACAAACAAATGTGAAATGAGATGAAGAGGGATTAAGACAAGCAAGTTACCCAAAGTTTCTGGAATGTTCCTTCTCTCTCTAGTTACATCCGATAGCCTAATAATTGTTCCTTCTTTCCTTTCAGTTTTGAAACGCAACCGCCCAGATTCTTCATCCTCATCATCTTCCTCATCGGATTCTTCTTTTATGTCCTTCTGGATTTCCAGGGTTTCCATACCTCCCTGCAGAAAGCAAATGGAGAGGGAAAGTGATTTTCTGTTCATACAAGCTTACTGTTGAAGAACGCCAAAATACATTAGGCTGCTTATACCCGTGGTGTGAACATTATTTCATAACGTCCTCTCCTGGAGCCACAAGAAACACTGAACTGACCCAAGGAAAAAATAATTTCCAGTGTTAAAAATTAATATTGGAAAAATCTCAAAGTCCTGCTTATAGTTAATATAGTGTTCCACTGTCATGTCTAATCAACATCATTGCAAAACACAACAGAAGTGGCTCAGTGGTCTAAAGCACCTACTCAGAACAAGCTTGGCAGAGCACAGGGACCGTGGTTCAATCCCCCAGCACCACATGCCAGCCAGCCCCGCCCCCTGGTGGGCTGAGCTGGCCACACACACACACACACACACACAAATAAATAAATAAAATTTAAAAAAAAAAAACACACAACAGAACTTGAACAGAATAGAATTTCAACCTAAGTTAAAACTTAAATATTCCATCTAAGTTAAACAAAAGAATTCTCTGAGTCCTGCACACCCCACCCTGCACCTTCAATTACATGACACCTCACGCTTCCGATTACACGGGCTCACTTCCACCTCATGCCAGGGGAGCGGGCAGCACTGCCATGGGGCTCGCTGCTGCTGCACTGGCCTCCCCACGCAAGCTCCCGCCTCCTCGCCCTCCTTGCTGCTGGCGGGCTTTCTCTGAGCCCTAGGGCTGCACCCAATTAAAGTACTGCTTTCTCCAGCACCTCCCCCAAAACCAACTTTTATTTATTTTTTTGGCAGAACCAGGGATTGAACTCAGGCCCTTGCACTTGCCAGGGAAGCACTTATTCTACTGAGCCATCTCCCCGGCCCTATTCTGTTGTTATACTGGTACCCCAAACTTCCTCTAGTCTCACTCCAAACTAAAGTAGCTTCCTCAAAGACAGTTCTTCCAGGGGCTGGTGAGATGACTCAGTGGTCTAAAGCACCTACTTAGAACAAGCTAAGCTAAGCAAAGCACAGGGACAGCGGTTCAATCCCCCAGCACCACATGCCAGCCAGCCCCGGCCCCTGGTGGGCTGAGCTGGCCACGAAAGAAAGAAAGAAAGAAAGAAAGAAAGAAAGAAAGAAAGAAAGAAAGAAAGAAAGATAGATAGATAGATAGATAGATAGATTGATTCTTCCTGCCGAGTATCACTTCATTTCTCCACAAGTCAGGCTCAGGGATCACTCTTAAGTGGAAGATAGGTGTTGACTGAGTGTGAAGTTCACTTAAACACTGTAATTTAATGAAAGAAGAATCTGTGTCTCTATTCTATGATGAATAATTTTTAAATTGTCTTTACTAGTAACTGCTGTATTAAACTCACAAGTGAAAGAAAAAAACTATGACACTATCTCATTCTTTCCTTTCTCAACATTTTCCACGGGGGTGGGGGTGGGGGAGTACAAATGCACATACTCTGCAGTAAGCCCTTCAAGCAGAAATACACTAGAAGGATGGCTGCAAACCACAGCTTCCTTTCTGCCTGAGTGCAATACTCCTTTGGATGCCCAATGGTCAGCTACTGGAGCACCTACAGCAGCCAGCCTTGAGCTCCTACTGGTGTGCTGCCAAACGGCCCTCTTCCCGGGTCTATGAAATCTGAGAGAGGGGCCTGAGAGAAATGTGGGAGGCCACGCCCTCTCGGCTGCTCTCTGCAGCAGGCTACTCTCCTCAGCACTTACCTCGGGACATATGTCCCTTGCTGGGAAGACTGCTCAAAGCAGATTCTGGCTGAGCATGGCTGAGTGGGACCCCGAAGTCCGCATTTCTTCCTCTTAGATGTTCCAGATTCCACAGAACACAGTGAACAAAAAAGCCGCACCACATGTACAAAGATCTAATACAGCAACTGTTGCAACTATAGCTCCCAAGACTTCCCAAATTCAAAGTAAACATAGCAGTACTAAAACTTAGTTTATTCTCCATCCAAGAAATCTAAAGAGGACTATGAACTGAAAACTATTTCTGAAACAAATACTACAGTCCAACAACAAAAGAAGGCAATAAAAAACAGACTGTCATCCAGCAGTCCCGCTTCTAGGGGTTTACATTAGAGAAATGATTCCCTTGTATTCAAGTACAATCCTGCAGGGAAATGCTTACAGCTCTATTCCCGAACACCAAAACTAAGAACACATGGCCTTCAAGGAGTGTGGATGGAGGCACATGTTATATCCAAACCCTAAAGTGCGGCTAGCAATTAAAAGGTATGAACTTTGGAGGGGGCTGATCTAAAGATCAGCCCCCTCCAAAATCACATGCTGCAATGACTCCATTTATGTGACATTCCCCAAGAGACAAAACCACCTTACTGGTGTCCAGTGGTCAGGAATGGAGGGCAGACGTAATTAAAAAAGGACAACCCAAGGGTAGTTTCTAGACTGCTAGCACTGTCCTACAAGGCAAACTTCTGGCCCAAGTCTCGTAGGCCAAGCAGGCCCTGACCCACATACCAGGAGTCCAGCCAGGCCTGAACTGACTACAGCTATGCACGCATAATGAATGACGGCACCTGTCACCTCCCAACCACCTAACAATTCACTGTGACAGATACATTCCTTTAATACTGTTACTAACCTCTGGTCTAAGAACAGGACTCACCTTTGACCATATCACCAAAAGAACTAACTAACTCCGCAAAAAAAAAAAACAAACCCCCAAAAAAAAAAAAAAAAAAAAAAAAAAAAAACTAACTAATTTACCAAAATACCAATCTTTGCATAATTTCACAAACAAAATTCTATTCACAAGCAAAGCTTTGCTAAAAACAGAAGCAAATTACAACATAAAAATTTATTATGATTCTACTGTATAAGAATTTAGTTTTATATTTTACATTGAAATCCTCTCTTCTCTTCTCTTCTCTTTTCTTGGTGGAACCGGGGCTTGAACTCAGGCCCGTGCACTTGCCAGGGAAGCGCTTATCCCACTGAGCCATCTCCCTGACCCCTGTATAAGAACTTAAACATATAAACTTATTCCCTTGTGGATATCACTGAAAGTATTCAAAACTTTGACTTTTTTACTTACTGATTATGCAAACCAGAAAGATTTAGTTCTTACAAAAATCACCATGAAAGTACAGGTTTTATACTTTCATTTCATGACAAATATTACCAGAAATATTCAAAGGTTTGATTTACAGGCACCAACTGATTTTGAAAACCTGGACTTTGGTGCACAGAAGGCGCATCCAGATGGCCGAGTGGTAAATGGCAAAGAAAAGAAAGGCCTCTCCGAGTTAACACCCAGACACCGGAATTACCACAGGTAATCTACCATACGAAATTTATAAGCATTACCGCAGGAATTAAACTAAGCAAGCAAAAAGAAAGAAGGATGATTAGAAGACAGTTAAACAAGACGCAACACCAGAGGCAGGCCCAGGGCGCAGTGAGGTACAACAATCCCAGAGCTACCCACCTCCACACTCTGAAGTGGTTACCATAAACAACTAAATGAGCCTCCAGAAAAAGAAAACCAAGTAACTTCTTTACAAAAGCAAGGGGCCACCAGAAAGCAATGCAGGAGCTGCTGGATGAAGCAGAGAGCAACTCAGGGCTGGAGTCTGAAAAAGCAGGAGATAGCACAAAGGATGTTTTTTAAAAAACTGTTCGGATGTCATGGGACAAAACTTCTCTGGTAGAAAAAAAGATTTCGACATATATAAGTGAGATATACAGAACTTCAGTTAGCCATGATAAAAAAAACCTAGTCTGACATATTGTAATCTATATCCCAAAATTCAACACAAGCAAAGAATCTTAGAAGACGTTAGGGAAAAGAACCAAATCACCTATGGATGTTCTCCAAAATACACCACGTAAGACTTCACAGAACACACTTATGTAAACCCAAAAAAGTTGAAATTATTCCATGAATACTGTCAGACCATAGTATAATGAACAGAAAATTAATAGCCAAAGAAACCACAAGAACTTCATAAACACAAAAAAATTAAATATCACCCTCCTGAACGACAGGTCACTGATGAAATTTAAAAAGAAATGAGACAGTTTCTACAATTAAGTGATGACAATAGAACATATGGAACTTATGGGTGAAAGCAGTCCTAAGAGGGACATTTGTAGTAGCGAATACCCCTATCTGCAAAATAGAGCAAACACAAACAACGCAGGGCTGGTGAGATAACTCAGCATACTAAAGTGCCTGCTTAGGGGCCCTGGCCCTAGCTCAGTTCTTTAAGTGGCTGCTTCCACAAACCTGTCAGCCTCAGATTGCTGTAGTTCGATCCCCACAACACTCCAGCTAGCCAAAAGTGCCCTGCAGACATTCGAGGAAAAAAAAAAAAAAAAAAAAACACCTTATTCCATTTTAGGGGATGGGGATTTGGCTCAGCAGTAGAATGTTTGCCTAGGAAACTGGAAGCCCTGAGTTCAGTCCTAGGTACAAAAACAAAAATGCATAAAGTGCCTGCTTAGGTAAGTGCAAGGACCACAGTTTTATCTCCAGCATCACATGCCATCAGCCCCACCCACAGGGCGCGCTGAGAGACCACAGAGTCCTGGCAGAGTGGCACACGCCTGTAACCCCAGGACCAAGGACGCTGAAAACAGGAGGATCACTATGAGTCCAAGCTGTGTAGTAAGACCCTATAACAACCAAATACATTTAAAAAACAAAACAAAAAACTCAATGATGAACCTCAAATTTCTAACGCAAGAGAAACAGGCTAAACCAAAAACTCGTATGAGAGAGGAAAAAATTAAAGACCAGACCAGTAATTAACATATTGGAGACTAAAAAAACTACAAAGAATCAATGAAGAGTTGATCTTTCAAAGATTAAATAAAATCGACCAATCCTTATCCAACTTTATAAAAAAGACTCAAATCCATGCAATCAGGAATGAAATGTGTGAAATCACAACAGATCCTGCAGAAATGCAGAAGATCATCTATATCTGCTTTGAAAACTTGCATGCTAATAAGGAAATGTAGAAAAAAACAGCCAGATTCCTCGACACATATGAATTACCAAAGCTCAAGCAAGGATATAAAAATCATTAATAAAGCATGATCTATCAATAAAATCAAAGATGTAATTAAAAACCTACCAACAAAGAAAAGCCCAGGCCCTGACAGATTCACTCTGAATTCTTCAAGAAATTTAGAAAAGATCCAACACTATTAATTCTTAAATTCCTCCAATGAAATTGGAAGGGAAGCAGTTCTCCTGAATTCATTCCTGGAAGCATTATGCTGATACCAAAACTGAAAAAGGACTCAACTAAGAAATTAAGTTACAGGCCAATCTTCCTAAAGAACACAGATGCAAAAAATTCTCATTAAGACAATGGCAAACAGAAGGCATAAAGACTGTACACCATGACCAAGTGGGATTCATCCAGGGATGCAGAGGTGGTCAACATACACAAATCAATAACTGTAACACAGCAGATTAAGAGGCAAGGTCAAAAATCCTAAGTGCATCTTATCAGATGCAGAAAATGCGTCAGACAAAGTCCAGCACTCATTTATGATTCAAAAAAGAAAACCTTACAGAAAACTGGAATAGATGGCCTTTATCTCAATCTGATAAAAGCCATCTATGACAAACCAGCAAGCCAACATCATACTAAAAGGACAAAGACTGAAACCTTTCTAAAATCAGGAACAAGGCAAGGATGTCCATTGTCTCTACTCTTAATTCAATACAACCCTGGAAACTTTAGCTAGAACAATTAGGAAGAGAAAGAAATAATGGGAAAACAATAGGAAAGGAAATAGTTAAACTATCATTATTTCTGGATGACAAAATACTCTAAATAGAAAACTCCAAAAGCCCCACTAAAATACTGCTAGGTTTAATACTACAAATTCAGCAGCATAGCTGGACACAAAGTCAACACTCAAAAGTCAACAGCCTTCTTGTACATGCTCGGCAAATTCACTGGGAGAAATGAGGCAAAGAGCACCTGTTCCAACAGCATCCAAGAAACTGAAATACCTACGAATCAATCTAGTGAAGTAAACTCTACACTGAAAACTACAGTACTCTGAAAAAGGAGATTGAAGAAGACACCAGAAAATGGAAAGATATCCCCGGTTTTGGGTAGGAAGAACCAATATAGTGAAAATGGCCATACTTCCAAAACTGTTCTACACGGGGCCAGGGAGATGGCTCAGTAGAATAAGCGCTTGCCTGGCAAGCGCAAGGGCCTGTGTTCAATCCCCGGTTCTGCCCACCCCCCCCAAAAAAAAACCTGTTCTACAGATTCAATGTAATTCCAATCAAAATTCCAACAGCATATGTCACAGAATTAGATAAAACAATCCTAAAATTCATTGGGAAGTAGAAGAGACCTAGAATAGCACCCGCGATTGTTGGCAACAAAGGTAAAGAAGGGGGCACTACAATCCAAAGATGAAAACTGAACCCATATATTTTTCTATGCACTAAACTAAACTCAAAATGAATCAAAGATCTAAATATTAAAACAGAAACATTAAATCTGCTGGAAGACAGAATAGGTAAAACTCTTGAAAACACTGGTGCAGGCAAAGACTATGGTACAAAACCTTGAGTGCACAGGAACTGTCGCAAAGAATCAACAACTGGGATCTCAGCTTACTAAAAAAGTTCTTATACAGGAAGAAAATCCATCAACAGAATGAAGAGACAACCCACAATGTGGGAATACTTGCCAGCTGCTCCTCATCCGAAGGACTACTACCAAAAACATATAGAAGGGCCCGTCAAGTAGCTCAGCAGATTAAAGCTCCTACAAGCAGGGGCAGGCCCGGGGTTTGATCCCCGGGGCCTACCGTGCCAACCCTGACCCTGGGGACCTGTTGAGACAGCAATTGAGACTGGGCGTGGTGGCATGTGCCTGTAATCCCAGCTCTTAGGAGGCTGTAAACAGGCGGATCATGACAAGTCTGATCGAGTAATGAGATCCTGAACACCCTATAGACCCTTCCCTAAAAATAAAAATAGAGAATTTTTTTTTAAATCAGACCTCCCAAATTTAAAGACCCAATCAAAAAAAGGGCATCTGACATGAATACACGCTTCTCAGCTGAATACAAACAACACACAAATATATTAAAAAAATGTTCAGTCTCACTGGTCCTTTGAGAAGTGCAAACTAAAACAACAATGACATTCTATTTCACTCCAGAAAGAATGGCTATCACCAAGAAATCAAGCAATAACAAACACTGGAGGAGCTGTGTAATAAATCCTTCACTGTTGGCAGGGTAGACAGGTACAACCGCGGTGGAAGTCAGTGTGCAGTCCTTAAAAAAAACTAGAATTGGAGGTTGCATTTTATTCAGCTATTCCCTTGCCTGGTTTCTTCCCAGAAGAATTAAAAACAACATATGCCATTGATATATGTGAACCTATGTTTATAGCAGCACAATTTGTAACAGCTAAATCTTGAAAACAACCCAAATGTCCATCAACTGAGGAATGTATAAAAAAAAGATGTGGTCTTTTTATACAATGGAGTACTGCTCATCCATAAAGAGGGCTAGATTTTTTTTATAGGTAAATGGATGCAACACGAAAGCATACTCGTAAGGGAGGTAACAGGCACACATGTGTAAACAGTGTATCGTCTCCCTAGTGTGAGAAGCTGAAAGAGTAAAGAGTCAATAAGACCCAAAATATATAATAGATATTGTAAAATGGGAAGAAATTTCAATGATAGGGAAATGGAGAAAAGGAAAAAACAAACAAAAAAAAACAGTTAAGATAGTGATACTACTAATTTCTTAGTTCGCTCAAAAGAAAGCTTTGGTTAATACTGTTTGGACAATTAAATGCTACTATCTTCTACTCTGCAACTAATTTAAAGATAACACAATAAATTTCAAAACAAGATAACAGGATAACAGTGAAATTTATTTTTTCTCTTTAAAATTAAAAAAAAAATCTGAGCAACTTTTAGCTCTTAATAAATAGTACATATGAAAATCATTATGGAAGTGCTTAACAAGGCTGCTTAACAAATAGGTATACCTTGGCCTTACCACAGATGTATTTATAAAGAATTAAATGTCCTAAGGGGGAGCAAACACAGACTGATAAATACTTTTAAATTCTCCACTGAATTCTGAAATGAACACGAGTTTAGTGTGTTAAAGGACTCAATATTCAACTCCTGAATCTGAACAGAAACAGTGAGTAAATCTCTGAAATAGGAAAACAAAATCCAAATCAGAAAAAAGAAAAAAAAAAAAAAAACAACCCTGCTTCCAAGTTTTTCATGCTCGGTAACATAGAACAACCAAGTGGAGTGTACCTAGACACACAAGGTGATCATACAAAACTCAATGTAAGGAACCTTAGCCAGAGCCAAAATCGTGTACATGCCTCCGCCTCCAGAAGGTGGAGCTAAGTCCCTTCCCTTGCCCCTTGGAGGGCAGCCTAGACTTAGAAAACTTGCCCAAGATCAGACTAAGGCAAGGACCTGCACTATGAAACACGGGTAACAGGAGCCCGGGGGAGGACGACAGGAGAAGGGCGCTGCAGCTCTGGGGTAGACTTGCCAAAAGCCTCAGTGCAGCCCAACTGTAAGAAAAGTCCAGCCTGCCCGGAAGGTAGACCACAGGACACCCGGAAGGCTGCAGACTAACAAGAAACCTGAGAACAGAAGAGAGACATGACAACCACATGGTAAGCTGGATTTGATCCCAGCCCAGGAGGACACTAGTGGAAAAACTGGCAAAATAGAAATAGTTGGGATTATAATTGTCAAAAAGTTTATTTAATTCATACTAATAAAATAAGGGATAAAAACATTATCTTAATATATATGGAAAAGGTATTGACAAAATTCACCCATTTTTTAAAAATCTCAGCTGATTACAAAACTTCCAGATAGCGTATTTAAGGATGAAATTTTTACTGAGTATCTTTCCCCATAAAAAAAAAAGTGGTAGCCACCTCCCTCTTGGCACCATGGCAGCCCTCAGACTCCTCGTGAAGCCCAAGATCATCAAAAAGAGGACCAAGAAGTTCATCCAGCACCAGTCAGACCGATATGTCAAAATTAAGCGCAGCTGGTGGAAACCCAGAGGCATCAACAACAGGGTGCGGAGGAGGTTCAAAGGCCAGATCCTGATGCCCAACATAGGTTATGGAAGTAACAAAAAGACAAAGCACATGCTGCCCAGTGGCTTCCGGAAGTTCCTGGTGCACAATGTGAAGGAGCTGGAGGTGCTGCTGATGTGCAACAAGTCTTACTGTGCAGAGATTGCTCACAACGTCTCCTCTAAGAACCACAAGGCCATCGTGGAAAGAGCAGCCCAGCTAGCCATCTGAGTCACCAATCCCAATGCCAGGCTGCACAGTGAAGAAAACGAGTAGATGGCCTGTGTGCGTGTTTGTGTTTCAGTAAAATCACAAAAAAATGCAAAAAACAAACAAAAAGACAAGAAAGTTGTCCCACTGGTGCACAGCACTTGCACTGGAGGTCAGTAAGGCAGGAGAAGGCAAGGATGGAAGAAGGGAAAGGAGAAGGGCACAATTAGAATTATTAGATTATAAATGATTAAAATGTCTTTTATTAACAGGCAATAGAATACTTAAGAGGTTAGTTTTCCCCAATTTGATCTAAAGATACAATTCCTTCTCTATCAAAACTCCAACCAGATTTTTTTTCAGGAAATTATTTCTTTACAAGTGCACACACACTCCAATTAGATTTTTTGGTATAAACAAATACATTCCAGAATTTACATGGAAATGCAACGAACTGAGGATATCTAAAATACTCCTTGAAAGGGAAAGAATAATGTTACACCCATCATACTTCTCAACACTGAAAGCCCAAAGTAATTATCTTTTCAGCTGATTAATAGTGAATTTAAGAAAACAAGCTTAAAATACGTGCTGCTAGGGGAAAAAGAAACACACGTGGCTCCAAGTAAGAACTAGTGCAGCCCTGCGAGTGGGTTGGGGGAAGCTCTGTGATGGGAGTGCTTGCCTAAGAGATCTGAGATCCTGGGTTTCATCCCCTAGCACACCACACACACACCCCGAGCAAAAAACACTACAGAAAAATTAAGAGTCAACTTAAGAACAAGCAACATAAACCAAATCAACAACCAAAGAAAAAAGATAGAGGTAACTTCTTTAAAATACTAATTATTAAGGGGCTGGGGAGATGGCTCAGTGGAATAAGCGCTTCCCTGGCAACCGCAAGGATCTGAGTTCAATCCCTGGTTCCGCAAAAAAAAATACTAATTATTAAACTTAACATTAAGTTATAAGGCATATTGTTTAAAAAGAAAGACAACACTTCCAGGTGAGCGATAACAGCAGCAAGAAACCACCAGAGTTCAACCCATATTGCCTGTAATTCTTCGTCTTCGAAAAGAAAAGCACCAAAAAAAAAAAAAAAAAGAAGAAGAAGAAAAGCACCAAATTTTAGCCACCTTCTACTTCCTTTTCATATTTTAAAGGAAAAAATTCCTTTACTGTCAGCTAAATTTTAATAGCAAATATTTTTAAAGTCAGAAGTACTATCATGGGATTGGGGAGATGGCTTAGTAGAAGAAGCCCTTGCCTGGCAAGCGCAAGGGCCTGAGTTCAATCCCCAGTTCCGCCAAAATAAAATGCAAATAAAGAAGTACTATCATATGTAAACTAAGTGATCATGCCAATTACACTGCCAGTTGGGTTGACTCCTGTGATGGGTCATCTCCCCACCTTTTTAATGTCTTCAGCTTTGACTTGGTTCCCTGGCCTAGACACACTCCTCGACACTGGCAGATCTGGGAGGGCAGTGCCTGCACTAGTCATCTCTCTTTTCTTCACACTTCAAGTTTTTTAAACAGTAACAGAGACAGAATGCACAAAAAGAAAATTCGAAGTTAGTATGTGGGAGTGGAAAAGAGTATGTCCAGGAAATGTTCCTGTGTGGATCCAAGGTTACAAGTTCAGATTGAGGCCTTGTGGATGGGGAAGAGGACAGGTAATCAAAATACTTTGTGGGCCGAATTTCTAAAGCCTCAGGGTAACGCCTGAAGAAAATAAAGGGCTGGGCCAGCAAACATCAATTTTCAAGCTCTCAAATAACCAGAAGAGCTGGGGAGATAAGCTCAGCGATCTAAGCTCCTTCCTGGCAAGTGCAAGGATCCGGGTTCAGTCCCTAGTCCCACATGCCATGCCACCCCAGTGTGGGCAGCTGAAAATGGGCCTGGTGTCGCACACCTGTAATCGGGGGGGGGGGGCTGAAACAGGAGGATAACTACGAGTCCAAACTGCGTAGAGAGACCCTGTATTCAATAAATAAATAAATAAATAAATAAATAAATAAATGTGTGTGTGTGTATAAAAACAAGCAGCATTAAAGAAAATGTGGGGGGGAGAGAAAAACACTAAAAATGTTTAAGAAAATCAGTAAAAACCTCAACTACGGAACAGTTTTGTGGCCTACACAACTTGGCCATGGCCAACACTGGGTGACAAGTGAGCTATAACATACTGCAGGCCCACCCAGATCTGTCCATCTGTGAGACGTCTTTAGAGGCGACCTCTTCCTCACAAGACCCAGGGAGCTCCTGGCTGTCTGAGATGCTCTGGGGAGCCATCTCTTTTTCTTCTGCACCACAGGAATTGTAGGAGTCACTTCCAGGTCCTCGTCTCGGTCCAAGAAGCCAGTATTTGTAATCCCAAAGTTATTTATTGGAATCCCATCAAGTTAATTCCAATCTACCATTCTCAGTGCAACCCACGGTAAACACACTAAAACATATTTATAATTATTGGGGAGCCAAAGGGCCCTAAGTCCAGCCATGAAGATGGCTTTCCACAACCAAGAGGCTGACCCAGGGCCTCACGCGGTTTTATTCAGTGGGGGAGTAGCTTGAGGAGGAATGACTGAGAATTGTGGGAAGTAGGTGACTACTGTGAGCTGAACTAGGGGGGTGGCCTGCATTTACCTCTGCCATATGCAGAGAGGATATGCAGAGACAGTAATCTGCTTTATGCTACTGAGCTAGTATCTAATGTTTTGGGGGGGTCTGGTGCTTCAGCTTTGATGCAGTCTTCCAAGCCCCAGGAAGTCATAGCCTCTATCTCGAGGCTCTATCCCAGCCGGTGGCACGGAGCTTTAGCTCTACCATCCTGTACTAGGGAAACACGCATACCACCTTCAAAGACTATCACCAGCGCCTCAGCTAGACCAATACATATTGCTTAAGGCCAACTGAAGGATAAACAGAAGTCCCAGCCAGCTCTGTATGTAACAATATGAGGAAATAGGGTCAGGCTAGTCAAAATGGAGACAGTCGCTCTTCTTTCAAGGAGAGCTGCTCAGGTGGTCCTCCACAGGAATTTGCAAGCATCTTTCTAAGTCCCATGAAGTCAGAAATCAAGCCCTATCCTCTTTGTTTCCTCAACACTTAAAAGGGTATCTATACATTGGAAACCTAAAATATTTGAGTTAATATTCCTAGTTAATAAACACTAACCTATATACCACATTAAGATAACCCCCAAAACCATTTAAAACAGTAACACCCAAAAGGCACACACTACCTGGAAGCCAGTACATCTGAACCCACTTTGCTGCAAGTCTAGGAAGTTGGAATTTTTTACTACACTCATCATTCAAAAAGATGTCTCAACTTATCACTAATGCTAAAAAGATGCCAATTTTAAAGCTGGAGGGAAAACCAGCAATTTTTTTTTTTACTCTTTTTAAAAGTTGAACAAATACCTCTTCAGTCTCAGGAACAACATGGGAACCAGTAATCTCATCTAATCCATCTTCAGCAACACATTCTTCCTGCTCTTGCAGCCCTTGTTGCCCACCATAAGCCTGCAAGTACTCTTCATCCTAACGACCATTAAAGAGAAGACAAGTTTTTCTCACACAGCTTTTTAAGTACTTTTCATCTTTACAGATCATGCTCGTAGCAAGTTTTACCATAGCAACTAACAGACTGCGCACAGGCACTAAGCGCCACCTCTACACACTCAGGAACTAAGCACAGCATGCTCGGGCTAGTTCCCCAGGGCCAGGGCCCTGTCCAAAGCAGCTCTTCTCCAGGTCACCTCCAGGAAAGCAGAAGAAAGCATGCTCATTCTCAGAGGGGCTTGGTAGCAGGAAGGACTGAAATTATTACCAGTTCTCACCAGTTTTAAGGCAATGAAAGCACACTAGGGACAATTCCATCAACTCAATATAGCTGGTTCTTACAAAGAACCATTATAGGTGTTTGTGTCCCAGGCCCCTCCCCTGGGTGACAAGTTCTTTGTGAAACTTAAGAGTTATACCAACAAACAGGCTTCCCTTCTGTGCTCACGCAAGCAAGCAAGAGAGCTGGTTGGAGATCTCCAATCTGCTGAAGAAAGCAGGGCTGCTCCTGGTACTATGAGTGAGCAAGTAGTAATCCCGCTCGGCGAGGCAGGCTTCCCAGCATTCCCAGACATGTGGCAAAAACGAGCAGTCAAGCAATTACAGAGCACGTATCCCAGCAGAGCACACAGCCTACAGAGCTAACAGCCCGCTGTGTGGGGCATGGCCATCTACCTGCACACCAATGAAAGCAGCTGGGCAAAACACCTCAGGTTCCACACCTGCCTTGCCTCAACGCAATACAAACACACTGCCTGCTACTGTGCCCAAGAGCTGTCAGCAACCCTAAAAATCCAATTCCAGTCTTTGACTCACTAGCAGCAGAACAGTCAAATTTCAAAGGCAGTCAGAAAGGCTTATCAAAACCTCCGCAAATATACTCGCAAACATACTCGGGCGTACCAGTCTACACCACTAGGCTCTCACCAGGAAACGGCAGCCTGCTACCCTTTAAAGTGTCAATCTGAAAGGGCTTTTATGACTCAGAGTTTCATGAACTCTCAATGTATGTTCATTTTTATAGCCCTGCGCACAGTGATGGCATGTAAAAATATCACCAACAAGTAACTTTCTAATATTTTCTAACTAAGTAATATATAGACCTTGTTATAAGAGGATACGTTTTAAAATAACAATTTACTCTCAGGAGTAGGACCTGCCAAACTCAGACTTAAGGATCTTTTAGTTTGAAATGTAACAGGAAAGCAGGCCAGAGCACTGCTGTCAGCTCTTCCGGTAGCTGACCTCCGCTTTTCTTCACAGGCAAGCACGACAGCCAAACAAATACAAGGCAG
Organism: Octodon degus; assembly: GCF_000260255.1. Taxonomy (NCBI): domain Eukaryota; kingdom Metazoa; phylum Chordata; class Mammalia; order Rodentia; family Octodontidae; genus Octodon; species Octodon degus. The sequence continues at coordinate 2,289,724 of NW_004524603.1, forward strand.
GACCCAGGCTCCAGGCTTCTTAGGGCTGAGTAATATTTGTGTGCCTAGTGCTCGGACATCAGTAAAGACAGATCACACCACTGAATTCACTCAAAGATTATTAACTTACATTATTTCACTGATGTACAGGACAAATCATGCTCCAGGAAATACCTCGGTACTGTTTTCGAAGATCTTGATTTAATCTTTAACAAGGATTTTAAATATACCACTTTAAGAAAGTATACAAACACCAAAAAGCACGTCTCCACCTAGTGAAGATGCCAGTATTAGGCTCCAGAGATGAGCTCCACAAGGCTGCTGCAGTACTCTACTTACCAAACCACAAATATCTTTTCATTACTTTATCAACTCAAAATCACGTATTCAGAAAGAATCCAATCTTTAACTACTGAGACATCCAAGCACACTCATGACTGTAATTAAATATCATAAGGTTCTACATAAAACATTCTTCCAAGAACACACACACACACACACACACACACACTCCCGACCAACATTCAGCAATCTTCAAATGTTTTCCTCAAATGGACACACATTCTGAACGAAGCTATGAAGAGATAAAGAGCCACTCCTGCACAAGTTGGGCTCCCCAGTGGTGCCACCACTCCAAATCCATTTCCACTCTGCTTCACTGGATACTGGTGCTCTAAAAGCCCTAATGTCTACACAACAGCTGGAATCAAGCCTTCCTGCAGGAATATCACTCAGTGCTTAGTTCAAACAACACTTCTCTCATAACAAATGAGCAATCTTATTTGTTCTTCCTTATGGTTCAACATTACAAAGGAAAAAAGAAAATACTACCTACCAAAACAATTTTTCCAAAACAAAAATTAGTACAATCTTTGCTGCCCGATTACAGATAACAAAATTATGTGTGACATTTGTGAAACTAACCTCCAATCTCTTTATTCAGGTTTAGACAGTTCTCAGTTACAAAAAGGATGAATGAACAGGACATCAATCACTTTCGAATATTAGCACCTTAAAGATGTCTTTAGCAGGTCAATAATCTTTTCACCTTAGAAGGACTTTATCAGATCTTGTCTAAAGCCTGGATAAAAGCCCTGCATTAAGTACTTCTAACAATTGACAGCCGTTCTCCACCACACAAAGCTGTTTTCTTCCTTAGGGTGCAATCCTCAAGGTCACCATTATTTGAAGCCTTCCAGAATGACAAAGGAGCATTACCTCTGGCCAAACAAGCTGTCAACATAAACTTTGTCATTGCTCAGATAAAGAAACTGGCAGACAGTGATAATAAGGTCTAATTTCCCTCCTTCCCGAGGGAGGTAAATAGATTTCAAATCAGTCTAGAAACCTGTGCACAGGAAGCCATGTTATCTCTAGCCATACAAAGAAGAAAAGACTCACTGTAAATTCATCTAAAGGCTCATTGATTTCGATGTCCAGCACTTCATCACTGTAGAGCTGCTCCTCCTCCGGCTCTTCCCCATACTCTATTTGATCTTCTGTCAACTCTGTATCGTGGCCTTCGTACTGTCCTTCCTCTGGGTACTCCTGCGTATACAACTCAGGACCATCAGATTTGTGGTACGCTAGCTCATCCTCTCCTTGTTCATATTCAGATTCCTGCTCTCCAGACTGGTCATTAGTGTTGTCAGAAAGTTCAAACGATGTGACCATACCAGATGTTGTATTGAGACTGACAGTGACATCCTGAGAACTGGAGAAGACAGAAATACAAAGAGAGACACACTGAACACGGAGCTCAACATGAAATCACTTTTTGGCATACTACTGTAAACATGTTCTAACAAGACTTGAACTATGGCTGGCAAAGTTATGCCAGCCTTACTCCAACAAGGCTCGAAGCGCAACGCTGGGCGGGAGCCACAAGCGCAGATGCAGAGCCAGCGAGCTGGGCGAGTTGGTGCCCTAGACTGGTGCCCTAGACTCGCAATGAGAACAGAGCCTGTGCAGCGCTCCCAGGGAAGCTTCTGACCAAGAATCCTCAGTCCAGAAGGAAGCAGCAGGTCTGACTGCAGAATCTAAGACGGAAATCAAGCACTTTATATTTTCTTCTAATCCACAGAATGAATGGACAGACTGTGTTGCTAGGAATGCACCGTAAACACAAGAGTATTGCTCCATAAGCAGAAAATCATAACTGGAATGTTATTAATCTACCTAATGTAAATTTATATTCCTATTTATAAGAAAATAAAAATATTAAAAACCTATATGGAAACACACTTGATTGTTGAAATAACTTACAATGCATACTAGTTGCAAGTGTCTTTAAAAAACAGTTGGCAATTTCCAAGTAAAATACAGGTTTTTCACACGTCAAAAAAATCATATCCTATGTCATAATAGCTAAATACCAAACAAACAGATGTAAGGTAACATTTCAAATGCAAGATGGTGCAAATAAATCTATGTTCACACATATTAAGTAGCCAATCTCAACAAAAAATTGAATATATAACAGACTTCAAAACACCAGCTTTAATAAGTGGGGTTTTTTGCAGAACCCAGGATTGAACTGAGGCCCTTGGGCTTGTAAGGCAAGCTCTTATTCTACTGAGCCATCTCCTTGAACCCCAACAAATTTATGACAAGACAAGACTATACAACATGTATTTATTTACATTTACAACCAAGAAGTATTATATATTTTGCCAATGTTTCTTCACAAAATAGAAAAAACATTTCCACCTGCCAGAGTATTATACTAAATATCTCTCTCCAAAATAGTAATTTAACATAAAAATATGTATCAATAAAAATTGTCTAAACAGAAACAAAAGTATAAACATCAACCTGGTGCAAGAGTCTAAGGTAACTATCACTGTCCTTCATCTAACCAAAGCAATTCTTCAAAGGGCAATGTAAGAACAATACTGAGTTGTTATGACCTACACTAACTGAAGTGAAAGCCATCAAACGCAAGGCCTATTCTGATTTTAAGCAGTAGATCTATTTCCATTGCAACGCATATGGATTCTATATCAGAATACACAATAAGCCATTTAGAATGTAATCAAATGCTAAAGATACAACAGCACATTATTTAATTACAACTGTTAATTATAACTTACAAACAGATCCTATTAAAGAACACTTTTAATGAATTAATATTCAGTACCTGAAATTTTCTTCATCTTCATTATCACTCTGTAAAAGGTCATCATTCAGCTCTTCATCTGACAAATCTGACTGATTCTAATTAAAATAAATTTAATTAGTGCCTGTCACTTTCAAAAAAAAAAAACATGTTAAAGGTATAAAGTTATGTTAAATGGACTATTTAAAGCCTTAAGCTATTAAAAATTTGCCATCCAACATTTCTCAGTTTGATGTTACTATGGACAATCAAGAATACCACACAGAGGGGCTGGGGAGATGGCTCAGTAGAATAAGTGCTTGCCTGGCAAGCACAGAGACCTGAGTTCAATCCCCAGCTCTGCCAAACAAACAAACAAACAACAACAAAAAAAAAAAAGATTCCACTCTGAGGAATCTAAAGGAAGAACACCACACAGTGTCCTTAATTTTTAGATGCTACATTTGCGGAAGTACGGAAGTGGTTAAGTGTAATGGTCAGTTTTATTCTAATTCTAACACAAAATGAAAAAGGGTGGGAAATTCTTGAGTGGAGACTTCCAAACAATTGTTCCTTACCATACACACATAAAAAGTGGTTATATTCCAGATATGACTAACTTAGACACATCAGCATCTAAAATCTGAAGACACTTACAGACATGTGGAAATAACACTCTGGAGACCGGCAGTTTTTAAGATAGGCTAATCACCCAACTGAAACGGTAGGGGGCCCTTGACCACGGAAGATCACATGTGAAAGTAAATGCTACAAGCGCTCTCTGGGTCCTAGTCAGTGCTGTGAACACATCCCGCCAGCAAGCAGGGAAGTCACTGATTTAGTAAATAGTTCTAAGTTGTGTTAGATTAACTACATTCCAATTTTTGACTGCAGAGTAAAATCTCACTTCCCTCACCTATTATTAATATGTACTGGGCCAGGGAGATAGCTCAGCGGTCTCAGTACCCGCCTGGCAAGCACAAGGACCAGAGTTTAATCCCCAGTACAGCATGCAGTGCCAGTCCCAAAACCCCAGACACACCATGCCAGCCCCAAAGCCAGGCGTAACGGCGCACACCTGTAATTCCAGGACTGAGGAGGCTGAGATAGGAAGATCACTACGAGTCTGAACTGCGTAGTGAGACCCTGTACCAAATAAATATTTTTTAAAAAATAAAATTATTACTATGAATAAAAGGCATATATAAATTACTAGTCCTCCTCCGAAAGTCAAAGTCACATATATACTTACACATAATTTATTTTATAAAAAGTAAAGATTGCAAAATTAACTTTTCTACTTATTCTGTATCTTACAAAACTAAGACTTTCAAATTTGACTGTCTCTTTCTCTTTATTATAGTATTTTTGATAGCCAAACATAACCACCTACCTATCTATATACTTTCTTCAAGACCACACTTATCAATGGAATTGATACATAAACTTTTTCTTTCTAGTCAGTGGTGAAGATAGAACCCTGGGCCTGGCACATGCTAGTTAAGCCTCTAATACTGAGCTACAGACCTAGTCCTTTATTTAAACTTGTCAAAAAAGAAAAAGAAAAAAAAAAAGGGACCCAATGAATACTAGGTGAGGAAAGTGAGATTTTACTCTTCAGTCTAAAATACTAGAATATGTTTAGTAAACATGTAATAATTTCTAAGTAGCCACCCTTTCTTGTGCCCTCAGCCTTCAGCTGTTGAGCTGGAGGAAAGTGGCGCAGTTCACAGCCAGGCCACAGGTAATGCAACCGTCAGTAAACAGCAGAACACAGAAACTCACCTGAAAGAAATCTAAGCCAAATTCACGTATTAGAGAAAATGCTAATAAGCAACATAGCAAGTTACAAGAGAACTGCACAACTGGTACTTCTACTACAAGATCTTAACAACATTATGAAAAAGGTTAAAAGGGCCAGGTAATCAGATGTGATAATCTAGATAAAAAATATGAATCTATCACACAATTTGAAATATGTATACCACTAATATGATCAATAAATCTTAATCTAAAAGTCTAACAAACTTTAGGGTAACTGATGAAAGAAGTTACCACTAATTTTAGTATTTTTAAAAACTAAGCATAAGGAACTATATTGATATTACAAAAGGACAGCAAGTATTAAGTTGTTAATGCATAAATTTCATTTTTATCTTTTGCTTTGAATTTCCACTCACATATTTATGCTAAAATATATAGAGTATTATATAGAGACTAAAGATAATTGCTTCAAAGTTTTTACTTCATCAAAAAGTTTATAAATACCTACATGATAACCTTTAATCTTACTTAATTGAATGCTTGTTACATTTCAGTGTGGTTTTCTGTTTTTGTTTTGTTTTTTCATGTACTTAGTCAGGGGTCTCACTACGCAGCTCAGCCCCACAGTGATCCTCCTGTTTTCCGCTCCCCAGCACTGGGATTACAGGAGTGTGCCACACACTCAGTGTCACGGCGGCTCAGCACGCCTGCGGTAGGGCTGCCACAGCATGTGGTGCAGGGGCTCAAACCCCAGTCCCTGTGTTTGCCTAAGCAAATATTTAGTCCGTTGAGCTATCTTGCCAGTCCTGCTTCTTATATTTAAGTATGTTTATCTTGAAGCTAATGTATGAATATTCCCATAAAGTAGTTTTCAGAACTAGTACAAAAGACATTAACTTACAAATTTTATATTCCCTTAAGGAGAAGGAAAGCTCTGTATTACTCAGGTCCCAAATTCAGCATGTGCTAGGATGCTTTGGACCTACTGTGAACTAAAATATCTGCTTTAAAGAATTTGCTGTCTGAGGTACAATTACCAGAGAATTTACTAATATAGTATCAGCTCTGTGATGTAAAAAATAATTCAGGGCTGGGGCAGTAACTCAATGTTTAGCATGAAAAGTCCTGGTTTTATTTAACAGAAACAAAATATAAAGAAAATTCAGGGCCAGGGAGATAGCTCAGTAGAATAGGCACTTGCCTGGCAAGCACAAGGGCCTGTGTTCAATCCTCGGTTCTGCGAAAGAAAATTCAGTCTGCAAAATGTTTACGTATACCACTTTTCCAGTCATGCATGCCACGCATTAGCAATGCACTCCTCTATTTTAAGGAACATTAAATAGATCCTGTTTTGTTTCAGAAATACATGTATTGGGCAGAGCTGCATAGTGAGACCCCACACCAAGTATGTTTCAAAGATAGAAAGAGAGAAAAAAAAAAGGGAAAAGAAAAGAAATACATGCATTTCTTACCTTTTTGCCAGACAGCAAATCTTCTCCAAGTAAGTCATCTTCAAGTTCACTGAGAAGAAGAAAAAAAAGATCAAAGTATTATTTCTGTAACATTGGAAATTGTGTCGGTTACCTGGAATTTTTAACGGGCTCTGGAGCTTGGAGACTTTCATGTGAAATGTGTTATACTTTATTAATAATGAAATGGTATTTTTAAATACAGAGAAAACATTCTTTTAGGTAAGAAAAGGCAAGATACAAGAAGTGGCTGACTAAACGTAAATTTTACAATTTAATAGCAAATCTGAATCTCTTACCAGTTAAAAGAAGTAAAACAAGACCACTATATTAGAAATAATATCTAAACTTTCTATCTTTAAGAACTTAGGGTGGCACTGCCGCGGTACTGCTCGCCTAGCCGGCCGCAGCTCAGGTCTCCCCGCCACCCTGGCCATGGCCGCGCTGCTCCCGGCACCCGTGCCTCTGCGCCCCGGGGCCGCCGCTGAGACTCAGGGCCGCGGCCGCCTGCCCGCCCGAGATGCTCCCCAAGGCCGCCGCTGCTCCTGCGGGGTGACAGCTTCCCCGTCACCCGCACACATCCGGCCCCTCCGTCCAGTCTTGGATGCCCAGAGCCGTCAGCAGCCACAAGAGGAGGCCATGAGGGGAAACCTTCCTGGGTTACTATGCGCTTGTGACTGATCCCTTGGTTTTTCATCATCCTGAACTTCATGGAGCACAGCGGCAGCCAGCAAGCTGCCCGCGGAGGGCGGCAGCGCAGGATGCACCCCAACGTCAGCCAAGGCTGTCAAGGAGGCTGTGCAACATGTTCTGATTACAATGGGTGTCTCTCATGTAAGCCCCGACTGCTTTTTGTTCTGGAAAGAATTAGCATGAAGCAAATAGGAGTGTGTTTCTCTTCATGCCCAAGTGGATATTATGGAACTCGATATCCAGATATAAATAAGTGTACAAAATGTAAAGCTGACTGTGATACCTGCTTCAACAAAAATTTCTGCACAAAGTATAAAAGTGGATTTTACTTGCACCTTGGGAAGTGCCTTGACAGTTGCCCAGAAGGGCTGGAAGCCAATAACCACACCATGGCGTACATCAGCATTGTGCGCTGCGAGGCTGGAGAGTGGAGTCCTTGGGGTCCGTGCACAAAGAAGGGGAAAACATGCGGCTTCAAAAGAGGGACTGAGACCCAAGTCCGAGAAATAATTCAGCACCCTTTGGCAAAAGGGAGCCTGTGTCCTCCTACCACTGAGACAAAGAAGTGCACAGTGCAGAGGAAGAAGTGTCAGAAGGGAGAGGAGGAAAAAAGGAAGAGAGAGGAAAAGAAAAAACTGAATAAAGAAGAAAGTAAAGAAGCAATTCC
>NW_004524603.1:2298232-2302065 GCF_000260255.1 Octodon degus
AAAAAGTCCTTATTCCATTTTGGGGGCCTGGCCCTAGCTCAGTCCTTTAAGTGGCTGCTTCCACAAAGCTGTCAGCCTCAGGTTGCTGGAGTTCTCTCCCGCTGGCCAAAAGTGCCCTGAAGGCATTCGAGGAACAAAAAAAAAAAACAAAAACAAACAAAAAAAAAAAACGCTTAAGAAGCGACAGATGATTCTGCAGATTCAAAGATGCAGTATCCCCTCAAAACAATTAGGAGATTGGGAAAAGAGACATGCTTCCAAGGAAGTGCGCTTCTCTCTGGGAGAGCTGGAGAGCTCAGGGTGAGGGCCTGGAGGTGGAGTGCTAGAACTGACCACGCAGGAGCAGCTTTACCCTAGAAGTGTTCAGGTTACTCTTTGCTCTCCCATGCTCCTTCAAGAAAGACAAGAGTATGCACCCAAGTTAAATATTCTGTGTGGGACTGGAGAAAGGCAAGACGTGGAAGAAATCATAGCTTTGGAGACTGCTTTTGTGCTTTACAAAACAGTGAAGAGCCACGCTCACCAAGAACTGGTCTCCAATGTATGGCAGCGCTGCTGGGTCAGCCTCGCTGCCCCTTGGATTGCATAAGTCTGTAAGCCTGTGCCTCTAACTTTCTTCCAAAATCAGAATCACACTTACTGAGACGAAATTCTGATTTCATAGAACACAAAACAATAGAGCAAAGAATATACCATGTTTGCAAAGTCTGCATTTCCTTTCTCTCTCAATGAGGGAAAAAGAGTTTTTATTACCTGCCTACTGGTCCACCCAGAACTGAAAGGAGTCCTACTTTCTAACACGATGTGTCTAGTGAGGAAGAAAGCCACCATAATAAATATATTTGTGGGGCTGATGAGATGGCTCAGTGGTCTAGAGCACCTACTTGGAACAGGCTGGGCAAATCACAGGGACCACGGTTCAATCCCCCCAGCACCACATGCCAGCCAGCCCCGCCCCCTGGTGGGCTGAGCTGGCCTTGAGCGCGCGCACACACACACACACACACACACACATAAATAAATAAATAAATTTAAAAAAAATAGCCTTTTATAAATATATTTGTTATTAGTTAAAAAAAAAACTTATGGTGAAATAGGAAAAGATCTTCAACATTCATCAGGATAAAATCCAGAGAAATCATGTGACATTTATCAAACTATCAAAGACTAAAACATTAAAAAAGTTTAAACTATAATGAGGGGCCGACCAGACAGCTCTGCAGACTAAAGTGCCTGATGAGGCAGAAGCGGGGGCCAGGGTTCCACCCCCAGCCCGCTGTACTGGCCCTGTCCCCGGGGGCACACCGAGGTAGCACAAGCCTGTAATCCCAGCACGTGGGAGGCTGAAAGCAGGAGGATCACTAAGAGTCTGATGTGTGTAGTGAGACACTGTAGGCCCTGTACTAGATGCATAAAGCAAAGTCCATAAGCAATAATGAGGTTATAAAACTAAATCACAGTAACTTTGGATAGCGTAAAAGTCACAGTGGTCATCTGGCATATTTCCACTCCAAGTTGGGAGCAGGGCCCCAACAATTAAAGCAGGACACCTTGGCAAATCAAAAAGGCAGTCATTCTGAGGTATTGTGATGGGTAGACATGGCTACCACTGGATTCTGTCTTTATCTCTGGAGAATCCGACCTCCTAGAAGCAAATGTCTTTACAGACCAGCATATAAAAGTTTGACTTAAGATTTTAAGTGCAAATGTTCATGGAGATTTAACTGCACCCATATCCTAACTAGAAGTGTTACTCTTATTAAAATAAAGGCTCTCAACTGGACTGGGCAAGATAGCACGTACCTGGACAACCAGCCTGGGTTACAGAGTGAGTTCAACACCCTGTCTCACATAACATAACATAACATAACATAACATAACATAACATAACATAACGTAATGTAACGGCTCTAGTTATAAAAGTCTCAGTTTTGAGAGATAGGTACTAAGACTATCTACTCAAAAAAAAAAAATACTAGGATTTCTATAAATGTATATATGGAGTTTTAATACTTACATATAAATACTTTTGTAACTTGAAACAACACCAAAAAATCAGCTTCTTTTTAAATGTATTTGGTACAGGGTCTTACTTTGCAACTTGGACTCGTAGTGATCCTCATGTTTTCAGCCCCCTAGTGCAGCACTACAGGCATACACCACCACACCTGGTCTCAGTGGCTCAGTGCACACGGGGGCAGGGCTGGCACCAGCAAGGTATGTGGCGCTGGGGGTCAAACCCAGTCCCTGTGCTTGCCTATGCCTGCTGAGCTATTTTGCCAGGCCAAAAAAAATTAGTTATTTAACACACTGAGAGGTGTCTTACTCATTTTAAGTGAAACTTGCAACAAGCCTCGTACCCTCATTTTTTAATTTTATGAGAACAAAATTTTATAACAAAAAGACAGCTTTTTATAGATGAAAATAATAACAAAACATTAAATAACTTCCCTAGGGTCACACGGCAGAGACAGACAGATAAAGGACAATATGTAACAGCCCTTGAAAAATAACCCTTCACAAACTTGTGCAGGACAGCTTTGAGAGAAAAGCATTCTTCTTTCCAACATAACTAAACCAATAAAGACAGACACAGTACTTCTATCTTCAGTGCTACAATTACCCTACATGGGAGGGGACATATGCTGTGTGGGCAACACTTACAACAGCTCTATTTAAGAATTCGAGGGGCCAGGGAGATGGCTCAGTAGAATAAGCGCTTCCCTGGGAAGCACAAGGGTCTGAGTTCAATCCCCAGTTCTGCTAAGAAAAAAAAAAAAAAGAATTTGATTCTAAATGTCCCGAAACACACAAGCACCTCTTTGAACATAAGCACAATCTATGTTCCATCAAATTCAGCTACTGAAAATGGACAGTAATATCATTTTTCCAGGACACACTAAGATAGCAATTAAGGGCAGTGTAGTAATAAACAAATAAAACACTAGCAATTATCTATGACTTTTGTTGAGAAGAAATCTATTGTTAAGAAACCAATCTTTAATACTACTTACTCTCAAACTAGGCATGGTGACGTATGCTTGTAAACCCAGCAATTGGGAGGCTGAGGTAGGAGAATCACTACAAGTTCAAGACCAGCCAGGGGTACAGATTGAGTTTAAGGCCAAACTCAAACTCCATAGTGAAACCCTATCGCGAAAAAGAAAAAACAAGAAGTTCGCCAGTAAGGTGGCGCCAGCGAGCAGTGGGTGAGCGCTCTGCGCTTGCAGCACTGTCTCCAGATGGCAGCGCCTGCATGTGGAGCAAGTCTGCATTCTGCCTCCACTGTCCTGCGATGGCGGTGCTGGCAGTGAAGCATCTGCACTCTATGCTTCCTCACTGCCTTAGGCTAGTGGTGCGGGCTCTGCCCTTCCACCATCGTCCCCAGGAAGGCAACACTGGCGAGTGGAGGGTAGGTCTGAGGTCTGTGCCCTTCTCTTCCTACACTGTTCCCAAGGACAGCATCTGGTGAGAATTCAGCAGTGCCGAGTGGAGGAGTACGGTGGTGCTGGCTAGAGGACACACCCTAAGAAACAGACACCTCCTAGGAAAGCCTCAACATCAGTGACAAGGCCATCTAACATTCCAGATCTAAAAGCATCATCACAGAAAACAAAATAATAGGCACTGACAAGGCCAAAAAGCAAAATACAATCCTAATCACCCAGCCCACCCAGGACAAGTCCAGCACTCGGAGAGAGGAAATCAGAAGACAAGTGGACCTCTCTGAAATGATAGCAGCAGAAATAAAGAAACAAATGGAAGATACTATAGAAAAAATGTCTACTGTGCAAAAAAAAAACAAATAGAGGAGCTCTGGAAAACATGCATGC
>NW_004524603.1:2302165-2309306 GCF_000260255.1 Octodon degus
AAAAAAAAAAAAAAAAAAAAAAGTATCAAAATAAAAGATGTTAAAGCAGACACAGATAAACAAATAGAGGAGCTCTGGAAAACATGCATGCCAAACACAGATAAGAAATGAAATCCATGAAACATGTGCAAACAGAGATGCAGGAGATTAGAAATGCCACTGAAAGCTGTTATGGCTTCTGTCTAGTTGCCTCCTCAAAGCCTCATGCAGCCATGAGGTGGACTTCCAGAACATGTTTGTGATTATCTCACGATCCACTGGGACTACGGGCGTGAATGCTGCTGGGATTACGAGTATGAGTACTACACCCAGCCTGGGGCAGAGAGCCTACCTGCAACATATGGGAGACAGACTCTCTCTCTGTAGCCATTGTTGCGGCTGCTCCTCCCTCTGCTCTCTCTGCCACGACCATGAAAGGTCGCTCTCTGCCATGTGCCGCTCTGCCTTGGAACCAGGTGAGTATGAACTGAAACCTCCATTGTGAGCTAAATAAACCTTTCCTTCCTTCATTTTGAGTGTTGGGTATTTGTCCCAGCACTCAAAGAGAGAGGAGTAACACAGAATTATAATCAGCAGGTTGAATAAAGGCAAGAACAAAATATCATTCAGATCTAGGAGACAGGAATACAACCAGCGATCAATAAAAGAAAGATCTCTTAAACACTGCAAAAGATCACGAAATATCAATCCAACAGCTACAAGATGAAGCAAAAAACAACATAAGATTTACTGGAATCAGTGAGAAAGCTGGAGACAGTACAAATGCCATTAACAACCTCTTCACAGAACTAAGGGCAGAAAACTTCCAAAATGTGGATAAAGACTTTGACATGCAAGGGCCAGCTAAATAGCTCAGCAGATTAAAGCACCTGCAAGTAAGTGCAGGGGAGAGGGGTTCAATCCCTGGGCCTGCCATGCTGGCCCCGCTCCTAGGGTGCAGTGAGACAGCAATTGAGACTGGGCATGGTGGTGTGTGCCTGTAACCCCAGCACTTGAGAGGCTATAAACAGAAGAATCACTACCAGTCCGATCTAGTAGTGAGACCCTGAACAACCTGCAAAAACCCTTCCCTAAAAAAAAAAAAAAAAAAATTTTGACATGCAAATAAATGAAGCATATAGAACTCTTAAGCAGCCACAACCGAAGGCACATAATAATCAGAACTCCACAAATTCAGGACAAAGACAAAATTTTAAAAGCAGGCAGAAAAAAGAAACATCAAAGGAAAGCCCATCAGAATTCAGCCAACTACTCAAAACAAACCCTAAAATGAAGAAGAGCTTGGAGTGAAATATACCAAGTAATAAGGAAAACAATCTTCAACCCAGACTGTTACATCCTGTAAAATTACCTTTCAAAATTGATGGAGAAATCAAAAACTTGCATAACAAAGAATTGAAGAAATTTATGACCACCAAACCAGCTCCACAGAGTGCTCTAAAAAAAAAAAAAAAAATTAGAAAGATAATGACCACAAATGCAGTAACACCCACAGAAAAAAAGCCATTAAACAGAGGACAAACAACTAGAGCAGAAAGACAGGAAAGAGAGAACTACATTCTAATATGATGGACAAAAAACAGAAGAAATGGACATTTTCCTACACAATCAAATTGCCAAAACTAAGCCAAGATATACAAATTCTAAATAATCTGATGTCAGCCAATGAAATTTAAAATGCTATTTAAAGTTGACCAACAAAGAAAAGTCCAGGCCCTCAGAGATTCAGTGTTGAATTTTATAAGAAATTTAGAGGAAAAACTAATGCAACTAAGGCTGAAACTCTAAAGAAATTGAAAGGGAAGTAATAATCCCAAAATCATTCTTGGAAGCAAGTATTACTGAGTCCAAATTCAGAGAAGAGCCCAACCAGGAAAGAAAACTACAGGCTAATCTCCTTTACGAACACTAATCCAAAAAAAAAAAAAAAAATCCTCAATACCACACTGGCTAACAGAATGCAACAAATCATCAAGATTACACAGCATGACCAAATAGGATTCATACCAGGAAAATAAAGGCAGTTCAACATATGCAAATCAATAAATGTAATATACCATATAAACAGAACCAAAGACAAAAATCACATGATAGTCTCAACAGATGCAGAAAAAGCATATGACAACATCCAACACCCATTCATGATAAACACCCCACAAAAATTGGAATTGATGGTCTCTATCTCCATCTTATAAAATCTACTTATGACCAACCAACAGCCAACAGCATATGAAGTGATCATAAACTGAAAGCTTTCACTCTAAAATTGGGGACAAAACAGATATCCACTCTCACAACTCCTGTTCAATAGTCAGAGCAATTAGAAAAGAGGAAAAAAATAAACAGAATAAAGATAGGAAAGGAAGAAGTCAAATTATTATTTGCAGATGACATGATACTCTACATAGAAGACCTCCAAAATTCCACTAAAATACTTGTAGAACTAATATCCAAATTCAGTAGTGTAGGGCCAGGGAGATACCTCAGTGGCATAAGCACCTGCCTGGCAAGTGCAAGGTCCTGACTTCGATCCCTGGCACCAAAAAAAAATCAAATTCAGTAGTGTAGTGAGATACAAAAATCTAAACTCAAGTCAATAGCATTGCTGTACACAAGCAACAAGCTCACAGAGAGAGAAATTAAGAGAAAGCACGCCCTTCACAGTAGGATTCAAAACTATGAAATACCCAGGAATCAATCTAACAAAGGGTACAAGATCTATACAATAAAAAAAGAGGTTAAAGGAGGGGCCGGGGAGATGGCTCAGTGGAATAAGCGCTTCCCTGGCAAGTGCAAGAGCCTGAGTTCAATCCCTGGTTCCAACAAAGGGGGGGGGGGCCCCGCCTGGGGAGATAGCTCAGTATAATAAGCGCTTCCCTGGCAAGCACAAGGGCCTGAGTTCAATCCCCAGTTCCACCAAAAAAAAAAAAAAAAGAGGTTAAAGGAACCATCAGAAAATGGAAAGATATCCCCTGCTCTTGGATAGGAAGAGCCAACATAGTGAAAACGGCCATTCTTCCAAAACCACTATACATATTTAATGCAATTCCAATCAAAATACTATTAACATACCTCACAGATTGAAAACATTTCTAAAATTCATTTGGAACCAGAAAAGACCTAGACGAACAAAAGTAATTGTGGACAACAAAGGCCAAGTCAGGAGTCATCACAATCCCACACCTGAAATTATGCTACTACAATAAAATCAACATGATACTGGCCAAAAAAAAAAAAAAAGACCCAAGGGTCAGTGGAACAGCATAGAAGATGCAGACACATCCCTAAACACACTCAGCCATTTTATCTTTGACAAAGGAGCCATATATGGTCACTGGAAGAAAGACAGCCTAATAAATAGTGCTGGAAAAACTGGCTCTGCACATGCTCAAGACTAAAACTAGACTATCACCATGCACTTAAGGCAGAATGGATCAAACTTTGATCTGAATATTAAAATAGAAACACTAAATTTACTAGAAGAGAAAACAGAAAGAAATCTCAAAGACATAGGTGCAGGCAAAGACCTCATGAACAAAAACCAGACTGCAAGGGAAATAATACAAAGAATCAATAAATGGGATCTCAGTTAAAAAGCTTTTTCACAACAAAAGAAACCTCCAACAGAGTGAAAAGACAACCCATAGAGTAGGAAAAAATTATAGCCAGATGTCCCACAAAGGACTTATATCTAGAACATATAAAGAAATGAAAAAAATCAACAGTCAAAATTCAAAAACCCAATCCAAAAATGGGCATCTGAGATTAATACATACTACTTAGATCAAGAAATACAAATGGCAAATAAACACAAGAAAAAATGTTCAACACCATCGGTCATTTGAGAGAAGCAAATTAAAACAACACTGAGATCCCTCTCACCCTAACGAGAAGAGCAATCATCAAGAAGGGTCAACAGGTGACAGATGCTGGTACCCCGTGGGGAAAAGGAGCTCTTCTGTACTGCTGGTGGGAGTGTGGCTGGCTGCAGGCCATGTGGGAATCACTGTGGCACTTCCTTAAGACACTTGAGATTAGAGGTCCCATTTGAACCAACGATTCCCCTTCGGGGTATCTTCCCAGTAGAATGAAAAACATACCACAGCACCCATGTTTATATAGCAGCATAACTTTTAACAGTTAAATCTTGGAAACAACATAGATGTCCATTAACAGAGAACAGATAAAAAAGATGTGGGGTTTTTTAGATAATGGAGTACTACTCAGCCATAAAGGATAAACTGAAGACTTTTATAGGTAAATGGATGTAACTTGAGACCATAGTCATAAAGGAAATAAATCAGACCCATATAATAAATCAGACCCATATACGTAAACATATTATCTCACTAGTGTGAGAAACTTAACAATAAAATAGGCTCTAAATATATTGTGTACGGGGGGAAAAAACTGCAAAGGAAAAGACAAACTGCAATGGAGGCAAGGAGAAAGGAAGAAAGGAAAAAAGAAAAAAAATTATGTATGCATAAGATAGTTAAAAGAGATTTTTACAATGTGCTAATACTGTTTTGACAAGGTATCATGCCTATTAACTAATAGGACTCCATTAACTAATAGGAAGACAACAATATGAAATGTATCAACTATTTTTAACTGTCTTACTAGGTTTCGAAACTCCAAATGTATCAACTATTATAATAACCAATGTATCAACTATTGGAACCATCTTACTAACCTGTCATTGTTTTCTTTTTTCTCTTTAAAATAAAAAAGGATCAAAAAAAACACTAGCTCCTGCATCAGTTAGGAGACAGGCAGAGGGCACGGAAAAGGGAGCAAGTATTATGACCATGACTAAGGAGAAGCAGGATGGCCGGAGCCATCACCAAGGACTAAAACAAGCGTAAGTCAGAGAACAAGGAACCAGCACCTACACAGTGTGCTGATGAAGCCGACACAGCACCAGGTGCTGCGCAGTGACGAGCCCTGCAATCAGTACCACAACCCTCCCATGGAGTCAGTTACAGCACCAGGGCTTCAAGGTGGAAGCCTAAAGGGAGCCCCTGACACTGCAACCGATCACATGTGCACGGGGCATGTCAGGCCCAGACTGAGAGCAAGAGGCTGAGGTAAGCGGCATGAATAAGCTGCATCAGCCCAAAGAGCAAGTCCCACGACAATCCACACAATGGGTTGCTAGCAAAAAAGGTGTCTCATGACCACAACCAGCCAAATGTAAAATAAATGCACCGCAGTGGCTGAGCATCCCAACAGAGGGTTCCACCTGACCTCAGCTTTCTGTCTCTGACCTTTAATTCTCCGTCCTCTTTCCGTCCTTCTCCCCAGGAATCTCAAGAGCCATGCAACCTGCAGCAGAAGCCCAGACTCTGAGAAGTGAGATAACTTGCCCAACCTCACCCACCAGAATGTGGGGCCTCAGCAGGTGAACTCAGCCTGCCTCAAGGTCCAAAACTAACAAACATACATATAGCCATAGAACCACATATAACCGTCTGACTCATTCTCAAGCCAGATCCTTTCAGAAGATGTGCATGGAGAGAAGGAAGCTTATTAAATAGAGAAAACTACCCAAATTCCATCCACTGTTACTACCAGCAGCAAGGTACTAGTGACCACTCCTTGCCTGCCCTGGCAGCTTCAGCAGGGTGAGCAGCCACAACCCCTGGCCAGTGCTCACTGCTCTAGAAGACAAAGCCAGCCCTGTGCTGATGAAGGGTCACCTGTGCTAGACGGAACTGCTCCGCGCTCACAGTTTCACCGGCGACCACTATTTTGCTGACAACTCTGTGAGCCAATACTTCACCATCAAAGAGGAGAGACAACCAGTTCTTTGAGAACAAGTTTATTCTTACTTTCAAACAGAAGAACCCTGAAAGACACTACTCAAGAAACCCACGTCAGGCTGTGAAGAACCAGACTGCAGCCTTTCAAAATCAGAAGTGTGACAGTGTAAGTAGTACTGTACAGAGGCCTATCACCTCACACCCTGGCCATGCCCGGCCACGTACCTCCCATCCCCACACATCGTCCAGCACTGGCTCAGGCTGCCCTGCCTCTGGCTTCTGGACACATGGAGCTGACTCCACATTTCTGCTCCAGAATGTTGGACAGCAGCACAGAATTACTTCTCTCCCTTCTCACTGCACCAGGCTCAGGGAAGGCCGGAGCCACCACCCTCTCAGCTCTCCCCCGGCCCCCGAAGACCACATGCCCCTCAGGGCGTGGGCACAAACTGCTATTCTCCCAATTCTTGCCTCATCTTACACAATTCTTTACCCTGCCCTGTGTGGACCCTTCATTCAATGATTTTCAGTTAAAACCCTGAAAAGAAGACATTCTCTCTTCTATCCTATACACAGACAATATACACACATCTTTTTTTAAAGGGCATGCTTTAAAAACTGCGATGCTGGTTCAGTAATGTTATATGCTTCCAAATTTCACTGATGCAACAGAGCAACAAAAAGTCCTCACGGCACCTGATTCATTCTTCCTAAACTTCCAATTTCTTTCTGGAGTGCTTAGAAGGGAGCAAGCAAGGGAGCGTACACAACAGAAGCTTCACACACGCACACATGGCATCTGTTATGGTGTATGTCTAGTTGTCCTCCTACAGCCTTATGCAGTGAAGGGGCAAACTTCTAGATCTTGTGACTAACTCAAGAGCCAGTGCTAGGAACACAGATGTGAGTCCGCAGGGATCACGGCTGAGTGCTGCAACCAGCCTGGGCGGGTAGCCTGAAGGCAACACAACGCAGATGGTCTGCTCTCTGTACCACTGTTGCTGCTGCTCCTCCCTTTTGTTCTTGCTGTTTTGCTGTTTTCTACTGCCATAAACAGTTGCTCTCTGCATGTGCCACCCTGTCTTGGAGCCAAATGAGTATGGCCTGAAACCTCCACAAACTGTGAGCTAATAAATAAACTTTTCCTTCCCTAAGTTTGAGTGCTGGATATTTGTCCCAATAAGCAGAGAAGAATAACTGAGACAACAATAAGGACAGTGAAAACACAACTGTTATTTATACTGAGGAAAGCAATAAAAATGAGAGTCCTGTCTCAGACCATGACCAAAATGCAAGATCTAAAAGTTGTCAAAGACACATCAAATGGCTCAAAAGCCAACAAGAATAAAGTTCAAATGAAAAACATTGGAAACCAT
>NW_004524603.1:2309862-2312340 GCF_000260255.1 Octodon degus
TAAGTCTCTATTCTTAAGAAATACTATGGGGCTGGGGAGACAGCTCAGGGGAATAAGCGCTTCTCTGGCAAGCCCAAAGCCTGAGGTCAATCCCCAGTTCTGCCAAAAAAAAAGAAATACTATGCATTTAAAAAATACACACTGGGGGCCAGGGAGATGTCTCAGTGGAATAAGTGCTTCCCTGGCAAGTGCAAGGGCCTGAGTTTAATCCCTGGTCCCACCAAAAAAACAAAAACACACTGAAGCATTAAAAAACAAAGTGGCATGATGCTACCCTATATTATCAAATGGTAAAGGAAATTTTTATACACACACAGATGTACACATGAAAGTAACAAAAGGCAGCTGGTGAACGTGAGAAAAGATCAACTGGCAGTGATTGTGCTACTCTTGGAAGCTTCCTATAAATTTGAAAAAAGATTTCCAAGTAATATTTTTCATGTTTTTAATTTAAAAGAGAAGAAAGCATGCAGGAAAAAAGACTATAACTCTTGGCTATATTATTTTTATAGCCTATTTACAAACTAATTTTTAAAGGAACATGTCACAGACTAAGGGGAGGTGTCTCCAAGCGACGAAAAATACATTTCTGAAAAGTGTGAAGAATCACCAAGAAAGAAAGGCAACCAGAAGCAAATCACATGGAGAGCAAAGCAGACAGGGCAGGGAGGAGATCTAAGTGAGGAGTGACCTGCTAAGACTCTGTAACTGCACATGGTAGATTTCTTGGGTCCACTTGGCCAGGTCAAGGTGTGAACATCTGAGGTACTTGCAGGAGCAGTCTAAAAGAAAGTCTGCCCTTGCCCTTGCCCGGATGGGGAAGCACTGGCCCACGAGAGCAGTGTGGGCACACTCATTTCTAGCATCTCCTCCTCCTCCTCAGTCCTCAGGCTACAGGTTCGAACCCTGCACCAAGAGCCCGCCAGTTTCACAGCTCTCCCATCCCGCACACGGCAGACTGTGGGGCTTCCCAGCCGCCAAGACTGAGCCAATCCTTCCTTATAAATCTCTCTATGTGTGTCTATGCCCTTCTCCCTCCCTGGAGAATCCTGACTAACCATCAAATGGAAGGCAATCAGCCATGCAAACTAAGAGCTACCACATTTCTGTTTCACTCTATAAAATTTCCAGGCCATTATTTTCAAACAGGATTTACAAATTCTTTTAAATTGTAATGGTTGGCCAGTGATGATGGCGAACACCTGTAATCCCAGCACTCGGGAGGCTGACTACAGTATTTTTTTCTTTATTTAGATCTACTTTTGTTACCTTTCTGATCTCATGCAAGTCCCAAGTAACTTTTAAGTTTCTTCATCTCAGCAGTTAAGATGGTTAGAACTGTGGCAAACCGCAGGCGTTCCCAGCGCCACCACCTGGATGACTGCTGTCTGCTCCCTCCACACATGCTCCTCTCACCTCCACTGGACTCCTCACCAAAGGCAACCACCACGCTGACCTAGCAGCTGTCATTTCTGCCACAATTTTATACTATCTGCAAAAGTAAATTCCTAAACAGATATTTTCATCTGTACCAGTAGTATGTGAAGTACAAGTCAAAATCAACATAAACTGTAACGGCTGGCCGGCAGCGGTGGCGCACACCTGTCATCCCAGCACGCAGGAGGCTGAGGCAGGAGGATCAGTGGGAATCGAGACCAGCCTGGGCTACGTGGAGACACTGTCTCAAACAAATGTATTTTAAAATTTTTACATAACAAGTAAACATTTTAAAGTTTAGCAACATATTGATATGAAACAAAAGGAACTATGCTACCCAACTACTCTAGAAAGGCTCTGGATATCTACACTCAATGCCATTACTGTATAAAAACTCAGACACAAGAACCTGTGTTCAGACAGAAACAGGGCTCATTGGGAGGTGCCCTTCCGCCTTACGAGCACTCACCTGAGCCCTCGAGGGAGGCCCCCTGGGGCAGGGCAGGCCCCCTGGGGCAGGGCGGCAGGGAGCCAGCACACTTTCAGGTTGCCAGCGAGCTGCTACTCAGCCCTCCACAGATCCCCAGGCGCAGCACAGCATGCACGTACCTGTCCCAGTCTTCATCCGCAGCTCTTCTTCTCCATGACCGCTCTGCACCAGGCTTATCAAACTGGTCAAAGTCATCATCTGTGGGGAAGAATCCACTCTAGTTAGTTTTGCTAAATTAAGAACAACACAACAAAATAATCAGCTACTTAAGCAACTTGTTTAAAGAATTCCCGGCCTGACACCTCAAGAAGTGAAAGTTTTATATATCAACTTGCATAAATGATTTTGGTATTTTAAATAACTAAAATTTTAAAAATACCAAGCTACCCAAAAAAAAAATCAACTTACTAAATATAATTAAACATGAAAAGAAAATCAATATTTTTTAAACTCATAATTTTAAAAGAAATTCTGAGTACATATATTTCATTACATGAAAGAAAAATGCTACAATGCTAAAAGTTAAAAAGACTTTGGGCTGAGGAGATAGC
>NW_004524603.1:2312902-2313564 GCF_000260255.1 Octodon degus
ACTATATCAAGCATCATCAATACAGCAAATAGTGACAGGATATTTAACATCTGTTCCACACTCCCATAATGCTGCATACATAACACATTTCGCATTCAACTCGGGCAAAACCCTTCAAGAGCATGAGGGCTGTGTGTGGCAAGCAGCCAGTGATGTGATTGCAGGCGCACCCAGTGCAGGAGAAGTGATGAAGCGTGCAGCCCTGCAGGCTTCTTCCTGGAGACTGGAGCCACTGTCTACCTCACAGATCTGCTGGAAGACTAAATGTGGCAGTATGTTTTTAAACACTGAGGGGGCCTGCCCACTAGCTCAGTTGTTTCAGTGCCTGCTTAAACAAAGCAGTCAGGCTCAAGATGCTCTGATTCAAACCCAGTTTCTCACAGGAAACCAGAAATGCCCTCAAGGTCTCTTCAGGCCACAAAAAAAATAAATAAATAAAAAATAAACACTGGGACAAGATCCTCATACAGAGTTGTTTTTACTTTTATTACAGGAAAGAACTGAAATTAACATTTTTATCCTAGACATATGTGAGTGCAGAGATTTGGGAATTAAGGCAGGAAGATTATGAGTTTAAGGCCAGCCTGAGCAACTTAGTGAGATTCTGTCTCAAGAATAAAAAGGTCTGGGCAGGGCTGGAGAGATGGCTCAGTGGTCTAAAG
>NW_004524603.1:2313849-2326463 GCF_000260255.1 Octodon degus
AAAAAGAACATAGCCTTGGAACAACATAGGCACACCAACACACATGGAACAGAGCAGCAGGAGCAGGAAAAAAAGACACAGAAAGAGCATCTGAAGAAAGAACAGCTGCAAGGTTCCAAAATGCTGAAGAAAAATACTGATACTTATAACGCAGCAGCATGGCTGAACCCTGGCGAGTTACACCACTTTGGATTTAATCAAGGTCAAGGTGAAATGGGGCAGCCTGAGATGCAGTAAACAACAACATGGGAAAAGCAACAGCCTATCTACCCCGAGCCTTCGACTAAACCAGAGCCCTAAACAGTGCCACCAGACAGAACGAGAAACCACCGCCAGATGGGAGGTTTGCCAGGCTCACTCTACTTACCAGCCCAACACCGAGGCACGGAGACACACATAAGGAGAAACCCTTCGGACTACAGCACAACACACAGCCTGTCACTTCTTCCCAAGCTACTCTGTGACCTCAGCGCGGGCTCTGCCCAGGCTCAGTAGGCCACCAACTCCCAGAAGCCCACAGACTCAGCTCAGTGCAATCCTCGCCGCAGACCACGCCTCCCATTTTGCGTTGCTGTCCGGACCCTGACCCTGAGCACCTCCGTGACCAGGACATTAACCCATTAACCCAGCAACCGCACTGGCACTGAGAGCACGGCTCTGTGGACTGCCCAACTACACCGAGTGGTTGTCTGTCTGTGGGGCTAGAGCGCAATCCCAGAAGCACAAATGCCAAACAGGATCTCTATCACTGCGCTACATCCCAGTCCTCACTGAGTCTTTAACTCCTGCAGAATCTTTACTCTTTTCCAACTTTCTGTGATATAGTATATTGAAGCATAATATAATTTACAGGTGTTACATCTTAGTGGTTAACGAACACACAACTTGCAATGGCCACCATCACAACTCCAAGTGAAACGAGGAGTATTTGGTGAGGTAGAGCTAATCCAACTGAAGGAGCTTGTGAATCTACTAACATTCAATCAATTCTGATACTGCAGGAAGACATGCATGACGGTTGTTACTGCCATACATAACACAACACACTAACACTACACATCAGAAAGCTTCTATAACTCAACTGAGAATATTCCACAAGTCAAAATGTTCCAAAGGCAGATCAGTGACACATACCTGTAATCCCAGTACTGAGGGAGGATGAGGCAGGCAGAGGATCACAAGTTCTCATCCTGCATGGGCAACTTACCCTGTCTCAAAGTAAGCAAAAAAAAAAGAAGCAGGGAAGTAGCTCTATGTGGAGCCCTGGGTTCAATCCCCAGTAACACCAAGAAAGAAAATAAAAGTTCAAAAGCAAGAACAAAATTTGAAAGCAACAAGAGAAAACCCACTCAGCATTTAAAAGGAGCTACAAAATAATGTTGGTTCTCATCAGAAACAGTATCAACCAGGGAAGCTGGCAAACATTAATAGAGGGCAAAGAACAATCTTCAGTCCAGCAAAACTGAGCAAATAACATAAATTTATAAAAAATGTAAACTAACACAAAATCAACAAACAAGTCAAAGTAACTACCGTGAAAATAAGAAAATGTGTTTGACAAGGCTGAGATTCCATCTCACCCCAAAAAGAATGGCTATTGTCCAAAAAAAAAAAATCAACCAATAACAAATGGTGGAGGGGCTGTGAGGAAAAGGGAACCTTTTTGCACTGCTGAGTGCAGGTTGGTGCGACCACCACGGAAATTTCTCAAAAAACTGGGACTAGAGCTTCCATTTGACCCAGCTGTTCCTCTCTTTGGCATCTTCCCAAAAGAACTGAAAGGGTCACACCACAGCAATACGTGCACACTCACACTCATGTTTACAGTGGCACAGCTTGTAACTGCCAAATCCCACCAACTGGTAAACGGATAAACACACTGGGATTTTACACAACGGAGCACTACCTTCTGCCACAAAAAAGGATAAGCTTGAGGCATGTGTAGGTGAGTGGATGCATCCTGAGACCACGCCAAGCGAAATAAATCGGACACACGTGTGTAAATACTGCACTATTTATCTGGTGTGAGGAACCGAAGCGTACATAAGGGCCAAAACATATAACAGGCATTGTGAAACCGGAAAAAAGTGTTCAAACGAGAGAGCAGAATGAAAAGGGGGGTGGGAGGAGAGGAAAAGAAAGCAGTAAGAAAACGAGAGAAGGAGAAAATGGGAAAAATGCTTTTGTAAATGGGGAAGGGAAGAGGGGTTAAAAAGAGGGCAGGAGAATGGTGAAAACAAATCAAGCTGCATCATGTACAGGTACAAATTCAGAGAAAGCAGCCCGCAGAGAAAAATCCATGGCTAAAAATGGCTACATTAAATTTCAACTACCTACTTTATATCCTGAGGAACTATAAAAAGCAGAGCAAAGTAAACCAAAAAATAGAGGGAAGTAAAAACTGACAGCAGGTACGAAGAAACAGGCTAGAAATATACTTCCACATTCTATAAGGCCAGCTTCAATCTAAATAAAGACATTGTAAGGGAAAAATATCTACAGAGTACTGTATCTTGTGAATAGACATGTAAAAAGTAAAAAGGTAAAAGTTCTTTTTAAAGAACTTAGCAGCCCATCCCTAAAGGCAAACTAGTAGACATCAACAATGTATAAAAAGGATAATTCACATCACTACATGGGGTCTATTTAAGCAAGGAGAGGCGATTTAAAATTTAAGAATGAATCTTAAAAGAAAAGCAATGTAAAGGAGCCGGGGAGATGGCTCAGTGGAATAAGTGCTTCCCTGGCAAGCACAAGGGCCTGAGTTCAATCCCCGGTTTCACCAAAAAAAAAAAAAGCAATGTAGGGGGCCTGCCCCTTAGCTCAGCTCTTTAAGTGGCTGCTTCAACAAAGCAGTCAGGCTCAGGTTGCTGGGGTTCGATCCCCACAACTCAAGCCAGCCAAACCTGCCCTAAAGGCACTCGGAGCAAAAAAGAGAAAAGCAATGTAATATATTACATTAACAAAGTAAAGCTCAAAACTAAATATACATTTTTAATTTTTTCATATGTATTTAGTATAGAGTCTACAAGGTCTCACTACACAGATCAGACCCGTAGTGATCCTCCTGCTTTCAGCCTCCCAAGCACTGGGATTACAGGCACATGCCTCAACTGCCTGCTCAGCGCGCCCTGGGTTGCAGGGCCAGCACAGCATGTCAGAGATTGAACCCCAGTCCCTGCATCTGCCTAAACAAGCATTTTAATCTGCTGGGCTATCTCTGGCCAGCCCCCAAAAACACATCTTAACAGAAGTAGAAAAGGCATTTAGATAACATCCAACATCAATTTCTCATACAAAAACTGAAACAAGAAACTTTAATCAAACTGGGTTAAGGGCATTTATTAAAACCAAACAAAAGGGGACTAGGGATATAGCTCAGTGGCATAAGCACCTGCCTGGCAAGCACAAGGTCCTAAGTTCCATCCCTGGTACCACAAAAAAAAAAAAACCCTAAAGCAAACATCACGAAGGAGAAAACCCAAATGCTTTTTTTTAGGATCAGCACAGAACAGGGACAGCCATTCCCGTCATCTCTATTTAGTAATCTACCAGGAATTTTTCCTAAAGCAACTGGAGAAGAAAATTACAAATCAGACTGAAAAGTAATAAGTAAAAATTTGTATGCACAGAAAACATGACTGTAAAAAAAAAAATCTATGAAAACAATTTGCAAGGTCATAAAATATTGAGACCAATACACCAAATCCAGCATCATCTCTATTATCATCAGCAACAGAACAGACATATTTATGTCCTTCCAATGTCAGAATTTTTGTCTCGTCCTGATTCTAGAGCTTCAACTCAAGCCCTTCACACTGAGCTACATCCAAACCCACTTTTTCTCTTTTTGGTAGAGTCGGACCAAGTCGTTACACTGCAATCCTCCTGCTTCACCCTCCCAGGGCACTACGATTACAGAACCAGCCAGAATTTCTAACAATTCACAAGCTGCATAATTTCCTCAGGCCTGTTAGGGAAAGTCCTCGAGGCTCCCTCAGTAGCAAGTGAGCCTAGCGATCACATTCTTTTATCCCAATTCTTTCATTACTGCTAGAAACAGTGCACGAGAAAACACACTTTCATGAGGAAAAGACTGGCTTTAATTCCACCAGGGTCCAGACAGGCTGAGAGCATGGAGGATACCAGCAGGTACCTGGAGGAGTTAAGCTTATACAGGGCCTTGGGAATGGGGGTCATGTTCCTGAAGAATCTGGGTGGAGTATTTAGGGTCAAAATCAGCGCAGGAATGCAGGTAGTGCGGGCCATCCCAACACCTGGAGACTGCATGACCAGTCCTAAACTTCTTTATGGTCAGCATGGTCCTTTCTGTGGTTTCCTGCTGTTTGCTGAGGTCTTGCCCAGTCAGGCAGGACTATCACTAGCACCTGTGACACTCACACGTTTTCTGACCCTTCACATAAAAAAGGGTCACTGAGCTGCAGGATTCAAAGAGAAAGACCTGAAAGCCAACACAGAGACTAGAGACGTGGAAGTCACCACAGCCAGCCTGGCAAGATCGCAGATCAAACAGAGGTGTTCCAAAGACTGAGGCAGGCGGCTCAAGTGAGCCGGGTCCAGCAGGAAGGTGGGACAAAGGTGAAGCCTGGTACACAGTCAGCGCATACCAGAAGTCCTTCAACTAGAAGTCCCCTGGACCCCATGGTTTAGTGGTTCTAGGGAAGTCTCATGACAAAGACATGACTGAGTAAATCATAGACTAAGGATGGCTGTAAAGCCCTCTACTCTCTCCCCCACCTGGGAGGCAGAGGTTTGAGGCTGTGATCTCCCTTAAGCACCTGGCTGGTTTTACTGACAAGCAGCCCTCATCCAGAAGCTACCTACAGCTCCCATCCTTTACCTCCTTAGTACAGAAAAGGTCGCACATGCCATGAGCTTGGGTTCTGTGCTCCTAACCAGGAACAAGGATGACATACTGCCTTTTTATCAAACCACCAACTGTCACTCAAAAACCCCCACCCCCATCTTGAGAGTGTGATCTTACTTAGTTAGAAAAGGGGTCTTGGGTAATGCCATGAGTTTGATGTAGTCATTCTGGATTAGGGTGAGCTCTAAACCCGACGACAGATATAGTAACCCTAAAAGGAAGATCGCTGCACACCCATGCTCATAGCAGTATACTTAAAACCACCAAATGGCAGAAACAAGCCAAATGTTCAACAATGGGTAAATGGGTTTTAAAAATACAAGTATGCAATCTACACACAATGGCCCATTAGTCTTTAAAAAGGAACAAAATTCAAAATTCCAGCTTACACTCCAGGGAAAGCTTGAAGCATCACACTTGACAGAAGGACTCAGAGTCCCAGCACACAAGCCTTGTCAGCCTGTGCATTGTTTCTCACATTCTCTTCAGTGCTTTCGTTTCTGTTCTTTAGACTACAAATCCATTTTAAATGTTCAATTTGTTAGTCCTGCAGTTTATACTAGTCATGCTAAGCAGATCCAAAAGAAGAAAATGTCTGCATTAATTCAAACTGTGAAGGTGTTATAGACAGCTAAATTAGGTGGAATATTCTAGGTATCCAGACAGGGATAGCCCCTCAGAAGAGGCAGGAGACTGGACACACTGCAAGTGCGGGGAAGACAGATGCCTCTGCTGAGGGCCAGACCTCAGCAAAAGATGCCACGATGTGCCCACATACTTCCTCCAAGGACAGTCAGCAGGGGCTGATACTCTAAACAGGCACCGCCCCTCGAGAGAGCCACACGCTTCATGCACACTCGCCACGCGACTTGCCTCTTCATGTGATCCCCATGTAACTAGTATTTCCTGGGCAAGTATTGCTCATAAAGTTTTTGGCTGACCACAGGTTTGTCCCAAACCATGCCCAGGTCGTGCTTCCCACTGTGCACTGTAACACCTGGCAGGTCAGGACCCACTGTAGGGGTCTCCAATACCATACGTGGTGAAAAAATTTAAAGAATGTTTAAATTTTAAAATTACAGGGAAAGGGCTGGAGAGATGGCTCAGTGGTCTAAAGCACCTACTTGGAACAAGCTTGGCAAAGCACAGGGACCGCGGTTCGATCCCCCAGCACCACATGCCAGCCAGCCCCGCCCCCTGGTGGGCTGAGCTGGCCACACACACACATACACACACAATAAATAAATGTAAAAATAAATAAAAAAAAGTTAAAAAAAAAAATTACAGGGAAAGACTCATTGCCTTCCTCCGCCTCCAAACACTCCCTCACTCTGGCCACTTTCTGAAGCAGTTCTGGAAGTTCTCTTCCTTGTGCCTTTTCCTTCCATGGCCGTTTTGACTTAGGGCAAAAGTCAGAAACTGCACAGTGCTGCATCCAGTGAATAAGGTGGATGACGACAGCGCAGGAGGGTATTGGGAATGTGTTACTGTAATGAGTTCAAGCACTCATTATATATTTTCATCAGTCCTTGTACTGCTTTAGAAATGATTTGCAATTACAATTTAAAACATTTTATAGTATCTCCAAAATACGCACTTTATTTTGTTTATTAAGTATCGTCCACACTGGTCTTCTGTCTTCCTCCTTCCACTCTATGGCCTCTCCCTAGGCTTAGAGAACCGCTACTGAGAGCTCTGCCTCCCTGGGAGGTCTCCAAGGCTCCCTATCCCAGACAGCCCAGGCAGCCCGGGGCAGGACATAAGGCAGAACTCAGCCGCCAGCCAGATGCCTCCGTCGTCGTGACCTAGACATGCCAAAGGAACTGACAAGACATTCTTTTTTAAAAATGAAACTTTCCAAAATGATACTCAATTGCTAAACTAGTGCGTACAAGTAAAAAGGTCAAATAAAATTAAAAGTTGCTGAAAACCCCCACAAGTTAGGGATGTGTTGTATTAACTCCACATTAATTTAAATGCATGAACTGGGCACAGTGGCACACACCTGTCCAAGACATTAAAAAATGGGCTGGACAGGTAGTTCAGTGGTAGAGCACCTCTGGATTTAATCCTTAGTACTAAAAAGGGGAAGAATATATGTATACTCAGCAAACACAAAGGAAAAAAATTATAAACCAATCTCTTACAGCCATAAATAAATCCTAAAATAAAACCTGACATTTAAAAAAAAAAAACATACAAATCAAGGTTCTAAACCCAAGAGTGCATGGTTAGCTCATACTGGAAACTACCAATACATTATATTCAGAGATTAGAGAGGGAAAGCAACACAAGGGCATCTTAGCAAAAGCAGTGAAAGCATTTGCTGAGAACTCTAACTCAACTTCTAGCTACATTAACAATATTGACAATCTTTTTTTTTTTTTTTTTTTTTGTGGAACCACGGATTGAACTCAGGCCCTTGAGCTTGCCAGGGAAGTGCTTATTCTACTGAGCCATCTCTCTCTCCGGTCTATATTAACAATACTGAACGCCTCCAGCAAATGGTAACACATAAAGATCATTCCTTACACTGAGCAATCATGTGCCACCGCCAGAGTCTGTTACCTCCATCAGGCTCAACATGACCACAGAAGGCTTCCCAATGTACATCCCAGGGATGTACAGAAAAGAAGAGACGTACGGGGCAGACAGATAGCTCAGCGGATTACAGCGCCTGCTTAGGCAGACACAGGGACCAGGGTGCGATCCTGGGCCTGCAGTGCCCTGCCGGCCCACAGCTGAGACGGTGACTGAGACCAGGCGTGATGGCGCACACCTGTAATCCCAGCCCTTGGAAGGCTGAAAACACAAAGAATCACTAAGAGTCCGATCTGTGCAGTAAGACCCTGGAGACTCCATACTAAATTCGTTGAAAAAGAGAGATATAAATATTGGAATGACAAGACTATAAATATAACTAGAAAATCCATACTACCAAACTATTGAAACAAGATTCCAATTATATATAATCACATATAAATCAATTAGCAGGGCTGGTGAGATGGCTCAGTGGTCTAAAGCACCTACTTGGAACAAGCTTGTCAAAGCACAGGGACTGCGGTTCAATCCCCCAGCACCACATGCCAGCCAGCCCCGCCCCCTGGTGGGCTGAGCTGGTCACACACACACACACACACACACACGTACGTACAAATAAATAAATAAAAATTTTTTAAAAAAATCAATTAGCAAAAAGTGGGAAGCTTTTCTACAAATTTAAGAATGTAGCAAGATTTTAGAAAATAAAAGAAAGCTATACCACCTACAATGACAGTATCAGAAAATACAGGAGATGAGTAAGAAATGTGAAAAATTCACTTAAGGTGAATTTTACTGATGTAAGCCCTGGAAGGGTAGAGGTCTTTGTTCACTGACATATCCTAATTCCTTAGATCAGCGCCCTGTACAGAGTAAGCACTCAGTGAACAGCTACGAGAAAAATGTGCCACCCTAAACTTCATGGACAATCCCTGTATCAAAATGGCAAGGGAGAGAGAGAGGGAGGGAGGGAGGGAGACAGGTACAGACACACAGAGACAGACAGATAGACAGACAGACACACAGAAATACACACACAGGCACACATACCCTCAGGAGGCTGACTGAGGAAGATCCCTCTGAATCAGAGGCCTGCCTAAAACTGCATAGGAAGACACTGTTCTCAAAAAAAAAAAAAAAAAAAAAAAGAGTTAAAGATATAGCTCAGCAGCATAACACCTAACTGGCAAACGCAAGGCCTTGAGTTGGATTCCCAGTACCAAAAAGGAAAAAAAAGATACTGTCCATTTTTTTTAATTGACAAAGTATATGTACAGGCAGTTAATAGGAAAAAATAAAAATAATGTATAGAGATGTTTACTTTCACTAGAAAACAGAAAAATCGAAATTATAACATTGAAGCTATGTTTCCACCTAGACTAACAAAACTGAAACAGATTGGCAGAGCCAGGTCTGGTGGTGAATGGCTGTAATTCCAGCACTCTGAGAGGCAGAGGGAGAAAGATTAATTCAAACCCACCCTGAGCCAACCAGTGACACAGCACAGCAAGACCCTACCTGAGAATAAAAAGTAAACAGCGAAGCTTGTGCATTGTGACCTGCCTACTAGTCCGAGTTAGCTTACTAAGAGCCCACACACACACATAACAAGTGCCACAGAAGAGAAAATGGCAGAATAAAAAGATCTAAAGAATTAATGGCCACAACTTGCCAAAGCTGCGAAAAGGCAGAAATCTACACGGCCAAGAAAGCCACAGACTCCAAGGACGAACTACGCAGAGGCCCACACCAATATGTTTTACCACCACACTGGCAAAAGAGCCGCGAGAAACATGAAACTCCAAGAACACGTGAAGGCCAGGGGCAGTAGGACAGCTGTCAACCAACCGTCACTGCACTGCAGAAGCAATATCCCTAGACAGGAAGTGAGAAAGCGTCACTAGTAGCCCTGCCCTGCGAGAAACCAAGCCCTGACTGAAATGCAAGCAAAGCTATTCTTTCTTCCACTCTGCAGATCCTCTTAAATAAAACTACAAGATCAAGCAAAAGATTTGCTTGAAGGAAAATAAAGAATCAAACATACACACAAACATAATTATCAGCACAAAAATCTCACTCATCATCCTTAGGAATTTAAGTTTTCCACCTCCCACCCAGCAACTTTTATCTGAAGTGCTTAGTATTTGCTCAATTTAAAAACATCAAAGAAAAATCTTTTGCCCTGTGCTGCACACTTCCCTTGGTTATGACACTGCTAACCGATTAAACATGACACTGTGGGAAACACTGAACGCCAAGTCCAAAGCCCTCACTTGCACCACTGTACCTATCACTGAACTCTGATCTAACTGCCTTTCAGCTGGAATATATATAACTGATCCCTACAGTTCACCCTTGCTCTAAAATTTCGTAAGTCTGGGATTTTTTTAAAAAAAATACACCAAACTGGGCCAGGAAGACGGACACAGACGGTGCCAGTTTACAAAGCTCCACTTGCCACACTCACACTTTGTGACTGTGGCAACACTCACTTCATGGCAGCACTAGGCGGTTGAACGTCCATTCCCCTTCCCTCCGACCACCTACACACACTTAAGGTGCCTGGGCTCCGCTGGGCTGCTTCACATGTGAGGTAAATGCATTTCCATCTCACAAAGCGGTTTATAAGAACATAAGCCCCTACTGAACCAAATACCTACAGACTGCCAAAACGTGCTAAGTGGTGCAGCGGGGCCGAGTGTGTGGATCCGCTGTTCTTCCTACTACCGGTGTGGCTAAAGAACTCTTTTCTTCATAAGATTGGTCTAGGAAACAAAAATTTTAAGCACCCATTTCTGATTTTCCTCACCTAAAAGATGCAATAAAGCTTGTACAGTTCAAGTGAGACAATGCACTCAGATGTGCAATTTTTCCTTACTTTGTCTCCCAATACAAGGAAGCATCAGACCTGAAGCTCTCACGCAGCAGTGTCCCACACAGGCCTGTTTTCACTCAGCAGCGCCTGCTCTGCTATTTTTAGTAAGACCACCAGTTGCCCTGCCTTACCCGTATTATCTGGTTGCAGCAGCAAATGGCTTACTTGAACCATACGTCGAGTTAAGAGTAAGCGGCTTCCCAGTAAGCGACTAAGGCAACGCTCCCAGGTACCTACTTTGGGACATGTTTTGGCTATCCGTAGATTGCTTCAGTTTCTGGCTACATTCTCAATAATTAGGATATATTATTCAACAGTAAACATTAACCACTTAATACCCAGGAGGTCAGTAATCTTCAAACTGACAAACCTTAACGTTTAGTGGACTGTGAATTAACTTATGTCAAGACCACATTTTAATGTAAATACAAAACCACCCACGGCACACAGTATGCACTACTATTTGTCCATGAAATTTTTCCTTTAAGGGCTGGGGATGTGGCTCAGTGGTGGAGCACTTGTCTGGCATGCACTACGACCTAGGTTCAATCCCTAGCACCACATTAAAAAAATAAAAATACTAAATCTCAGGCTGGGGAGACAGCTCCGTGGGTTCAATCCCCAGTACTGCACAGAGACCGGACACGGTGGCTCACACCTGTAATCCCAGCGCTGGGGAGGCTGAGACAGGAGGATCACCAGTCAAAGCTGCCTAGCCAAGACCCTGTACTAAATAAATGATTTTTTTTAATAAAAAACACTTAAGTCGGGGCTGGTGAGATGGCTCAGTGGTCTAAAGCACCTACTTAGAACAAGCTTAGTAAAGCACAGCGACCGCAGTTCAATCCCCCAGCACCACATGCCAGCCAGCCCCGCCCCCTGGTGGGCTGAGCTTTTCCCCCCCTACACACACACACAAATAAAATTAAAAAAAAAAAAAAAACACTAAGTCTCAATGTCAATCATATTATTGTGAGGTACAGTCAAAAACAAAAGCCTGAAAGTCTAATAAGTGGTTACACTGGGATGTCAGGTACATAGCTCTAATTTAATGGTTCAATCATCTATACAGATAAATAATATGGAATTAACTGATGAAACCCGGAGAACTGTTTCTTAAATTCATGAATAAAATATTTCATTCTTTTTCTTTTTTTTTTTTTGGCGGAACCGGGGATTGAACTCAGGCCCTTGCGCTTGCCAGGGAAGCGCTTATTCCACTGAGCCATCTCCCCGGCCCCTAAAATATTTCATTCTTATTTCATTTACTTGTATATTTATTGAACACCTACTATCAGCCAGGAATTTGGAACGTATAATAAAACATTCCTGTTCTTACCCGGGTTTACTGGCTACTAAGGGGACATTTTAAAAAAAAATTAGATACAAATTGAGAAAAATAGTTTGAAAAAATATATAGTAAAAAACGCTACTGAAAGAAGTGAGCAGCACACAGGGCAAGACATGCATTTCGTACAATAGGTGACTTCTCCTGAGGCCCCTGGGATCAGGGTGGGCCCTCAGGAGACGGGGCAGCTGCTCTGGTGGCGGGATCTGGGGGAGGGGAGTTGGGAAGTAACAGGGATCAAAGCCCACAGGTCTCACACCCTCGGCAGGGAGTAGGCTGGGCTCTAACAGTTGGAAAACTGGCTCCTGGGACACCTGCATGGGAAAACTCATCAAGAAGCCTAACTGCTCCTCCAAAATGTTTAGCAATCCTCAACTTTTCTAGCCTCAAGATTACTGAGGTTCCCAAAAGCCCTGATCAGGTGGATTATATTTGTTCTAATATTTACTACGGAAAAAAATTGAAAATGAGACTAAAAGCCTATAAACACATCTCATTAAATATAAGCATAGTGATGTCATCACACGAAAGATAACCTCATGAAAAACCGTACACAATGCACGTAGAGTGAAAAATGCAGAGTATCACAGGCCTTTTAACAAAAAGGTCTTCTGGAATCAGGAAGGGTGGCACCGGCATTTTAGCACTCTGCAGGCCGAGGGAGGAGGATTACAAGTTCGAGCCCGACGCGGGCAACTTCGCCAGCAACCTCGTCTCAAAATAACACAGGGCCAGCCAGGGTC
The DNA here is from genome assembly GCF_000260255.1 of Octodon degus. Taxonomy (NCBI): domain Eukaryota; kingdom Metazoa; phylum Chordata; class Mammalia; order Rodentia; family Octodontidae; genus Octodon; species Octodon degus. The sequence continues at coordinate 2,326,245 of NW_004524603.1, forward strand.
GCGCGCCGAGGTGCAGGCCGAGCCCGCCACGGAGGGGCGTGGCCTGACGCCGCCCCGCCCATGGAGGGGCGTGGCCTGCCGCCACCCCGCCCACGGAGCTCGCGGCGCGCAACAATGCGGAGCCTCCGCCGCCCCGCGCGCGACCCCGGCGGGTGAGCCGCCCACTGAGGGCCTGTGGCTGGAAAGCCTCGAAACCCAGTACTCGAAAGCTCCGAGCCG
>NW_004524603.1:2327253-2336652 GCF_000260255.1 Octodon degus
CGCCGAGCGGCCGGCGTGCGGCCGCGGAGCCCGGCACCCCGAGGCTTTCGCTGGGGCGCGGGCGGCGGTGTACGGGACGCGGAAAGCGGCGCAGTCGTGAAGTGCTTTACGGCAGTGGGCGCCGTGGCGCTTTACGGCGGCCGGCCGGCTGGCCGCGGGACCGGACGGGGTGTGCCGCGGGCGGTAACGGAGCCGCCGACCGGGCGGGCTGCGGGCTGGGGACAGGGGCCGTGGGCGTGAGGAGGAGACGGCGCGACGCCGGCCGTGCGTGTGCGGCTGCCAGAAGCGACCCCTTGGAGGGCTGCGGGGTGCCGAGCCCGAGGCGTGCGGGGCGGCCGTGTGGGAGTCGGGGCTTCGTCGTCGCGCCTGGGGACACGGCAGCCTGCGTGGGGGACCTCGCGAAGGCGGCCGCCAGTGTGCGGGACCCCGCCTCGCGCGCCGCCGTCCCGTGGACGCGCACGGTCCTGGGCGCAGCCGGCCGCCTCGGGGGGCGCGACCCGGGGCTGGAGCGCCCGCCGCCTGCGCTGTTCTTTGAACTGGGAGGTGGAAAGCCTACCTCGGTGGACGCCTCAAAAAATAGAATAATGGGCTAGCTTGTGGCCATGCGCCGGAGGAACGCCGTCTGAGGGATTGACCGCCCAACGTTGAATGTGTGTCCGACGAGCGTCTACGCCTCGCTTAAACACCAGTTGGAAAAATGTTTGAGCAGGAAAGCTGGCATCGCATGGTCCGGGAGAACTACCCCAAGTGAAAGCCTAACGACCCCCTTTCCTTATCTGCAGACAAATCGCACTTTGGGGGACCTGCTTACGTGCTGGAGAAGCCCACGCTGGTGGACGCCGTCCACGGTGTGCACGGCCTGGCTGCGGAGCAAGTCAGCATGACCCGCACGTCCGTGTGGGAGGACCTTGGACTTGCGTGCCTCGGTCACTCCTGCCTGAACGCGGGGTTCTAAAGGGCGGTCTTGGGCATGGTCAGGGGGACTCCTGCTTCCCGCTGCTCAGAAGCATAAGCCCAGGGGTCTGGCGCCTGGGCTGCCTGCTCAGTGGCCTGCTGGCACCTTCTCCGGTTTCATGGCAGGGTCATGCACTGTGGCAACTGGAAGGACAGCAGCTGCTAGAGAAACTGCATCCACACACACATCTCCCCTATCTTCCCTATAGGGGAAAAAAACAAAAACAACCTTCGTGGGAAGAGGAAAGCAACAGAAGCAGGCCCTAGGACCTAACCCCATGATTCAGCCATCTTCCGCACCCCACCTCTGAACACATGAGGCTTTGGGACATTCCAGATCAAAAGCATAAAGGATAGATGATAGAAAATAGAGGCTTGTGGGTTGGAGGGACTTCTGGGAATAGAAGGAAAGAAAAGGAAGTAAAAAGAACTAAGATGCAATATGCTAACAACTGCCCACTGTTACTTTTATTACACATCACATACTAAGAAAAAGCATTTTCACCGGGAAAGGGACAGAAATGTACAGAGGAAGCCTGGCGTTCTGACGCACACCTGTAATCCCAGCGCTTGGGAACCTGGGGCGGGAGTGTTGCCATGAGTTCAAGGGCTACACAATGAGCCCCTGTCTCATAACTGAGTAAACAAAGGCGAAGGAGCAGGAATGTGTTGCTAGATCCAGCGCCTGAAGTTGGTGCTCCTTGAGCAGGGGGCCTTGAAGTCCGCCCCTCGCAGGCCTGTGTTGGATTGACAACTGGCGGTGCACTTGTAACACCCAGCTGAACTGAGCCAGCGTGGTGCTGGGCATGGGGAGTCCACCTGGGTTGTGGCCTGCAGCGTAAAGGGAGAAGCACTGGAGAAGACAAGACTGGAGGAGCTGCTGCTGGTTCTAGAGGATGTGTGCTGGCTTTCCTCACAAGAATGCAGCTGTTGCTGGAGGAGCTCCGGGACCGCTTTTCCATTGCTGAGGATGGCACAGTAATTTTCAGGGGAGCTCTGGCCCCGACTTTGTGTTGCTGCTTGGCTCCATGCAGATCCCTCAGCCCGCTGCCTACTAGCACAGGTCCTTCATCCCACTGGTACAGACTTTCTAGCTTCCATCACGACCTTTGAGCCTTCCCAGCACAGGTCTGTGAAACAGGTCTGTGTGAGATGTCCTGGGCACTGGGCCTCCGGCTGGGCTTGAGGCAAGCACTGTGTGCTCCAGATCTTCAGCTGGACTCACACAGAGCATCACTGTGGGATCCGGGTCCTTAGCTGGATTCTTTTGGTCTTTAGTGTGTGGAACATTTCCTGCACTCTCTGTATATGACTCTTTGGGTGACTATTATAAAATAGTCGTGTAACCCTGACTACGACATTGCCCAAGAAAGAGACCTGACCAGAACAGCGGGGAGGGTTCCTGGTTCTGTCTCCTGCCACCAGACTAACGAATACTAAGTGAAAACAAATGGCATACAGTTGGAATTGTTGCACAAGGCTGATTCCCAAGAATGGAATTGCCCCAGGAAAAAGCAGCTGCTGAGGACTCCAGCGGCGCAGCCCTCGTTCCTAGTTCAGGGTATCACACGCAGAGCCTCTTAGGCAGAGAAGAACTGCAGCAACAACAGGTATCACGCCAAATTCTCCTGACTGAGATAATACAAATGCCTATATTAAAAGCATGACAAATCCCTGGTTCTGAAAAAAAGGGGGGCGGGGGGGGCAGGGAGATGCCTCAGTGGAATAAGCACTTGCCTGGCAAGCACAGGGGCCTAAGTTCAATCCCTGGTTCTGCAAAAAAAAAAAGATAAAAGGTTGTGCTTACTCATTAAAACTACCACAGTGGCTAAGTTGGTTTGCTACAACAAAATGACTGATGTGGGTGCTTTATAAAGCAGAGAGACTTACTTGGCTCATGATTCTGGTGGCTGAAGTGTTCAACAGCTCCTGGCTACATCCCAGCATGGCAAAGAGGGAAGGGCAACAGCCACATGCAGAAGGGTCCACAGTGCGGGAGAGCCTCAACCACCCATTCTAATCAGATCCAGTTGTCACAGGACGATGGTCCTTCTGATACAGGGAGAAAAACTGGTCTGGGGTGAGTGACCTCCAAATAACATAGGGGAAAATGATCTCCGGACCTGACCTGGATGAGTTTGTGTTCTCTAAAACCGAAGAATGAATTTTAGGAACGGAGGTTATGAGCAGAACATATTCATTGAGAGAAAGAAAGCTCATGTCCAAGAGAGGGACAGGAGGGGGGCACGAGCAGGTTGTTGCCCAGGAAGCTGTCTTCCAGGGACTTTTATAGTATACAACCATGCGGGACTAAAGTAGAGAAAGGGGGAACTTGCTTACGTGGACATGGAGTGGGATGAAACTATGGTCAACCAATGAGATTACAAGCACCATTGCTCAGGTAAAATTGATTACGCCCAGCACCAAACGAGGAAGCGAGTCACGGAGTAAGTGGGCATGAATACGGGACAGGGTCTTTTCCAGTTGGGGGTTGGGCAAGTGACTCACTTGGGTCTTTCCAGGTGGTCGATACCTATTTAGAATATCAATCCCAGGTGCTACTCCTTTAGCATTTGTTTGGCCTTTAGGTCTGGTTCACAGCAGGAGCATCCGCCCCTCCCGCAGTTGTTGTAAGGCATCTGGTCTTCTGTGCAGTCTCCTTCGAGGGCCTGGCCCTGTCTGACTGCCTATAATATTTCTATCCAGTTTGGCTACCTGCAACACTTCCATTGTGGAAAGATGTCGCTAAGCCAGTCACAAGGTACAGGCCCCATGTCCCAATGATCTTGTACCTCTTAAAGTTTCCAGCATCTCAGCCCTACCACACTAGGCCCAATCTTCCAGAAAGTTCTAGGGCAAAACTCCCCCAAAGTGCAATACAAAGAGAGCAAGGCAGACAGGAGGCGCAGCAGCATCCCTGCAGCAAGGGGCGATGTCAGGGCTCTAACACATCTATAACTGAAGGAGAAGAGAACACAGAAATGTCTGAAGGGCAAGTTTGCTCCAAATTCATGGCAGACTCAGCAGATTCAGAGAGCTCCGAGAACACCAAGCACACAAACACGAACCAAAGCCCCATGCTCAAATGTGTCATAAACTACTAAGAAAGTGACCTATCCCACAGGGCCACAATGCTGAGAATGCAGTGGGCCTTCCACCAGACGCCCAGTGAGCAAGAAGGCTGAGGACATCCTTATCGCAAAGGGAAAATCTCAGGAGAGATCAGGCAGAGATACAAAGGAGAATTAGAGCTCTCATTCCACCCAGCAATTCCCCTTCTGGGTATCTCCCCAGAAGAATTTTTTAAAAAAACACAGCAATGTCTGTGCACCCGTGTTTATAGTAGCACAATTTGTAATAGCTAAATCGTGAAAACACAAATGTCTATCAACCAAAGGATAAAAAATGTTTTTAATTAAATAATGGACTAGTCTGCCACGAAGAAAGATAAGCTGGAGTCTTTTATAAGAAAGTGGATGCAACTCGAGACCTTATTCATAAGTGAAATAAACCAGACCCACATATGTAAATATCATATTGTCTCACTAATGTGAACATGTGGAAGAGTGAATGAGATCCAAAGGGCACAGTAGATATTGTGAATAGGGAAGAAACTGATCAAAGGAAAAGAAACACTGATGGGAGAAGGAGGAAAGGAAGGAGAGGAAAAGAAAAAACGCTTACGTATACAGCTGTCACAGTGACACAGCTGGTTTCTCCTAGTTGAGGGGAAAGTTTTGTGCTAATAATTTCCTGGACAGTGTTTCACCCAATACTATTATGGGCTACTGGACTCTTTTAGAATATTTTGCTGAGTTTACACACCTATAATATTCAACTAATGGAACTTAACCAAAAAAAGGGGATACAGATGAATGTCCATTTTGTATCTGTGTATTAAAAGTGGTTAGGATAGATATATAGTTACATTCTCTTAATGAATAGAGGGATTTGTTCTAATGGTGTTAGGATATCATGTCCGCATCTTGTATAGCAATTAACCACTAGGAAGAATGTATGCAATGTGTTAATTATTGAAACTGTCCTACCAATTTGATTTGAAACTGTCTCATTGCTATTTGTTTATCAATAAAATTATGGGGAAAAAAAGAATTATCATGAATCAGAAATTCCACTCGTGGGGCCAGGGAGATGGCTCAGTGGAATAAGCGCTTCCCTGGCAAGCACAAGGGCCTGAGTTCAATCCCCGGTTCCACCAAAAAAAAAAAAAAAAAAAAAAAAAAAAAAAAAAATTCCACTCGTATGTCCAAATTCCTATATCCAAAAGAACTGAAAACATGATCACAGAAAAAGTGCTTTGCCCAAAAGAATGCATAAGAAAAACAAATGGAATGAACACAACCGCCGCTAAAAGTGCTATCCATTAATCCAACCATGTGGTGTGGCATTCCACTGGGTCTGAATGGTCATGCACAACAGCTGAAAACGAAAACTGTGATGGCACCAGGACAGCGAGCTGTCATTTAAATACGTGGAGGTGAAACGTATGGAGAGCAAAGGAGGGGGTGGTGTCCCAACACCAGCCAAAAGAGGGCGAGGCATGGGGACAAGCGATAGCATCTGGAATAAGCAGACCTGCTTCATAACAGAGGGGTCAGCTCTATGTCCAACAGGACATAAAACCATGAATATGAGTCATGGGGGAGGGAGTTGGGAGGGATAGCCACATACAAAACAGGAACATGGCGAGGTTAGAAGGGCAACAAAATTGAGACAATTTTGTCAGGGTATAACAATGACTATCCTCCAGTAGGTAACTGGAGGGCTGGAGAGATGGCTCAGTGGTCTAAAGCACCTACTTAGAACAAGCTTAGCAAAGCACAAGGACTGCGGTTCAATCCCCCAGCACCACATGCCAGCCAGCCCCGCCCCCTGGTGGGCTGAGCTGGCCACACACACACACACACACATAAATAAAATTAAAAAAAAAAAGAAATAGGTAACTGGATAAACAAACTGGTGTAGGGGCCGGGGAGATGGCTCAGTGGAATAAGTGCTTCCCTGGCAAGCACAAGGGTCTAAGTTCAATTCCCAGTTCTGCCAAAAAATAATAATAATAAGACAAACTGGTGTATTCATAAAGTGGAACATAATGGAGGAATAATAATAAACTATTGGTTCACACAGCAACATGGATAAATTTTAAATGCATTTTCCTACAGTCTCAGAAGGCTACATATTGTGTGGTTTCATTTACATTCTGAAAAAGGCAAAAACTATAGGGAGAGGAAACAGGTCAGTGTTTGCCAGGTGGTGAGGCGGCGAGAAGCTGATTATGCAGGGCTGGCACAATGGCCGGGGTGAGGAGGCTGTTCTGCACGGCCCTGTGGCTGCAGGCCCTTCAGTCTTGGCTTTTCTCAAAGTCCAAGTAGCTGTACCGCGGCAGTGAGTCTGGCCATATGCAAATGTGAAAACGCCAAGCCGGTGTTGGAGGAATCCCCTCAGCGCAGAGTGTGGTGCATGAGCTGAACAAGGGCAGGTGTGAGTCACGACCACCACGGCCAGGAGGAGAGGGGCTGAGCTAGCGAGCCTTGAAGACAGCGTGTGGAACTGACACGTTCGTCTAAAGACAGAACGGTACCCAAGCGCTGCTCTCCACTTGCTGACTTTTTCTCACGAGGGTACAGACTGACAGGAAGACATTGTATGTGCATACTAAGGTTGGACAGATAAGTAGTTGTAGGTTAACAGTAGCTACAATAGTAATTATAGCATAAACAATGTATATGCAAGTTGGAGAAAATGATTATAAATAATAGCATTTGATCGTACTTTGTGGAGGAAGATGTGAGTTTGAAATGCAAGTGTGGACTCACGTTTACATTCGTATGTATATAGGTCAACACATATGAAAATAAATTTTGGTATTGGTGAATATATGGGTATTTCTGTCCGTCATGAAATACCTGAGGTGGGCTACTTCATAAAGCAGAGGTGTTTCTCTTGGCTCACAATTCTGGAGGTGCAAGGCTCAGACAGTGCCATGCAGGCTCTGGCAGGAGCCTTCCCAGGCTGCGCCCCATCAGAGTGGAGTGCCCGTGTCTGTGTGTCTGTCTCCCACCCTCTCAGGGCTCCACAAGAATCCTATCTAATTCCTTCCCCAAAGTCCCACCTCTAAGCCCCACGGTCAAGTTTCCGCCCTGAATATCGTCCAAGTGAGGCTGTGGATACTGAGAGCCCCGTCGGGAGCTCGAGCCGGGCTCTGGCTGCGGCGAGGGCTAGCGCACCTGCACGTCGTGTGCGCCGTGGGCGCTGGCTCTCAGGAGGCCCTCGAGCAGGCCGCCGCGAGGCTGGCGCATCCTGCCTGTGACCACCAGGGATCGGGAAGCACCTGCGTCTTGATTCCAGAGCCGGGACGGGAGGACGCTGCACAGCTTACGGTAGCACCAAGTGAAGTCCTAAAAAGTTCTAGAAACGCATCAAGAAGACCCAGAAAGCAAACTGAATACCTCCAAAATAAATAACAGCAGGAGTGGATTACGACTCAAACGAGTGTCTATAATTTTATTCTCATACAAGTTAAATAAGTTGCAAATGGACAAAAGGCGCATCTTCTCACAAAAGAAGGCCACAGACAAATACGAAATGAACGAGGAGAGTGGAAGTCACAGCACGCCACAGGTAGTTGCTGTAAGATCCATAGACAAACGCTAAAATGCGTGGAGGACATTTTAAAGAAATAAAGGATGCTTTCAAATCCTCAAAGTACCAAAATATTTAGTGCTTAAAATGTTTAATTAATTCATGTGGAGACTTTGCATGAGTCAATTTGTTGATAATCCTTCCTTCAGGAGAGCTTAATTCTCTTGAGTACTAGGCTTAATATCACTTTTCTTTTTTTTTTTAATATTTTTTTTTAAATATCACTTTTCATACATAAAGTGGCAGACGGAAGCATTTGGAGCTTTGGAGTCGAGCCCCTGGTGGGCTAGACCCCACCCGAGGAATCAAGGTTAAGCTGCGCTGAAGTCATATGTCCCGCGACACAGCTCAGTGAGTGGGCAGGTTACCTCTGTGTTCTTCACCCAAATCCATAATTTTAGCCAAATCACAAGAAAAATGTGAAATGAACTCAAATCAAGGAGCATTCTAGCCAGGAGTGTTTAAAATTGTCAAGGTTGGGCCAGGGAGACAGCTGAGTGGGCTAAGCACCTGCCTGGCAAGCACAAGGACCCGAGTTTGATCCCTGGTACCGCAAGAAGAAAAAAATCCCCTTAAAATTGTCAAGGTTATAAAAGACAAGAAAAGGAGAAAAAGTGGTCATAGACCAAAAAATAAAGTAGAATAACAAAATACAGCCCCTGGATTGATCTCAGAACAGGAAAAAAGTGGGGAAGTGGGCATCCCCAGTCAAGTCTACCCTGCAGTCACTAGTATTTACTTAGTGCCGGGACCTGAAGCGTGGCCCACAGGCCCCTGGTAAGAGACACAGGGCTGATGGTGCTGAGGAGGTGGGGAGGACTCTGGGAGGTGGGGCCCGGTTTCAGGAAGGAGTGGGGCCCTGGCCCTTTCTGAATCCTGTTTTCTTGAGGGGAACAGTCCACTCACCCTGCCCTCTGTCATGATCCTCTGCCTCCCATGGCAGACGCGAGGGTGACGGCCATCATGGACTGGCACCATGAGCGGAAACGAACCTTTCCTCTGTTAAGCTGTTTTTCTCAGGTGTTTGGTTGCAGTGACAGATAGCTGACTGGTATGAAGTCACACCAATTTGTAATATTTTCCTAGTTTTAAAATGTAAAGGGCTGGGGAGATGGCTCAGTGGAATAAGCGCTTCCTTGGCAAGCGCAAGGGCCTGAGTTCAATCCCCAGTTCTGCCAAAAAAATAAATAAAATAAAATAAAATAAAATAAAATGTAGGACACATTTAGATAAGACGCACCGATCTGAGGGACCCAGATGAGGGCAGGAAAGAGCCTGCACATGAGCTTCGCAGCTCTGCTCTACGCCTGGAATCATGCAGTGTGAAAAGTACAACAGAAGCACCGTAGGTAATGCGGGAGACAGACGCTACCGGCACAGCGACGAGCATCCCCCCCAAACAGGAAGGGAGGAGAACTTTTCAAAATCAGTGGCACATTAGTGCCCTAGGGGACAAGAGCAGGCGATCTTTGCATCCCAGAAAAGATTACAGAGAAAAAAATCTAAACAGCTAATGGTCAGGTGTTTTCAAATGTGATGAAAACTGTATGTATAATCTGAAAATACCAATGAGGGCCGGGGAGATGGCTCAGTGGAATACGCGCTTCCCTGGCAAGCTCAAGGGCCTGAGTTCAATCCCCCATTCTGTCAAAAAAAAAAGAAAGAAAGAAAGAAAAGAAAAGAAAGTACCAACAGGGGCTGGAGAGATGGCTCAGTGGTCTAAAGCACCTACTTGAAACAAGCTTGGCAAAGCACAGGGACCGCGGTTCGATCCCCAGCACC
>NW_004524603.1:2337907-2342436 GCF_000260255.1 Octodon degus
TTTTTTTGGTGGAACCGGGGATTGAACTCAGGCCCTTGCATTTGCCAGGCAAGCACTTATTCTACTGAGCTATCTCCCTGGCCCCAATGGGATCAATTTTGACAGGGTACAACAATAACCATATTGTAAGAATGCCAGGCATGGTGGTACCCACCTGTAATCCCAGCACTTGGGAGGCTGAGGCAGGAAGATTGCTGCAAGTTTGAGGACAGCCTGGGCTACAAAGTGAGTTCAAGGCCAACATGAACTGCATAGTGAAACTCTGTCTCAAAAAGGCAAATAAATAAATTATGTTGAGCCCGGGATACAGCTCAGCAGCATAAGTAGCTGCCTGGCAAGCTCAAGGTCCTGAATTTGATTCCTGGTAAAATAAATTTTAAAAAGAGGAAAAAATGGATCTTTACACATGGCTGTACCCAGGAATCAGTGTTAGACACATTATGCTATATGCTTCCACCTGAAAACTAAAAATGTAAAACCCTAGAAGAAAACTGACGATTCATCCTGACACACTGACTTCACTGTATACAGATACACCCAGCAGATTAGCGGAATACGCTTCCACTGATCGACATGCGTGGGTGCTGTGGGGTGCAGCCCCGGGTACTACACGTGGTCCCCGCAGCTCTCTGCACTGTCCACGGCTCTGCTTCCTGGCTGCCACAAGCTGAGTAGCTTCACTCCACCCTCAGCTTTCCCCTGAGAGCACGTTCACCATGTACTGAGCCTTCTCCAACCATAAGCTCGAGTGAACCTCTACGCTGTGTGTGTCTCGTATTGTGCCTCAGCAAGGGGAAGGCTGAAACTAAAACACAGGAGGAAAATCTGTGTAGCACCTGGGTCGGCAGCATTTTATTTTTAATGGGATAGAAAAGAAACTTCTGTCCCTGGTCCTAATACAGATTGTAATATCACTCTACCAGAAGGTCTAAAATTAAAAAGAGTTAAAATAAGTTATTCTGAGGTACAAAGCAACTATAACTAACATGCATTGGCAGTGGGAATTTAACAGAATGACTGCTTTGGAAAAACAATCTGACATTTTTTAAAAATTGTGTGTGTGTGTGTGTGTGTGTGTGTGGCCAGCTCAGCCCACCAGGGGGCGGCGGGGCGGGCTGGCATGTGGTGCTGGGGGATCGAACCGCTGTCCCTGTGCTTTGCCAAGCCTGTTCCAAGTAGGTGCTTCAGACCACTGAGCCATCTCACCAGCCCCAATCTGGCATTTTTATACAGTTGAAATGTATTTATGTGTCTCAGCAGATCTCCTCAATGTCTTTTCTAAGGGAATTGAAAGACCTGCCCCTCCCCGACAATGTTGGTACCAGAAATTGAACTCAGGGCTTTGTGCTTGCCAGGCAGGTGCTGTGCCACTGAGCTACAGCCAGGCCCCCCCCCAATTTTTTGTTAAATGTTCAAAAAGCCTTCGTTCATAATAGCCTCACAGCAGAAGCAGCATAAATATTCAGGAATATGTGAATGAGCAAGCTGTGATAGTTAGACAGTGGAATTCCACTTAGTAAGGAGAGCAAACCGCCAGAATCCACAACTAGGTAAGTATCAAGGATACTAGGCTTAAGCAAGGAAGCAAGCACACACCACGCACTATCTAGCGTGTACAGGTGTATGTGTAATTCAAGAAGGCAAAATTAACCTCTAGAGACGGAAAGCTGACCGTGGGTTACCTAGGTCCAGGCGAGGAAGGCTGCTAGAGAAGGAGGCAAGCGGAGTTCTAGACATTGACTCCCCACAAGCGTGCAGCCGGCGGGAGGCCAAGGCCCGGAGGGGCGGGGTGGAAGCGGGCACAGCGTGCTCCTGCATCGTGAATCTGCCAGAAGGAAACAGTGAGGGCGGGCCGGGAGACAGCTCGGCTTCCCTGGCAAGCGCAAGGGCCCGAGTTCAGTCCCGGTGCTGCCAGAAACAGTGAGCACAACCATAGAAACGGTGGGCGAATGAGCACAAGCCCGCGACGCCAGGGAGAGAAAGCAGCCCCGCGTGAAGATTTCAGTAACACAACGCCAGAGACCGGTCGGCGTGCAGGCCCGGCTGCACGAACGCGGTGTTTCTGCGGCTGTCTACCTTGGGGGATTTCTGGGTTTTGCTGCTCATAAAGAGGTTAAGTCTAATCCCCTCACTGAGCACAGAAAGCTGGGAGACTGTGATTCGATTCAACTATTCGAAGGATGCTGGCAGGAAGTTTAAGGCGACAGCTCCAGCTTGCGTTGTGTCCCCTTCCCCACATTTTCAGGCCAAGAGCAACCCAGGGCCTTGCAGTGATCAGGGTCCCGGCTGCTGCCGCTCGAGTGAGGAGCGACTAGAGAACCGAAAACTGACATCCACACCACCACGGAAGAAGGCAAGGAAAAGGAAAACCATGCAAGAAAGAGGACCGGCAGAGGCCCATCAAAACTGAACACTGCCGTGACAGGGCCGCGACCACCTCCAGGTTGTCGGTGGTCATAAAAAGTACAAATAAGCTAAGTGTGTGGCACGAGACAGTTTATCAGGCTGGATTTTTAAAAAAACTCCTATTTACGAGTGATGTCTAAACCCAAGCATCCAGAAAATCTGGAAGTGAGAAGAGTTCGGTGGAAGAAGTGAGAGCCCTGAGGCGGCTGGGCCCTGGCCTCTGGCTGCTGCAGCTGACAGCCGTCATCCACCTCTTCCCTGGGGAAAGGCTGGCTGGGGAGCCAGCCCAGCAGCAGCCCTGCCTGCGGCCTCCTGCGGCCTGGACTGGCCCCGCGGGGGTGGGCAGGGCCCTCCGTCCAGCTGGGCGCGGGGGTGAAGCAGGCTCAAAGCCCCGAGTGGGATGGGCTGCAGCCCCCGCCAGGCGCTGGTTTCTCCTCTTCATTGCCGCGGTCCCAAGCACCCGCCTTGAGTTGGTGTGACCCGCCAGGGTTTGGAAGTCTGTGACCTACAGAACTCAAAAGTGCAGCACAGTTGTTAGCCCAGACATGGATAGGATAAATGGAAAGCCTCCACCATCGTAAAAGATTTGCTCCAGTGGGAGCTAGGCTAATTCAAGATGTTGGAATCTGAACACGAAGCCATTAACTATGCTAGGTAAGGGTTGATGAAATCATACAGAAAAATCTAACAAACCCTCCAGTATACTGGAGCAAAAATTCTGATCAGCTCTTTCAGTAGTTGATCGGTCAAGTACACAAACATCCATCGAGATGCTGGAGATTTGACCAGAATTATTATTTGTTTATTACTATTTTTTTTTTGCAGAACAGGCAAGTGCTTATTCTACTGAGCTGTCTCCCCAGCCCCCCTGACCAGTATTATGAATAAATATGATTTATTGGACATTATAGAAACTTCAACTCAGAAATTAAAGAATACACATTCTTTTCAAATCAATGTACAACATCTGGAAAATTTTACCATTGCCAGGCTATAAAACAACTGTAATATATTTCTTTTTAAAATTCATTTTACTAGGGCTGGGGAGATGGTTCAGTGGAATAAGCACTTCCCTGGCAAGCGCAAGGGCCTGAGTTCAATCCCTGGGTCCGAAAAAAATAATAATAATAATTTTACTGGTAAAGTTTTCAGCTATATATACATACATATAATGTATATATATTCTCACATATCACATTCATCATAGGGAATTTCTACCTGCATACAATGTATCTTGATTCTTTTTTCTTTATTCTGCTCCCCTCCCTTCAACCCTTCTCCTTTTATTTTACAAAAGTCTTGTTTTTGTTTTGTACTTCAAAGGATATGTATCATGAAGACCACATCCTTTAATTATAATATAATCAGTTAAAAGTCAACAGCGAGGGGCCGGGGAGATGGCTCAGTGGAATAAGCACTTCCCTGGCAAGCACAAGGGCCTGAGTTCAATCCCTGGTTCTGCAAAAAAAAAAAAAAAAAAGAAAAGTCAACAGTGTGTAGGTGTGGTGACATTCTCGTGGTCCCGGCACTCTGGGAGGCCAAGGCAGGAGGACTGCCAAGTCAAGCCCAGCCTACCATATCTGGGAGAGAAACTCCCAACCTGCTAGATGTCATCTAAGAATGAATTCTCAGAACACCAGAGTTAAGAGCCACATGTATTTATTGGGGAAAGAAAGCTTCTGTCCGAGAGAGACAGAAGGGGTCCCAAGTAGGTTGCTGAGGACCCTGCCTTCCTAGGGATTTTTATAGAGCTAATCTACGGGGTGAGGTGGGTCCAAGGTGGAGATGATGGGAAATCATGGGGTGGGCATGAGATGGGACAAAGCTATGGTCAGCCAATAAGATTGATATATAGAAATGAAACTCCTGACCTAAAAGGTACCTGGGACGAGTTTGTGTTCTCTAAAACCAAAGAATGAACTTTAGATGGAGGTTAAGAGCAGACTGTATTTATTGGGAAGGAATGTTTCTGTCCAAGAGGAACAGAATGGGGGCCGGAATGGGTTGTCCCTGGGAAGCTGTCTCTTCCAGGGACTTTATGGAGTAAAACCATGCTGTGAGGCGGGTCTCAGGTGGTGGAGAACACAGGCGCTCACTTAGGTGGGCTGAGGTGGGAGAAAACT
>NW_004524603.1:2343456-2349830 GCF_000260255.1 Octodon degus
GCTGGGGGATTGAACCGTGGTCCCTGTGTTCTGCTAAGCTTGTTCTAAGTAGGTGCTTTAGACCACTGAACCATCTCACCAGCCCCATCATGGATACATTTTAAAATCATGTACAAACTAAAAGTACTTGGAGGGCTGGTGAGATAGCTCAGCAGACTAAACACCTGTTTAGCCAAGCGCAGGCACTGGGGTTCAATCCCCGGAACCACATGCTGGGTCAGCCCTTACCCTGGGGGTGCTGAGCAGGCCACCAAGACTGGGCCTGTAATCCCAGCACTGGGGAGGCTGTAAACAGGTGGATCAATCGAGTCCGATCTAGTAGTGAGACCCTGAGCATCCTGTAGATCCTTCCCTAAAATACAAAAAATAAATAAATTAATTTTTTAAAAAAGATGTCAACGAAATGATGCATTTCGTCGTGGAAATTAGAATTTATGCAGAGCCATCAGATGCCATTCTGAGCCGTGTTCTGTTTAACACACCGTGGGACAGCACGCAAACCCAAGGTCATTATTTGCTAGAATTTTAGGCGAGTCCTCTAAAATGGTAACTAACCTGCTGATTACAGATGAAGGGCAGCTCTGGGTCTCACTTCCAGCACACAGGTGCCCCGCTTGCCAGAGGCCCGCTAAGCAGCAGGACCGGAAGAGGCTCGCCCAGCCGGACCCTGAAGACTTCCTGCTGCTTCCTGAGGGCGGGTTTCTTCTGCCGGGGTGGCGTAAGATTGTGTGACACACACCACTGGAGCTGTTCTGATGGGAGGTTGGTTCCAGTCACACATACTTAAAGCTGATCCCCCCAGATCTCTGCCATCCCTCCTGTGTTACAGAGGGGCTCGGCACAGTAACAAGGCCATGTGGAGGGGCTGGAGAAGGGTGGCCAGAAGGTGCACACGCCCTTCTGCGTTGAACATTCACTGCACCCAGGAGGGACTTCTGCGTGGTCATTTTCTCACTCTGCAGGAAGCTGGGCAAACCGCTGTGTGCTACTAATGGTGACATCCGGAATGCCACTAGGTGTGGGGGTCTGAAATAATTTCCTGAATTAAATCTATCCCTGGCTTTTGATTAGCTCTGTGTGTGTGTGTGTGTGTCGCTGGGGATTGACCCTCGGGCCTGAACACTGACCTGGGTCTCCAGCCCTTTTCTTATTTTATTAAAATTTATTCTGACACAGGCTCTTACTAGGCTGCCCTGGCTGGGTCGGGCCTGTCCTGCTCCTGCCTCAGCCTCCCTGAGTGCTGCTACTGAAGGTGTGCACCACCGGGTCTGGCGACACAGCTAATCTTCTATCATTTGTCCACGTCCCATGCTTGCTTCCAAAGTTCATTCAAACTCCTGTGTTTTTGTTGGAACTTTGTCCCGTTCTTCTAGGTCCTAATTCTCTGTGTAGTCTGAATGCTTATTATTCCTGAGTTCAGTCCCAAACTATTTGTTTGTCCTTGTCCTTGATGCCTTCAGGCTCTCCAGGGGCTTAGACCCCTGAGACATGCCAGGCCAGGGCCGGGCTCAGACATGAATAGTGCGCTCCACCTCCCACGGGAGTTACTGGCCCGTGTCTGCCAGCAGCTCTCTGTGGTTGGCAGGGTGCAGCTGCTGGGTCCTCATGCAGCTGCGAGGCCATGAGATCCAAACGTGTTCTCACTGAGTGAGGTTAGAGGTTCTTCATTCAGAGCCAGAACTGTTCTTCTGATGCCCTTGAGTATTGCCTATTGGCTGGAGAAAGGAACCTGGCCATTGAATCTGGCTGCTAAAAAGTTGAGCTGTGACATCATTTTGGCTATGACAAATCTCTCAAAGCCCAGGCCTACAGCCCGAGCATTCCTGGGTGCGTTCCTGCTGTTACGTGATCTCGCAGTGGTCACTGAATAAGCCTGGACCTTGGTGTCCTCATTGGTCCATGAGGGAAGAGACTGGAGTTTGTACAGCATGCAGCGATAACCCACCCCACCGTAGGTGGGCTGGAGAGTTCCCGAAGGCTTTAAAGCTGGAGGAAGGACCAGCGCCCCACAAAGCTCTTAAGAAAGGAAGAAATCCTGTGATCCATTCCTTCTAGAATAATCAGATTTGGTTTCACTCTGGTGTTTGAGACAGGGTACTGCTATGTCGCTCAGGCCAGCCTTGAGCTTGCTACGTAGCCTGGAATCCACAAGGACCCTCCTGCCTCAACCTCTTGAGTGCTGGGGATACAGCTATGTGCCACTAGGCCTCACTGGAACAATCAGATTTTAGAATCTGAAGACACCTTGCACAATAAAGAAACTGAGGTCACGTGGGAATCAAGGACCTGGCAGAAGCTGCCTGTCCTGGCTGGATCGGAGTCAGGGGTGAGTCTGCTGGAGGGAGATCACCCTTTTGGGGAACTTGCTTTCTCTGCCACTCGCTGCCCAGCCTGTGGCACACAGAAACAGCTGGGACGCTGTGTCCCCAGCCTTGGCGGTGGCAGTAGGCACGTTCAGCAGCTGAGCACCTGAAGGCACGTGATAGACGGAACCTTCCTGCCCCAGCCTCTTCAGAGCCCAGCTGCAGAAGCTGGCACCGGTCGGACACCGCACACCACGGCGGGGCACAGGCCCACGGGCAGCCGCCACCAGGATGGAACCTGGAACTGGAAGAAAGTACCAGCGAAGCAGGAAAGAGAGGGTCGAAACACCTTCCAGCTCTGCGTTGGGTTGGTGCCTTGCGCAACCAGAAGACGGACGGACGTTGTCCTCAGCAGAGAAGGAGGGCGGGGCAGGGTGCTGCCGCCTGAACAGCAAATGTTTGCCCACTGCGTGAAGTCGCAACGGCGCGGCCCTGGCGGCCTCGGCCAACTGTTTGTTCACCTTTCGCCGGCCACCTGTCACATGTATCATCTCCATGGAGTACAGGAAGTGGGTAAGGAGCGACAGGGCCACACCAGCTGTCTTTGCCAGGAAGGAGCTTGGAACGTGGCTGGTGGTGACGTGGCTACATGGGCCGGAGGAAGCCCTCAGGATAAAGGCACAGAGGCGAGAGGCGGGGGCTGGGCTTGTGGCGTGAGCCGGCCGGAGAGCACAGCGCTAAGTCAGTTCTGAAGACCCGCTCTGTGTATGACAGACGTGTGTGTGTGTGTGTGTGTGTGCGCGCGCGTGCACGCGCATGCGTGCATGTGCATGCAAGCAGTGCCTTGGTTCAAGAATTCAACTTGTGCCACGATTTTGGCACTGTGGCTGTGCTTGCGTTTGTGTGGGAAAGATGGCTGCGATCGTGTCTGCCACTCGGTGCGGTTCACAAACGAAAACAAAATTTTGCAAACACTTCTGTTTGAGAACCCAACTGTTTGCAACAAAGATGTTCATGAACCAAGGAACCACTGTATATAACGCAGCGTACATATACGTAAATATTCCCAGCTGCATCTTACAGCCTTTACAAAAAGTTTTTCTTCATTTCTTTCATCTTGAGTCAGGGTCTCAGTAAGTCGCGCAGCTGACCAGGCAGGGTTTGAAGGTTCCATCTTCTCACCTCAGCCTCCCTGAGGGCCGGGACTGCATCCCAGGGCCACCTCAGCTGGGATGCAGACCTGTTTTCAGGCCCAGTGCCTTCCTGCTCCTTTCCGGTCAAGCCTTGGTTGGCTCCACCCCTCGATGACTCCTGGCCCACCTTTGGCCTTTATTTTGCCAACCCACGTCATAGAAACACGGTCCTGCCGCAGCCCATCAGCACCCTGCACTTGCGACTCCTCTGCACTGTGGAGTGCGGCACGCTCTCTCCTCTTGGTGCCGAGGGGCCTTCCACTGTGATGAAGAGCCGCACTGTCCTCTCCATCCGCCAGATAACTGGGCGTGTTCAACCAGTTGGACATGTTTGGTGGCGAGAAATCCACGTTGGCAGGTGTGCTACAGCTTGCCTTCTCTTGATGAACACCGGGTTGCTGGGCCGTTTGGGACACGCATGCTCAGCTCCGAGAAACCTCTAGGTTGGCCTCCACAAGGCCGGCCCATTTCGTGCTTGCACTGGCAGTACTGAGATGCAGCTGCTCCAAATGCCTCTCAGCGCTTAGCATTGTGGGGCTTTTTACATTTAGCCATTTTTACAGGTGTGCTGTGGCGTTCCGCTGTGATTCCAATTTGTGCCTCCCTGACGGTGGCCATACGGGGACTTTGTTGCATTTCTTTGCCTTCCTTGGATCTTCTCCGATGACATAGCTGAGCCTTTGGCTGTGTTCTCTTAGGGTAGTTTTCTCATGGCCAAACTTTGAGAATTCTTTTTATGCGATGGATGCAGGTCTTCATGTGCTTTGCAAATGTTTTCTCCCAGTCAGTATTTTGTCTTTTCACATTAAGTGTTTTTCAAAGAATATATGTGTTTATTGTGATAAAGTCCAGTTTACCATTTTTTTCTTTGATGAGTTATGTTTTTGATGTGCTAAGTAATCTTGGCCTAACCCAAAGCTTCAAAGATTTTTCAGGGCCAGCCAAATAGCTCAGTGGATTAAAGCGCCTGTAAACAGGCCCAGGGCCCTGGGGTTCAATCCCCAAGCCTGCTGTGCTGGCCCCGGGGTACTGAGACAACAATTGAGACTGGGCGTGGTGGTGTGCGTCTGTAATCCCAGCTCTTGGGAGACTGTGAACAGGTCTCCGAGTCTGAGCTAGAAGTGAGACCCTGAACACCTGGTAAACCCTTCTCTAAAATAAATATATATGTATATTTTTTTCACAGTTTTATGATTTTAGGTTTTACATTTATATCTGTAGTCCATTCTTGGTTAACTCTTATGATGATAGGAATTATGAGTCAGTTCACTTTTTCATTAAAAAGTTATTTTCTGGGGCTAAAAATGATAAAGCTTCATTGTAGAAAACTTGAAATGGGGAAAAAAAATTACTCCTTTGCTTAGCATCCTCATGTTCCTCTCCAGAGCAACCCACAGGCTAGGTAATCTCTAAAGAACAGAAATTTAATTCTTATGATTCTGGAGGCCGAAGGCTGGAAAGGACAGCAGGTCCTGCGTCTGGCGGGGGGTCTCCGCTTCCAACATGGCAGCTGTGCTGGCTCCTGCGGAGATAGGCGCCACGTCCGTGTCCAGCAGGAGGCAGAAGGGCAAGAGGGAGCCGCAGCTCTTTTAGACCGACTTGGTCACCCTCAGGAGGAACCTCGAGACCTATTGCTTCCTAAGGCCTGCCTTTCAGCCCTGTCACGTTGGGCGTGAAGACTCAACATTTACATTCAAAGCAAAACACGCTCAAGCCATTCCAGCCATAAGTGACCACCTTTTCCAGCTTACCACTCTGTCACCTTCGCCCTCCATTTCTCAGCAGTGGGAATTAAACCTAACACTCTACCCCCTTTAAATTTTATTTTATGGTTTTATTTTGAGATAGGTTCTCACTAAACAGCCGAATCGCCCAGTGTGGGCCTCAGCTTGCCATCTGCCTGCCTCAGCCTGAGTACTAGGAATTCGGCCATGGGCCACCATGCCTCCCGCTGTAAACTTACTTCTTGAAGTCTCTTAATGGGTTTCCTAATTACTGACCAAACATGCTAGTCACATACAATTAGCAAATACAGCTAAACGGAGACAATATGTCCAGCAGTTCTAGTGCTCATCTCTGAAAGTAGGCGGAGGGATTCTTTTATTGGCTAAATACACACACACACGAATGTCCTGTAACTTACTTGATAGTCTATTGCAATAGTTAGGGTGCATACTGTGTTTTCCTTTTTAGATGTCCTGCTGGAGTGAAAAACACGGCCATATATCTCGGGATTTCAGATTTTTTTCTAGGGTCAGATTCTAACCCAGCTCAAGAGAGCCAGAAGTCGTAAGTATTGTTAATGCTCCTAGCCTGCAGCTTCACTTCCTTCCCTGAGGGACAACTCCTGACACCTCAGGACAGGCGGGTGGTTGTTGGTTCTGGGGATGAACCCGGGACTGTGCACTTGTCGGCAGGCTCTTACGCCGCTGAGCTTCTCCTCGGCGCTGCATTTGATTTCCACTCAGGTCAGTATTTTTCCGCAGTGACCACTAGCCCCGCGTTTAGCTCTTTCCCGGCTTCCGGGTTACTCCTTTAGCTGGTACTGTGGCATCTCAGTTAGAGTGCGTGCGCAGGCAGATTCACCTTTCCTAGCAAACATCACCTAGTTCTGTCAGCTTGACATCTTTACCGCTTAGTAAAATGTGGGGAAGACATGAGGAAAATGTATTTCTATCAATCTTTGTGTGATTGGCCTCTTGATTTCTTGAAAAATAAGAAAAAGTGGATTTTTTTTTTTTGACCTTTGAATTCTTCAATTACTTGCCAGCTTTCCAGACAATTAAGACATAAATATTCTCTGTATAGAAATTCATCCTTCCTAATCCACGGTTGATACGTGGCGCTGAAGGAGCGCTGTGCCGCGCCAAGGACTTGC
>NW_004524603.1:2349930-2356026 GCF_000260255.1 Octodon degus
GGCCCGCGCCCGGGGGCGCCACCTGCTGGCGGGCGTCCGCACTGCGGGAGAGGGCGAGCTCGGGCGTGCGCGCTCGGCCCGCCCGCGACTCCCGCCAGGCGCTGACGGTGACAGCTAGCCCGGGGACCTACCTGCAGGGCTGGGGAGGTCCTGGGACAGCGACGCTCCTGCAGCTCCGGAAGGAGGCCGGCGCTGAGCCGCGGGGCTGCCCGGGCGCGCGCCGCTGTGGTCCCGGGCCTGCGCCTGCAGGAGCGCTGAGACGCGGGCGGGCGTCGCCGGCGTGGGCACGTCCTGCCGGGCGTCCGCGGGGCGCAGTTCGTGTCCCCAGAACCGAAGGGTGAATTGAGGCTCAGCGGGGTTGAGTAGGGAATCTGATTGAGGGAGAGACAGCTCCTGCCCGCGCGTGAGGCGGCTGGCCAAGGACTGCGCTTCGCAAAGGAAGTCCTGGAGGGCAAAGTCACGAGGGGCTAAGATGGGCGAAACTATGGGCCACCGACACGATTGTAGATACAGTGTCTTGGGTAGTATCCATCCAGCGAGGAAGGCGGTGGCGTGGTAAGTGCAAAGCCAAGCACACGGACCTTCCCCGAGGGGAGGGTCAGGAGGCCCTGCTCCCGCCCGCCCGGTGGCTGGTGCCTCTTTAGAACATCGTGCACCGATCGATCAATCGATCATCTCATCGCTATTGGTCGTCACCACCAGGCGCGCCTCCCGCACAGCTGCTTGGTGCTCTTCAGCTCTGACCTCTCCGACGGCTGCCTGGGGCGTTTCTACTGCACTTGGCTGTCTAGCTAAGACCTGGCTCAGAGATGTGTTATCTTTTACCATCTATCCATTTGTTTAAAGGGAAAGCACGTGGGAAGGAGGCATGCGCCAGCTGGTTAGGTATATTCTGCTTTAGAAAAACAAGCTCTTTAAGGCCCCACGTGCATGTGGTGAATAATTTAATACAACTGATAGCACTACAAAGGAATTTCTCACAGTGGCAAAATGTGCTTTCTACTTTGTTTAAATATCAGCTCTCACTTAAGATAGCGGAGCTGACAGGTTGTGCCTAACATCAGTTTATTTTCAAGGTAGCAGTCCCAGTAACACAAAATACAAGTAGTTGGAAATGCAAAACCTCGCTCATCCTGTATTCTCTGTGATCCCCTCACTCAGGCTGGACGCCGGCTGCATGGGGGAGAGAGGGGCCCCAGGAGGACACCTGGGCTCAGTTTCCAACCCGGACAGGGGACAGGACAGGGGCTGGCGCAATGGTCTCCAGCTGAGAGCCGGAGGGCCCATCTTCGGGAGCAGAGAGGGTTCATTGGGAGGAGTGCAGGGCGAGCTGCACAGCGACAGTCTGTGGCAGGGCTGAGGAGTGGGGTTAGACTGGCACCAGAGTCCCCACCCTCGCGGGGCAGGAACGGAAGACTGCTGTTCAGGGAGGGGCTCTTAGGTCGTCCAATGGCTTTGAAAAAGAAAACAGAACAAAACAGAAAGGTGCTTTGGAAACCAGAGACTCAGCACAAACCTGGGCAGTCCCTCTGCAGCCTGGAGGTGCAGAGTGTGCGTGTGTGCGTGCGTGCGTGCGTGCGTGTGTGTGTGTGTGTGTGTGTTTCTGGTGCTGCACATAGAGCCCAGGACCTTCACCGTGAGCTACAGCCCAGACCTTTTTTCCCCGGACACTCCCTATGTTGCCAAGGCTGGGCTCAACCTTCCTAGTGCCTAGGCCTCAAGGCACAGAAAGGTGTCTTTCTACATACAAAAGAGGTCTGGATACTTGTGGAGCAGCATCGCCTTTCCATCACTTTTTCTTTTTTCTTCTTTTTTGGTACCAGGGATTGAACACAGGACCTTGCATTTGCCAGGCAGGCACTTCTACCACTGAGCTATATCCCCAGCTCCATCACTTTTATTTTGTTGTTTTTCTTTTATTTCTTTTTCCCCTTAAGACAAGCATTCACTGTGTAGCTCAGGCTGGCCCTGAACTCACAGTTGTCCTCCTGCCTCAGCCTCCCGAGTGCTGGGATTACAGGGGTGTGCCACCATGCCCGGCACTCCATAGCTTTCTGAAGCCCCCCAGCAGACTTGTTTCCCTCGAAGCCCAGTTACATCACTGAACTTGGATGAAAGAGAAAAACTATGAAAAATGAGTCCTGGGAGCACCCTGTCCTTCGCAGGCAGCAGCTGTCTTTAAAATGCTGGAAGCAGGGAAAGGAGCACAGTAGACGCAGGGTGGCTCTGGTGTGGGAGCCCGAAGAGTTCCCTGAAGTCCTGGGCGCTCAGAACCAAGCGCAGAAGCTGTACGGTCTCAACACGGTGATGGCAACTCCGAAGGCTCGACTCTCGGCCCACCTTTCTGTCTCTGCCTTCATGGCCATCATGTGAGTGCAAATGACTCACTTTTAGTCATAATGTCTCTCGTCCATCCTCCTAGGTCCTGGGCGCTTTGGGGCCTGACAGACAGGTGCTCCAGCGTCTCGGGGCTCCTGTAGCCAAGAAGCTCAGCGGAGAGAGTGTGTGGGTGGCCAGAGGAAGGGCGCAGTGCCAGGGAGGAAGGGTCTCGGTGCATGCCGCTGCTAGCAGAAGGTGCTACAGACCGGCGGTTCATAGAAACTTTGCCACGGTTCTGGGGACTGGAAGTCTGAGGTCAGGTGACAGCTTGGCCAGGTGCTGGGAGGGCCCCTGCCTGGCTCAGCTGGTGCCATCTCCCTATCATCTCTGTTTTGCAGATTGTTGTTCACTCCAACCTCTGTTCCAGGCTGTCTGAGAACAGACCAGGTTCTTATTTTTCTTTTTCTTTTGAGACAGGGCCTTGCCACAAAGCCCAGGCCGGGCTTGAACTCGCAGGGATGCTCCTGGCTCTGCCTCCCTCAGCGCTGGGGTCACAGGCGTGCACCTGCACACCTGGCCAGGGCAGGTTGTTCTTTAAACTCCCAAAGCTCTTGCAGATGTGTATTCATTGCCTCTTTCCATAAAGTGGCAGCGAAGGGGACACCCAGCTATGGGGCCAGAGCAGCCAAGCTCTTGTGGGGAAATCACTCCCGCCTCAGAGAACAGCGCCTGTGATCCCAGCCAGCCCCACCACCACCGGCCACAGGAGCACCTGAGCTAGAGTGCCTGCAGCGGAGGGGCGGCTGGGCTCACACAGTCCTTGCTGTCTGTTTAGCCTCCCGTATTTCAGACGTGCTGGGCATTCACAGTGGGACTGCAAGCGCTGGCAGCGCAGGGACTGAAATCAGTGGCAGTTTATGTTTGCAAAACGCATACTTTCTCTTTGGGCACTGTGATCCTGTACTCTTTTCTGGGGCTGTTCACTGGTCTGTTTGCTGCTAGAAGTTGGCCTGTCTGTCTCCTCCGGGCTGAGGTCTTCCCGAACAGGACAAAGCCTGAGGCCTGGCCGCACACAGCCCTGAGGCCCAGCCTTACAGCCTCTGGGATGATGACTTCTTCCTTGTTATAAACTGCCCCGCCTATGGGGCGCTCGGCGACCGCTCTTCCTAGCATGCCTCTCCCGGCACACACTGGGTACGTCTTAGGGAAGGGTGAGCCCGAACACACAGCTTTGCTTCTTTTCAGGAGCACAGGAAAATGTAAGAATGCAAGTCTGATGTTGCTTGTGACCCCTCGATTGACACTTCCCTGGGGTGAGTGCCGGGGACACAACATCATGGTGCCCGGCAACGAGACACTGAGGGTTCTGAGCCCGTTCAACGAGACACTGAGGGTTCTGAGCCCGTTAAGCTGGGTCAGCGCTGAGCCCTGGTCCAGTCATGGCCTCTTCCAGGGACATTAGTGATCAGGAGAGATCTGCATGGTGCTTTGTGTTGTCGGGATTGTGGTCTTGGGGTAGTAAGGAACCCCAGGTTATGGCAGGTGGCATTGTGTGATACCTTGTGGGGGCACCTTCTACCACAAGGGCTGGATTTACACCCCTCGCTCCTGCTTTGTTTCTCTGGCTTTAGCTCAGGGACAGTGAAGAAAATGTTGGCTCTGGAAGAGGTAAGGGCCTGCACTCAGTGGGGTGGTCCCTTCTGCAGGTGGGAAAGTTGAGTCTTGGAGATGCTGACAGGCACTCAGAGTGCAAGGGTCACTGAGACCCGAGGGCAGCCCCCCAGGGCCCTGGCTTATCCCAGACCAGGTGGGGGGTGTCCCCAGAGTCCAAGCTGCAGGGCCCAGTGCTCCAGGACCCACTGGAGATGTGAGATGACAGGTGCTGCCGAGGGCCGGGGTCTGGGCTCAGCCTTGCTGTGCAGGCAGCGTGCTTTTGCCCTCCCCAGTCGGTCCCAGGCCTGCTGCTCCTGCTGGGGGTCCAGACAGCCTCCACACTGCCTCCACCCTGGGCAGGAACTTTCCCACTGAGCCTGGCACGCTGCTCAGTGTCCTCATGGCTGCTGCAGGGTGCGGGAGAGGGGCCAGAGCTCTGGAGCCACTCTGGGGAAGCCCTGCTCCTTCCAGGCAAGCAGTTGCCTGGGCCTGGCAGCTCCCTGCGTCTTGCCAGAACCCTGCAGGTGCGGGATTCCCGGGACATGATCCCCGCCTTCTGGGCTGCCTCACTGCTTAGTCTGGGGGTCCAGGGAAGAGGGGTCATTCAGGGATGCCTGCCCCAAAAGGACAGCAGGCCTGGGCGCGCCCTTCCCAGTGCCTGGGCTCCGCTGAAACATGCACGACTGACAGCAGGTCATGTTGGCTGTGCCTGGAGCAGGTGCCAGACCCTGCCCCAGAGACTTCCAATCTAAGCAAAAGGGACGGAACAGTTCAGGGAATGGAAAATAGTCTCCCACAAAGGAGAGGCCGCTCGTGCGCACACAGCGGGGGTGGAGGGGAGGCTATTGGTTCTTTTTTTCTTATTTATTCTCTCTTGCCTGGAGGTAAACTTTCCTTGCCATGAAGCCCTGTACATGGGAGCCCCTGGGTCAGCACACGTTTACAGCATCTGTTTAAAGGAAATCCAGCCAGCTTACTTGGGGGAAGGCTGCCTGGCCCCAGCCTCCACTGACACCAGGGCGGCTGGAGAGGGGCAGTGGCTGGAGACTCTGAGGGCCAGCAGCCCTGTCCTCGCGCTGTCTGCTGGGAGGCGGAGCTGGGGCTGCTGCAGCTCCTCTTCCAGGGAACACTGTGCACATTACAGGAGGGCTCTGCAGGCAGCGCCAGCGATGGTGGGTGGCAGGAGCTGGGTTTTTCTCCAACTTCCCTGGGCCACCACCATGTAGAGAGGATGGGCCAGATCCAGGCCTGTATCCTGCGGTCAGTTATCATGACCTCAGCCTCAGAAGCACATTTTCTAAGGGGCCAAGGAGATGGCTCAGTAGAATAAGCACTTCCCTGGCAAGCACAAGGGCCATCCCTGGTTCCGGGGGGAAAAAAAAGAAGAAGAAGCACCTTTTCCAGACGGGAGGGGGCAGTCCTTTCTGAGCGCCTCTTTGGAAATCCAAGGGGTCAATCCAGGTGGCGCAGCTCTGCCACCAGCACAGGCCCAGCCTGCCCTGCTTCCTGTCCCCTCAGCCCCAGCCCTGCCCTGACGTGAGGTGGCACTGCTGCCCTGAATGTCCCATCCCAGCGGTGCTCTCCTCTGCACAAGGAGGGGTCTGCGCCGCGTCCCTCAGGTGGCTCTCGTCACCGGTCAGGCAGTGGAGGAATAGGGGACACAGCCTCATCCTGGGCACCCAGCTTGAAGCCGGCCCTGAGTGCAGGCCTCGGCCCAGCGGCCCTCCGCTGTGGCGCAGGGTGCAGGCAGCCAGCGTAACTGGCCCCTTTCCAAGCGGCAGGCACTATGATGAGAACCACCTGTGCGGCTGAGGCGGGGGCTGGTGGGCACTGCCCCTGGGCTGCCCCTGGAGAGCAAGGCTTGGCTGCCCAGGCAGCACACCTGCCATGCAAATGACCACCTGGAAGTTATCGCGGCAGGGCCAGCCCTCGTGCGCCACCCTGACCCCTCGCCCTGCCCCGCTGTCTGTAGCACAGCCTCCTCGCTCTCGCCCGTCTTAATCACGTCTTTACCTAGTATTCAGTAAGACTGTAGGCTCTGCCTTTTACCTGTACTCAGTCAGGCTGTAGGCTCTGCCTTTTACCTGTACTCAGTCAGGCTGTAGGCTCTGCCTTTTACCTGTA
>NW_004524603.1:2356126-2411614 GCF_000260255.1 Octodon degus
TCAGTCAGGCTGTAGGCTCTGCCTTTTACCTGTACTCAGTCAGGCTGTAGGCTCTGCCTTTTACCTGTACTCAGTCAGGCTGTAGGCTCTGCCTTATTGGTTTGGTTTCTAATATGTCTGCTCTTTAGAGCAGTCCTCAATTCACAGCAACCCTGACTGAGCAGAACTGCAAAGACTCAGAGATCACCACCAGATGCCAGCCTGCTGGCCGCACTCCGCCAGGAGGACCGTGCATGACCGCTGGTGACTTCTGTGTGGCTGCTGCGCCGCCTCACAGGACCAGTGTAGGGGACCCAGGATGGGACTGGTGACCACAGGGCGGGGCCAGAGACAGGAGTGGGGGGCAAAAGTGCAGAGGGGAGGGCGGGGCGGGGCTGCCCAGGGACCTTGTGGGTGCAGGGAGAGGGCTCAGGTGCAGCCTCACCCGAGGGAGCTGGGACTCTCTGTAGGGCTGGGCTGCAGGTGGGCGGAGCCTGGCGGGGGGCAGGACTCCAGTGCCACCCTGTGGGCTGGGTGGGGTCTCTGGCTGTCCACACCTGTGCCACCTGTGCCCACCGCATCCCTGCTCTGCTGAGGACATGGGGCCCGCATGGCTGCCAGTGACCCTGCTGCTCCTGCAGGCCCTGCTGTGGGGCACCCAGGGCTCTGAGGAGCCAGACGTGCGCTGTGGTGGTAAGTGCCTGCCCGGCCCGGGGCCCGTCACCCACCCTAGGTCCACGCTGTAAGCCGGGGTCCCACTCTTTGGGGGAGCATCCTTGCCTCCAGGCCCTGGATCCCTGAGCAAAGGGGTTGTTTTCACTCCCAGCCCCACTCAGGGTGGCCCCAGGGCACTAGTGAGGCTGCGGGTTTGGGTGCGTGGGTGTCAACCTCTTGGCCAGCATCTCCTGTACCCGTCGGTCCACGGGTACTCATTAGCTCCAGCTGTAAAGAAGCCCCTGGGGTCTGGGGGGTACCTTGCCCTGCCCTGGGGCCTGACCACAGTCACCATAGGCTTCCTTGTCACACCAGGTACAGTATGTGTGGCTGGTGAGCGCCTCAGAGGGGTGGACGGGCAGGTGAGACCAGGGCCGAATTGGGGTGGGTGGCCGGGGACAAGGAACTACACTGGGCCACCTTGGGTCTGGGGTGGAGCACTCCGACCTTTGCAGGCACAGGGAATGGCTGTGGCAGCCTTGGGCTTGGGCACTGTTGTGCCCAACCCAACCCGGTCTGGGTGCTCTGAGTGAGCTGAGCAGGCTCCCCTGACCTGGCCTGGGATGGGGAAGTGCTGGGGGAGCAGGATCAGGTGCCCAGGTGAACTTCAGCCTGCCAGAGCCGAGGGGCAGGAGGCTGAAACCAGAGAAGAGGGGCAGGGCAGGCTGCCAGGCCTGGGCTGGAAAGGAGGGCATGCGGCTGGCATTCAAGGACAGAGCTGGGTGTGCTGCGTGGGGCAGCGTGCGGAGAGCTTCAGAACCTCTGTGTAGGCTGGAGAGATGGCAGGGCGTGCAATGTGCTGACCCGCGAGCTCCAAGCACCAGGGGCAGGGCGGGGCACACGGGACAGTGGGCATCTGCATGCGGCCGGCAAGGAGAGACTCCATGCAGGGAGTGCTGCGGTCACTGCCAGGGCACTGGCTCCTGGCGGTGTCCTTCCTGACTGCTGTCTGCTCTCTGTCCTACTCAGGGATCGTCCCCCGAGTTCGCTGGGTCCCCTTCTCTGTATAAGTGGTCCTGGGCAAAGCATGGCACCATAGTTGTCAGGTGGCAGTGACATTCGTTGTGCTGAAGAGAAGGTCTTAATTCTGGCTCACAGAGAAGCAGAACACAGAACTCCTTCCACACTCGGCAGGGAGCGGTAAGCAAGGCACCCGCTGCCTGCCTAGGAGCGACTTAGCAGAGCAGTGTGTGGAATCCGTGTTTGTGTCCACATTCCCACCGAGCATCTGCACTCAGGCCAAAAGAGGCTGCTTGCCAGGCAACAGATGTGGACTGGGTTTCCCTTCCGGGATGCTGGGTTGGTGATGTTGCAGCCTACCCCCTCTAAGAACTTGGAATATTCTCCGTAATCCTAGTTCTCTGGGAGGCCGAGGCAGGTGACTCTGGAGGTAGAGCTTGTACTGGGCAAATCAGTGGCTTAGTGAATCCTTGTCTCAAAATAAAAATATAGGGCCAGGGAGACAGCTCAGTGGCATAAGCACCTGAGTGGTATGCACAAGATCCCGAGTTCGATCCTGGTACCGCAAAGAAAAACAAGAAGATGACAACAAATCAAAAACATGCAGGGAGGTCTTTGGATGTAGCTCAGTGTGAAGGTCCTGGATCAATCCACAGCAGCACACACACACAAAGTAGGCTCCTGGGGTGAGACCAGAGGACCTGGGGGCAAGCAGAGCAGGGGCTGTCTTCGGCCCACGCCTCAGCTGGGCCTGCAGGAAGGGGCTCAGAAGAAGCGCAAAGGCCTCTGGGACAGACAAGCTGTCTTGGTGTGTCAGTGCCCCGGGCTCTGAGGCCTCCTCCCCAAGCAGGCAGCTGTGAGTGTGTGTGGGGTGTGTGCAGTGCACACGTGTGTGTCTGCCCCCTTCCTGCTGCTGAGATGCAGTGGCCAGCACCGAGCGCATTTGGAGCATTCAGTTCGTGGCGGGCCAGAGGGAAGCTGCCCACTCTGTGGTCCCAAGGCAGAGTGCAGGGAGGAGCCCTATGCTTGTTCTCGGAGGCCCTCATAGAAGCCTAGGTGGCGGTTTCTGGGCACAGCTTCGGGGGCCGTGGGGTGGCTCCTTCCTAGCCCCCCACAGCGAGTCACCCTAGGGTTCATCCTGAACTGCACTGGTGGGGTTTATTTCTGCAGTCCTCTCTTCGTCTCTTCCTGGGGTCCTTGTAGAGCATTTGGAGAGAAGGCTGCAGCAGGACTCTACCTTGTCCTTCTGGGACGGTACTGCAAGGTGGGTCCCAGAAAGGTGTCACCATGGGTCCCTCTCCCACGAGGCCACCCACACGCTCAGCCAGACCCTGCCCTGTCTTCTTCCCAATGGGTTCAGACTTGTGGACAGAACCAATCTCTATCTCTGCATTTTCTGTCATTGCTGGCAGACCTCTGGCCAGCCCTTGGCAAGGGACCCTTGGGCCATTGATTTAGTGACATCCACCTGCTAAGGACTGATCTGCTTTTGTTACACTAAAAATGCTTTAACAAGTTCATTCAGAATGGAGACAGTGAGGACTGCGCCTGGGGTTGGGCTTCTGGTGCCCAGAGGATCAGAGCAGCCTGCCCAAGGCACGTGGCTGAGGAGAGGGGAGGTGGAGGGAAGGGAGCCTCACGTGGACACCAGTGGGATTGCCTGGCCTTGTCATCCCTGTGTGGTCACATAGGCTGCAGGAACGAAAGCAAAAGATGAAGTCAGGCAGGTGTTGTGGTACGCACCAGCAATCCCAGCTCTCGGGAGGCTGAGGCGGAAGGATCACCGCGAGCTCGGGGCCAGCCTGGAATACATACAAGATCCTTTCTCAAACAAGCAACCAGCTGACCAAACAACCAACCAAACCAACAAACAAACAAAGGCGGGCCGTCAGCAGCCAGCGCCTGTGCACAGCTCCTGGGCCGCCCATGTTCTTCCCTGATCCGCCTGGCGGGTTCAAGGGGCAGCTTTCCAACTGTGCCAGTGACACGTCTGGCAGCCCGAGAGAAGGGGCTACGGCCACACAGCCCCACCCCTCTTTTACCCGTTTCCTGTCACTTGTCCCCCATTCACAAAGCCTTGTTTTCCTCTAGTGCTGTGTCCCTCAGCTGTCACTCTTAACAAGCAGCCACACAGTCTCCAGGCTGCTGGGGTCAGTGTTCCCTGGGGCTCACTCTGCTCCACTCAGTGGCCTGCTGGGACACGTCCTCCTCCTGTGACCGCAGAGTTGTGGGGGCAGGTGGAAGCCTGCGCACCTTATGCGGCCAGGCCCAAAGGTGGCAGGATGTCACTGCCACATCACAGTAATTCTCGAGTGCCTGCTGGGTAGACCTGATGGCCCTGAAGTCCCCACGTGTGCAGACGCTTGGCTTCTGTTGAAAAGCACTATGGTGTCCACAGATCATGCCCACCTTCCTGGCTCTGCCTCAGACGGTGCCCAGGTGTACCACTTGCCGCTGTACTTGTGCTGGAGGCACCACAAAAGGGACACATCTGGATAGATTCGATGGAGAGAGGTTCTCCTTGAAAATATTTTTCAGTTGCAGTTGGTAGAACCTAAGGGCTCAGAACCAGGAACCAGGTCTACCGTGCAGCAGGTTGTCCTGCGCCTGGGGCTGAGGTCAGGGGTTGGGTGGGAAGAACCACAAACCGGTGCAGCAAAGGGCCAAGGGCACCTGGGTGACAGCCCCGTGGTGGCACTGTTCAGCCCCTCTTCTGTAAAGACCTTATATAGCAGAAGAGTCCTGCCCGAGCCACGCCTGCCCTGTTCTAACAGGAGCCAGGGCTCCTGCCGCAGTGTGGGGCTCCTCCTGCTGCCTTCTCCCTGGACCCCACTCCACTGCACGCTGCCCTGCTTCCGCAGTGCTCCTGTGTCCCCTGACCAAGGTGAGGGCTGACTCCAAGGCTCCCACAGCCATGGGGAGGGGGAGGGAAGCCTCCGCTGTATCCTTGCTCTTGGTGTGGAAATGTGAACCGCAAGGCAAATGAGAGCCTGTTTGTATGGTGCTGCCCCTCTCCACAGCAAGCCTCTGGCGGAAAGTGAAAAGGTGGCACCCATAATGGGGACATGGAGACAGCTGCTGTCCCGGGCCGAGAGAACCGTGCGCAGCTTTGGTTTTGTTCTCAGAGGTGCTGGGATGGTGGTGGTGGAGGGTCACCTAAGGATCTGAACTAAGGGGCTGGCCCAGGAAGGCCAGCTTGGACAGGGAAGCTGAGGTGCCTGTGCCCAAGCCTGGATGCCACCGTCCTTTTACTCTCCGCTGTCCCCTGCCTTTTCCAGCAGCCCTGAGTGACTGATGGCCCAACTTGTCCTAATCAGGTGTGGGCTGGCATCTCCTAGGGCTGTGGCTGTGGTCTGCAGATCCATGACGTCCCTGTCAGAGCAGCTGGGAATTGGAGCCCACAGTCCCATCAGAGCCCCCGCAGGGTGGCAGCAGCCACAGGGAGGCAGTGGGTGTCCCCACTTTGGCCTGGGACAACAAGGCTGCACAGGGAGGCCATCTGGCTGCTGGAAGGCAGTGACCTGGGCTCTCACGGTGCTGTCCCAGACACGGGCCACCATCCTTGCTGGAACCATCCTGGGCATCCTTTGGCCTTTCATGGGGACATCACTTTGTGCCAGGCCAGGTGCAGGGCCTCTGGCTATGGCCAAGAGGACCCGGCGCCACCAGCAGAGTCTGCTGAGGGGCGCAGCGGCTGCGGGACAGAGGACGAAGCAGCTTCCGGCTGTGGGGCCCCATGGCATTTTCATGAGCGCACCCTCCGTGGACTTCCCGTCATCTCTGGGCTGTCGTGGCACCGCAAACCACGTCACCAGTTCCTCTGCCGGAGAGCTGAAGGCCACGTGACCAGAGAGGACAGTTCAGAAACACGCCACTTTCTTCCTGGCTGGTGAAGCGCTCTCCTGCGCCGCGGCTGCCTGCTTCCCATAGCCGCGCTGGTGTCAGGCAGTGACAGCCCTGGTGTCAAAAGGCCTGCTCTTACCACCAGACTCGGGAGAGAATCTATGTGCGAGCTGTGCTGCCGGCCCCTGAATGCCTCTGTGCCGTGAACAGGTGCGGGCAGGACAGCGCCCCACCTGGAGGTCACTAGCATAGCCATCATAGGGCTGCAGCCCTGCTCACATGCAGCGCTGAGCCTGCCTACTCTGAGCCTCAGTTTCCCCATCCGTGAAATGGGCACAACAAAAGCATATGCCCAGGGCCTCCCATCTGACGCCCGCCCAGCGACGTGCTCAGGTGTGCGGCCTGCTGGGTGCCCTCTGAGGACAGCAGCTGTTGTCCCTGCTGGAGCTGGGGTCCCTGGAGCCTTTAATCACATAATGGCTGGTTTTCACTGACAGGGACTCGGGGGACGGGAGCCAGCCTGAGAATAGCCGCCCCACATCTTGTGAAACAGCCGCGCGATAAACAGCTTGTTTTGTGCTTTTCCAGGCGTTTCCTGGTGCTACCGAATGTCTCACAGAAATTTAGTGCTCAAAAATCTTGAAACAAAAACTCAAAGAATCATCAAATAAAGCAGAGGGCTGCAGATGTAGCTGAGCACCTCAGTGCCGGCCTGGCAAGTCCAAGGTCCTGAGTCCGACTCCTAGTACCAAAAAATACATAAATAGACCAGGACGGAAGGAGATCAAACAGCGCGGGGGTGGGCCGCGGTTCCGGTTACCTGGGGCTGATCAAGCGCCTTTCTTAGTCCCAGAAGTCTGCGCGTTTCCGGCGGCGTAACCAGCATTTTCTTGCTAATTATCATGTCCCCCAAATTATTACCCTGACCTCAGAGGGCTTTAAGATTGGAGGTAAACAGAGTCACAAGGAAACTGGAACCGTCCCTGGAAACCACCTCCTCCACCACGTGCAGTCTCACCTCCTTCGCTGAGGGCTGCGGGCGAATCGAGCGCTCGCTGCTCTCCAGGGCCGCGCTCACCGGCTGGCCTCCAAGGAGGGCGTGCGCGCCGCCCACTCGCCCGCCGTCCACCTGTCATCTTTGCCTCCCAGCCAGAGAGCATCTTAAAGTTGTTAAGACGAGTTCTCCTCACAGCGGCTGAGTTTAGGCCTGGAAAATACAATTTGGGTTAAAACTCGATGGGGAGCGCCTCCGGCGCGCGGGTTGCCGTGGTGATGGGGTGGGGGCGCGGAGCCCGTGCTCTCCGCGGTGCCCCCGGCCCGCTCTGCCCCCACCAGCTGGCGCGGAGCCTCCTCTCCCACCCGCTGACTCTCAGGACGGTCCTGGGTCCAGGCCAGGCGCGTCCTCTCAAGCCCTGCCCGGCTGCGTCCAGTTAGTGCATGGCCGGAGGACAAGCCCGGCCTCCTGGCCCCGGAGAGTGGATCTCAGCCTGCCGTGGCCCAGCCTCGCCGCTGCTTTTCCATGCGGGTGGCTGCTGCGTGGGCAGACTCACGGGCACGGAAGCTGGGTGCCCCGCAGCCTTTGCCCTTTTGCATTATACACAGGTGACTGCGCGGCAAGCCCGGGTGGCTGCCTCGATGAATTTTTAAAAATTTGTTTGTTTTTAATTGGCACAAGCTAGATGTTTATGAGGTACAGGGTGTCATTTAGCAGAGATTCAATGCCAGGGTCCCATTAAAGCAGTCATTGCGCCTGTCAATTGGCACCGTTGTCATTTCTTTTTTGCTGTTGTCTTCTGGGCGTTCTTTCTGTGGTGTTGGGGATCTAACTCAGGGCTTGTGCACGCAAGGAGGCGCCTTCCCGCCCAGCCGCACCCCCAGCTGGCCTTGACAGTTTTGCAACATGTGGATCTCATCGCGTGTCCACCTCGGAGGTCTGAGGAGGCCCCGGGCTCAGCTCCGAGGTGACTCCGAAGCTCGTAGACAGCGGGAGCAGTGTGGGGCATCAGCACGCCTCCTCGTGCCTCCAGAAAGGCGGAAATAAGCTCCCTGGACTGCGGGTTGGGGCCCGCTGTGTGCCCCAGAAGCAGCCCTGGGCCCTTGAAGGTGTCATTAGAGGAAAACAGCGTGTGGAGGGCGCTGGGGGCCAGCGCCACGGGCGTCCTGACCTGTAGGAGGACTTCAGGACGCAGACACACAGGACAGCCACACTCCCGCGCAGGAGGAGGCTCTGCGCCCACAGCAGGTCCCGCCCTGTCCACACGGCAACCCAGCCTGTCAGCCCAGGGGTGCTGTGGCCGCTGGTCCGTGTCCATGAGACGGCTGCACAAGAGCTCACCGCCAAAGACCACAAGCCACA
This sequence comes from Octodon degus, assembly GCF_000260255.1. Lineage (NCBI taxonomy): Eukaryota > Metazoa > Chordata > Mammalia > Rodentia > Octodontidae > Octodon > Octodon degus. The sequence goes on from NW_004524603.1 coordinate 2,363,979, forward strand.
GGATTCCTGATCCAAGTGGCTCCCACACCAAGGAGACGTGGGCTCCGTCACATGCGTAGGTAACGAGTCCCACAGTGCCCCCACCTCTTCCGGTGCCCACTCGGCTGTTCGGCATCATCTTAGACCAACTCCCTCAGGGAGCCAGGAGGCTGCCACAGCCCCAGCTCCTGCCCGCACAGGACCAACCAGAGGCAGCAGTGGGGAGGTGGGCTGTCCCAAGCATTGCTGCAGCCTGCCCTCGTGACTGTGACTGCAACACATGCCCATCCCACCCGGTGGCTGGAGTTACCTGGGAAGAGGCCAGTTTCTCTGGCCCACGGATGGTTTTTTACTGGGCATGAGCAGGGCTTTGCCAATAGAGAAGAAGTGGGACCCAAGAGGACCTCTTCTGCCCCCAGCCTTCCCTCGGGAGAGCTCTGCCACTCTCCCTGGCCCTTGGGCTGTTCCAGCTGGGGCCTAAATGGCCTCGGAAACATCACGTGTCACTTTTGTTTGTTTGTTTTTTACCAGTATCAAACACGGGACCTCACGCTTGCCAGGCAGGCACTGTGCCCCTGACCCACATCCCCAGTCCAGTGTTGCTTACTTGAAGTCCTGCAGGGTCCACGTGGTTTCCTTCCCTCCATCTGTCCCTGAACATGTCAGCCTGTCTGCTTCCCCTGGGGACCCAGGCTCCCTGCTGCACTTGCCCCTCACCCCACTACTCCATGGGGGCTTCTGCGAATAGGGTTCCCCACATGCTTCGCCTGCTGGGCCTGCTCGCTCTTCTCCTCCCACTTGTCACCTTCTTAGTGCCATCCCAGTCTCTGCAGGGGCAGTGCACCTGTCCCCACCCGATGCTGCCTGGCACAGCCCCCCTCATAAGCAGAAGTTCTTCTGATATCCTGTCCAGGGAAGGTTGGGGTCTGGGAGCCTCCTGCAGGTATCGTCCCTGTGCCTAAGGACAGTCAGGTGCCCAGGGAGGGGTGGCTGGGAGGTGGCACAGCCCTCACGCCTCTGACTCCCAGGTGGCTTCTCGTGCCCAGATGTCAGTGTCCAGCTCCAACACCCTGGAGGACACTGGAGGTCCCACCGATCCTGCACCCTGGGAGGCCAGCGCCTGTTGGCCCTCTGGCTAGTCAGGGCAGCTGAGCAGAAGGCCCTGCTGCCCCTGGGTGCTCTTGCTTGGGGCCCCTCTGTGCCTGACGGAGGTTGCTGACCACTCCTCCAGGGCGTAGGTTGTCACTTATGCTTGGTGACTGCCTGACATCCGCTTGTTGCTTGCATAACTCTTTGAGGAAGAAGCACCTTTGGGGTAGCTCTGGGGAGGGCAGGCGGTCTGCTCCTTGCCTACTCCAGTCCATAAATACTTCCATCGTGCCTCCAGGCTGTCTGGGCAGTGCTGGGATGCGGTCCCCTCCTGCCAGCTGCTCAGAGGTGGGCCAAGACCCAACCCCTAGGACCCCTGGATCTGCCCTGCCCACTCGGCCATCCCTTCCCAGCTCCCAGACCTTCCTCCCAGAAGGAGACAGGGAGGACGAGAGTGCAGGGGAGGGGGCATAGGGCAGGGGCTCTGGGTGAAGGGTTTTGGCAGCTGGGAGGGGGCTGGCCCTCTGGCAGGCACTGCGGCCCCCACTAACCCCACGAGGCCCTGCTCCCGCCGCCTGCTCTAATAAACTCTAAACTCCAGTGATTTAAGGGAAGATTTCAGATTAACATTTAAATTAATGCTGGACTAGAAATCTGCAGCCCGGGTCGCTGATGTGACTCTCCGCTAACTTGTTCTGTGACCTGGGGCGGAAACGGGAAATGATCTCTTCTGGAGAAGCCCTCCGTGGGGAGCCTGCCCCACCCAGGAGCAAAGCCAGGCCTCCCTTCACGCTGAGGTCGCCCTGACCCTGGAGTGCGGCTGGACTTCGCTACATGTGTGCCTTCCCCAGGGCTGGCATCCCAGGCAACAGCAGGGAGGTGGCCTTGGCAGCCCTGACGCCCAGCTCCCACCTGGCTGAGGGGGCCCCACCAACACCTGGGGTTTTGTCCTGCCCTGACCAACACCAGGTATGGGTTTCTTAGGACCCCGTGGCCCTCTGGCGTGGGAATGAGGTCTTCCCTGAGGGACTTGGGTTGTGCAAAGCCAACTCACGGCCCCTCCCTTCCCTTCCAGGCCTTCTAGGGACAGTGGCTGTGCGCTGGGCCTGCCACTGTCACGGCCACTCTAGGCACTTGGGATGCTTGGTGATGCTGCAGTCACCCGCGCCCTGCCCTGAGGTGGCTGAGAGGGAGGGTGACCAACCTGTGGTCCCGAGGGCCATGTGTGTTCCCTTCCACATGGGCAGGTGGGGCCGGCCTTGGGGGCTCCTGAGGGCAGGGACACCTGCACAGACTTCAGGGCAGGGACAGACAGCGAGGCCGTGGGGACAGGGCTCCCAGGCTCATCCCTGGGGCCCAGTCAGGACCCCAGTAAAGGGGAAAGGCAGAGGGGTGACCTGGGAGACCCCACAGGGTGCCTGACAGAGCCACTCCTCACACATTAGGTCAGAGCCTCCTTTCCGCCGTGTTGCCCAGGACGAGGACACTGAGCCTCCCTGGAGGTCCAGTGCCAGAGCTGGCCACCTGATGTCCCTTGTGCACCCTGGGCCTGCAAAGGGAGGTTGTTCCAGCCCATATCCCAGATTCAGAAGCTTCCAACATGTGCACGAGTTCTAGGGCCAACGCACAGGGCCTGTCTTAGCTAGAGAGAGTGGGAAAAGCCAGCTCTAAAAGGCAGTGGCCCGGAGGACAGGAGGTCACTGTCATGACTGCTGCTTTTCCGCACACAGATGCTAAATGCTGACATCACCTGTGTCCTCGACTTCTGCCCAGGACTGGGCAGGCTTCCACCCTGACTGATGGGCCTCGGGGACACAGGCTACTTGCTAGGAGCTTGGCCAAGAAGGACTGAGTGCCACCCCGGACCTGAAGCTCAGCAACAAGGACCAGGGTCACCAGGCCAGGCCTGCAGACCACCAAAGCCAGAGCTCTTGGCCTGAACAGCAAGGGCGGGTTTTGGACAGCGGCCTCCCGGAAGCTGCCCTGTCCCTCTTAGCCGGCTGAGCTATTGGGGCCGTGGGAAGGGTCCCCTCCCAGTACGCTGCCTGGACAGCGGCCAGTCCTGTGCACCAGGCGTCTCCATGACCACAGCAGCCTTTGTCGCTATCCAAGCAGGCTGTGCCACCAGCCGTGTGAGCTGGGCACAATCAGAGGAGAATGCCAGGCGCAGGGTGGGGGCGACAGTGCCGAAGGCAAATCCTGGGCCCGTGAAGCCCCTGCCGCTCTAACAGGCAGACTTGCAAATGCAGGCTTGAGTCAGAAGGGGCTCTGTGTGTCATCCTTGGCCCTGCAGGTGGCTGGGTGTTCATAGACATTGATGCGGGTTGCATCCCTCCGGGCTGGCCCCATGGTGCTGTCTTCTCACCCACAGTCAGGGGAGAGGGCAAATCCTGTCGTCGATCTACAGCTTATGTGGCAGCACCATGTGGCTTTGCCTTTCATCTGAGAGGACCCTGTGGGCTTGGGTCAAGGGTAGAGGGGTTCAGGGGGGAAAGCAGATGCACATGAGATGAAGGCAAGCTCCAGCGGTCCTCTCAGACCTCCAGGGCAGCAGATGTGGAGTTCGGAAGCAGGATGCGGTTTGACACTATGCTGTACAAAGGGTGCCTGGGTCTAACACAACACAGGGGCTTCCGATGCCAGACGAGCTCAAAGCACACAGAAAGTACGAAAGGGATGCAAAGCAAGCGAGGCTCCGAGGGCGGTCTCTGAGCAGGGCGGTCTGAGTGGCCACCAGCTGCTGGGCAGGCTGTGAGGAGGGCCCCGGTGCCCACCAGAGACTGCTGCCCCTTTCTGACCTGGCTACCCCGTGTCTGGTTCAGCATGCAGGGCGCTGATGGATGAAGTGGAGTACGATGTCACCAAGGCTCGGCAGAAGAAGGCCAAGGTGGGCTCCTACCGGATCAGGCCTGACGGGACACAGGAGCGGAGAAAGGTAGTGGAAAAGAAATTATGTGGCCGTGTCTAATTGCGGATGTGGGCAATTACCAACCATTTATCCAAACAGCAGTTGGTCTTAATCTTCTAACCTTTCTCTTGTTCAGGGTATCAGCTCTAAATTGCTTCTGAGTCCTGGGGGACCCAAAGTCATCTTTAAGCTTGAAATTGAAGTATCTCTCTCAGCACCTAACTTTGCTGTCTTGTCAAGTTGGAAGACACTTCAGCACTGCTATCCATCAGAATAAAACTAGCACCGCCATGGTTTTGGGCAGGCCTGGCAGGGGTCGGGGAGCCCAGCGGTGGGGGCTGAGCACCCTCCACTTGCACCGCCACTCCTGAGGTCGCAGGTCGGTTGTGGGGCGGGGAGGTGTGACTCATCTCCCAGGGCCAGCTTGGCTCATGAGGAAGAAGATGCGTTTTAGGGTTCGGTCCCTGGCTCCAGGTGCGCTGAGCCGGTGATGGAGTCCACGCGCGGTGGCGCACGCCTGTAATCCCAGCACTTTGGGAGGCAGAAATCAGGAGGATCCTACTAATTTGGGCTATGTAGTGAGACCCTGCACAAAAAAAAAAAAAAAAAAAAAAGAAGCGTTTTGCTCACAGCTGACTCCACGGGGCGAAATGTCGGGAGGGGGCTATGGGAAGGAGGCAGGAGGCCTGGAGGCTCTGGGGTGCGGGTGCTGCGAGGATCTAGATTCTGGTTTTAGGAGGACCCCACCCCCATGCCTCAGCACAGAGGCTAAGAGCCCGGAAACAAAAATCTCAGAGAAGTCACGTTGCAGGGCAAGTTGTCCTGCAGAGTTGCGAAGCCCATGTGAGCCAATCGGTGCTGGGCTAGAGTTTCTCCCTGCTCTATTCAGCCTGCTGCATGCACCTTGTGACAGCAACGGTGGCCAGGCTGTCCCTGCTGCTCTGACTTCCTGGGTGAGGCTCCAGCAAAGGCAGGAGGGGAGGGAGACTCCCAGCCTGCAGGGTGGATGTGGGGAGAGACAGACAGCCATGGGAGAACACAGCATTGCCTGACTTCAGAACAAGCAAGTCAGTGTCTGCTGCAGGGGCGGCTGGCAGCAGGGATCTCTCTGGGACTCACCAGAGAGCCTTGAGAGGTGTGCCACCAGGAGGCAGTCACATAGATCCTGGCCACAGCCCTGGCTGGCACCTGGCGCTCTCAGAGGGCTGTGTCCAGGGCCAGGCCTCCCTCCAAGGATGACCTCCGAGGCCAGGGTGGCCCACTTACTGCTTGTGGGGCAGCAGGGGCTGTGGGGCAGGAAGGCCAGGCCTCCGCCTGTGTAGATGGCAGGAGAGGCAGAGGGCAGGGGCCTGAGGCCCTGAGGGTCGGCCACACAGTGGCCAATCTGGCAGCTCCTATTCTGAAGTAGCCCTGCCTTGGGGAGGGGTCCTCCTCCCCTCCCGATTCTGTGAAGCCCTGGCGCCCCTGCGCCCCTTCTTGGTTACCCCTGTCACCCCGCCCTCTCCTCTGCCTGGATAATCCAGCTGTCTCAGACTGGGTGGCTCTGCCTCCTGTCATCCTGTGGGTGAGTTCGGGAATGAATGCTGGGTAGGGGGACCCTCGCCAGGCCCTCAGGGCCCAGGCCCACGACCCCCCCTGCCCACGGCTTCAGATCCCATGAGCAGAGCTCCCAGGTCGCAGCTCTGGAGTCACTTGGCAGGATGGGCGGGGCCCCCTCTGCCCACTGGCCAGCTGCTGCTCAGCGTGATGTCCAGGACTCTGAGGGTTTCGCACCCCTGGCTGTCCCCAGTGGGCAGCAGCTCAGTCTCCAGAAGCATGATGAAAATGTACAGCCTTCCCAGCCACCGCCCCGTGCCTGCGTCTCCCTGGGCCCTGCACGGGGACAGTCCTCCCACCCCAGGGTTGCGTCGAGCCCCCAGGGCTGCTGTCTCCTCTCAGGCAAGATGCCTCTCATGGCCCACACTCACGCTCCTCTAGGGACTGCTGAACTGAAGGGACAGGGACCCTGGCCTGGTGGACAGCAGCACTCTGGGGGAAGGAGCCCTATTCTCCCCGCGTGGTGGCTGAGACCCCTGACAACTGCTGCACACTCAGAGCACTGGGGTGCTTGGCTCGGGGCCTTGGAGGCAGACTTGCAGGCTCTTTCCTGACCCTCCACAGGCAAGGAGAGGGCTAAAGGCGGGGTGCATGGGGCTGGGGATCATGGGAAAACAAGTGTCAGTTATTTTAATCAATGTCACCCTCGAGAGAGCCAGGAGACCTTCAGAGTCATCAGTATTAGGGCGCAGCTGAAGCCGAGCAGCTGGGAGGAGCAGCACCTCGGTGGTGCACTGGCCGCTGCCCTGCTCGCAGTCACTGCCACCCATGCTCGAATCGCTCTGCTTCTGCACCATGGCGCATGCCTACGATCCCAGCACTCAGGAGGCTGAGGCAGGAGGACCGTGGGCTCGAGGCCATCCTGCACAGTAAGACTGTCTCAAAAACCAAACCAAAAAGGAAATGCTCTCCTTCAGGTTTTGCATGTCATTCTCCTCCCTTGAAAAGAGGAAACAAGGAGTGACACAGGAGTGAGCACTCGATTTCACTTGCAAAGCTTTCTGTCCACAGCAAAGTAGTGACAGGAGCGAGGCCATTCCTGCCGGTGCCACTAAGTGGGTATGTCCCCAGCCATGGCTTCCTTGTCCTGCCACAAGCCACGTCTGGTAAGCAAGCCACGGCCAGCACCGTGGCACTGAGCTGCCGTCTGTGAACTAGTGGCGGTTGTTCTAGTCAGAGCTAGCAAGGGGAGCAATTTAACACAGGACACGTAGCTGATAGGATTATTATAGCGGTCACCTGAAGAGCCAAGTACAGGTGCAGGAGAGCTGTCCACGCGCGAGAGACCTGAGACTCCGGCTGAGGGCCCGGAGCCCACGACAGTGCCTCACACAGCCTGCTGCACGGATCTGCGCTGGGAAGGCCCAGAGGTCAGCGGTGAGCTAGAAAGTCTGTGTCAGCGGGACGGAGGGCCCGAGCCAGCGGCTGAGCATCTGCACCGAGCCAGGAAGCAACGCTCGGGGCAAGGACAGAGCTCCCCGAAGCTTACTGCAGTGATGGCATCGAGAATGTGGCCACCACATGACATCACTGATGTCATTATCAGGGACAGCAAGGACCTGAGCCCCCCCGACAATGACACCAGGCGAGGTCCCATCAGGAAGGCCAGCACGACCAGCTCCTCTAGGGGACTGAGCAGGGCACCGTCTTCTCCTCTGAGCCAGGAAGCGATGCTCAAGGAAAGGACCAGAGCTCCTCCCAAGTGAACTGCAGCCATTCCCAGCGACAAGGCCCTGAGCTCCTGTGACAACGAGAACAGTGGAGTTCCTTAGGAAAGCCAGCGCGACCGGCTCTTCCAGGGAACCACGGCGCCACCTCCTCCTTTCCAGTCCACCTTTTCAGGTCGTTGTCAGCAGCCCTCCAGTGGCCTCCACTCCCAGCACCACGCTGCTTCAGAGCAGCTGGGTGCTACAAGTTGACCACCACTTGCCAACACGCCATAGCGGTTTTGGTCAAAACAATGAACCACCCAGTGCACAGCTGCCTGGAGACAGGCTGCTGCCTGCCGCCCAGACAAGTGTCTATCTGCCTTTTCTGCACATCTAAAGTGAGACCTTCAAGATGGAAGTGGAAGCCAAAATTGCTGTGCCCAGGGAGCAGGGGCCCTTTGCTTAACTCCTGGAAGGGCTAAGAGGGGGCGTCTGGGTGCTGGGCAGAGGGCTAAGAACAGAGTTCCAAGTGCTCCTCTCTCCTGGCCGAGCAGAGAAGCAGGCCGTGTCCTCTGCAGCTGTGGCCAGTTCAACACCGAGCTGCTGTTGTTGTTTTGAGGCAGGGTCTTGCTACGTAGCCCAAGCCAGCCTAGAGTCCCAGCGGTCTTCCTCCCTCAGCCTGCTGAATGCTGAGAGGACAGGCCTGCACCACTAACCTGTGCCCCGCGGGTTGCTTCATTTTAGAAGTGTAGCAGCTGGGCTCACACTACTGCGTGTGGTGTTCAGGTGTGTGCGCACACGGCAGAGGTGTGTGGCTGTGTGCCCAACACCAACAGAGATTGCCTGTGTCCATGGGGACAGGGCGGATGGGCGCTGGGAGGCTGAGGGCTGCCACGTGGGCAGCGGCGTAGTCAGATGCCCCCGGGCACCGGGGTGACCAGCAGGCTGTCTGCGCCCTAGGGCTGCTGACCTGGACAGGGCACGCCCAGGGTGGCCTCGTCATGGCAGAGGCCAGGGGACTCATGCTTTTCCAGGTGGGGCCAGCAGGGGGCCCTTTTCCCCAGGGCCCTCTGGCCTCGTCCACCAGGGTTAACCACCCCTCCCTGTTCCCCAATCCAGGAATTAAAAATTCACACTGTCCCCGGGGCTGTGAAAAAGATATGTGACATGAAATTAAAAGGGAAAGAGATTATTTTAATCCTCTTGGTGGGCATAAAACAATGAGGGCCTCTGGCCAGGAAAGCTGTCCTTTGCTGGCCGCAGGCGGGCAGGCTCGGCCTGCAGCAGGCACAGGTAATTGAGTGTGCGCTTCCTTCTGGTCCCGCAGACATGCTCCTCATGCTGGGGTGAGCAGAGGGCACCTGGAGCTGCTCTGTGACGGCAGCGCTCGCCTAGCTGGGGATGCGCAGGGATCAGAGCAGGGGCAGGAAGCGCAGCAGCACTGCTGACAGGGGACCACGGGCACCAGCTCCGTGCCTATTAGGGAGGGGCCTGTACCCCACTGGGGGTGTGGGGTGTGCAAGCCTCTCCCCTCCCCTCCCTGGGGCACAGCTCGACAGTGACCTGGCAGGACTTGGCTTTGAGCAGGGCACCCTCCTTGCATCTTTCCTCCCTCCTCAGCAAAGTGGCAGCGTCCCACATTAAATGCCAGGACTGAGACTGCCCATGGCTGATTCGGCCTGCTCCTTGCTCCCAAGCCCCCTGCGACATGCAGAGCAGGGCTGGGAGTCCAGGAGGGAGACCAGGAGGAGGCAGGCGAGGCCTGGCCCTCTGCGGGTGGGCCTGTGGGCCTGCGTGCATGCGTGTGCACGGTGCGTGCCCTGTCTCTGTGTGGCTTAGCTGCAGCGGGAGGACGCTACTCTCTTCCCTGTGAGTAGGAGCCTGCAATGGGTGGCCACTCAGTGGCTGTGGATGTGTGATGAAGAAGAAAGTGACGCGCTCTGTTTCCTGAGGGTGGAGGGAGAAGACAGGTTTTCCCACCCATCTCGTGAGCTGGGCTTTGCTCCTAGAGTTTCTTGGGTCTGATTGAAGACGTTCCAGTTTACAAGGAGGAGGAGATCACACCATACAAGGGTGTCTGCTGAGGTGGCCTGGGTCTGAAGAGGGGAGAGCCACCGTCCACAAGTGGTTTCAAAGACCATGGCATACAGAGGGCCACACAGCCATGCGGCCCATACAGGCCCAGCTCTTTGGCAGAAGGACTCCAAGGAACTTTTTTGGTCATAAATCTGCTATAAAGAAGCGGTCTGAACTTTCAGAGCAGGCTTTTTCTAATTCCAGCATCACCTTTGCTTGCAGAGCGTCCTGCACAGCGTGGGTCCGAGCGGAACCGACCTGCCTAGTGGATGTTTTCACATCCAGGGTGTGTGTGACCCCAAGAGGTGGTCACACGCCCAGATTCCTGCGGTGGCTGCTAGGCATCACAGGTCACAGCGTCTACCAGCTCCGGGCTGGCGTCCCTGGAGGAGTGGCCCAGGCACCGCAGAGGTTTGTCCCCTGCTGCAGCATTTCTCGGCCTGTTGTCACTGTCCGTTGAGACTGCCCCCCTACAGTCTGACATTCTTGTTGCGATTTCCTGTTTGCTGTCTGCCTGTTTGGCTATACACAGCTGAAAGCAGCAAGCTCTCCCAAGGGTCAACAGGGAGCTCGTAAGAGGCAGAAATACAGATCAGGAATTATGCCCTCTGAGTGCTGCCTCTGTCCCCACTCACCTGCAGCACCCGTCTGGCAGGAGGGCAGGTTCAAGCTGTGGAGACAGGTCAAGCAGGCGGCCTTAGAACGGCTGGGTGAAGACCAGGGCGCCCCAGCGTCAGGCTCTGTGTCCACCAAGCCCAGGTCCAAGGTTGAGGACCCTGGCCCAAGTGCTGTTTTAAGCTTCTAAACTGCCTCAACAGTCTGATGCCTGATGCACTTGGGGTACAGCACTCACGGAAGAAGCTGTCGGGTGCAGCTCACTATCGAGGGTCTAGGCCCTGAGCCAGACACGGACCTGACTCCTGTCACCAGGAGCTTTGATTTGAACACTGTAGACATTTAGTAGAGAAGGTGGAGAAGATGAACCAGCAATGAGCCCAGTTTTTGCCTTTAAAAAGTCTGCCTAAGCTAAGCATCCTGGCCTTCACCCATAAGCCCAGCACTCAGAGTTTGAGTCTTGCCTGGGCAACCTAGAGATTTAGCGAGACCTTGGCTCAAGGTAAACTCAAAAATGAATTAAAAACAGGCTGGGGATGCAGCTCCATGCAGAGGTCCTATGCTTGACCTTCAGTACCACAAAAGAGAAAGTCTCTATAGGCTGAGAGGCCACTTCACAGGGAGGAAAGTGGGAATGTCCCCACTCTGGAAGTCCCCAGTTAGCTCGAGCTGAGGGACACAGGGCCCTTACTCAGGAACCTGGCCTCTTAGGTCTGGGTGGGCTGTTTGTAGTGGAGGCTGTCTAGGATCACATGGGGACAAGCTTGAGCCACGTGGGGACAGAGGGACCCTCACGTGCAGCGGAGGCCTCTGCCCCTGGAGTCACCTGGCACATGTGTCTGTAACCAGGTAGAACCGGGCCTGCTGCAGCCACTCCCAACCAGGCAGTCCTGTACCCTGGGGCCTGGGGTGGCAGCTGAGAGTGTTCTGGCTGCCACTGCAGCAGGGAATGAGGTCCTGGCCATCTAGCAAGTAGAGGTCAGGAAGGGGCGCTGCTCCGCATCCTGCAATGCCCAGGACCTGGCACACAGGCCTACTCCATCCTTGTGGGCAATGACACTGAGGGTTCAAAAACCCTGGAGATCAGGAATCATGCACTCCTGGCATTCGAAGAGGTCGTGGCCACGGTGTACAAGACAAGCGTCCATCTATGTATGCATCCCCAGCCTGCCTCTGGGAAGCCTGGCTGCTGGTGGTGTGGGGTTACAGCCTAGTTAGATCCAGCCTGCAGAGAGTGGCAGGTGAGCAGGACACGAGGGGCCGATGCCTCTCTCCTGCAGGGGCAGCCGCAGGGCTGAGCAGGGTCCCCAGAGTCCACCATGCACCCGGAGGCTCTGCCTGTGACCCCTTTGGGAAACAGGGTGTTTGTGGGTGACATCCTTTACTGTGAGATCACACTGGACTCAGCCGCATGCTCCAGAATACTGTGCACACCCAGCTGCACTCTGGCCTCACCGCGGGAGCTGCTTTGCTGAGTGCCCGCTGCGGTCCCCAGCTCTGGAGCCCTGGAACACTCATTGCTGGCACCCAGTGCATACTCCTAGGGCAAGGGTCTCTGTCTGTCACCAGGTCTTTAAGGACAGAAGGACGCTCTAAAAGACCAAGAAGGCTCATGCATCAACAAGAGGGTCCCTACCACTACCACTCCACCCAGGACTGGAGGGCCTCTGCCTTTACCCGAGTTGTGGGTGGACTCTCCCTCAGCCTCCTGCAGCCATGAGCCCCTTCTCTCCAGGCCTCCCTCTGCAGGCTGTCACACTGCCTCCACACTGGTGGTGGCTACTTTCAATGGCCAGTGTCCCCAGGGCACAGCCTGGTATGCTACAAAGGAGCACAGTGGCAGACCAGGAGCCACGTGTTACAGCTGTGACCGCTAGGCCCAGACAGGCCTACGCCAGGCAGCAGCCCTGGGAATCCACTGCAATGTGTGTAATGCAGTTCAAGGGCTGCTGGTGTGGAGGGGAGAGATTTCAGCATTTCTACGTTAGAAGACGTCCTAGTCTCTTGCCTGTTACTGGAGTCAGGTGAGGAAATAATTAGGCTCCCTGGGCCCTTCCCAGGACCTTTTTCCTGGAAAACAGTGGAGGAAAGAGGTCCTCTGGCCACAGGGGAACTGAGTTCCCCGTCTCTCGGAACAGGCAGACTTGGGTCGTCCCCGACATCTTAGGGCTCCCGGGTTCCACTGACCCTGTGGCCTGCCTGGCAAGATGGTCTCAATCAGCCCTGGTGCTGTTGTGGCAAACACGCTCCACCTGCGGAGGCCGGATGCAGAGCCAAGCAAGTTCATGGCAGGCGGTCAGGACCAGCACCGGCCCTACAGGGGTCAAGGACAGTTACACAGTTCTAGCTCCGGTCTAGCTGGGTCCAGAGAGGTGATTAGGCTTTTTCTGATGCGATTTAGTGCAGCTACAGAAATACACCTGCCAAGCACAGGCCTCGTGTGTGACAAAGCACGGGGTGGAAATGGGTTAGGTGACCATGACAACAATTGCAGGAAACAAGCTGAAGGGAACAGAAACTTAAGCTTTGAGGTGGTACCTGAGCACAGCAGGGTGCTGCTTGGCTTCTTTTCCCCACTTCAGGGGAAGCCTGGAGTTTCTGATGCAGGTGGCCACGGGCACATCTGGAGGGGCCCTTGTCCCCAAGGTCACATGTGGAAGGCGTGGCGCTATTCGTGATACCCCTGAGAGCAGGTGGAGCTGCTAAGGTGCGGGGCTTGTGGGTGGCAGGTGGTCACGGGGAGCTGCTCTTAAAGTGGACAATGGCCCGGGCCTCCCTGCCTCTGCTTTCCAGCCACTGTAAGGTGTGCAGCAGCCTCTGGCACCACTTCCTGCTCTCGGTTGCTCCCTCAACACGGCACAGAGCATGTGGCTATGGAGAGAAACTTCCAGAACCCGAGCCGAGAAAGCCTTTCCTCAACTGCTGCCTCACTAAGGGATTCTGTCCCAGCATTGGAAAGCTGGCCAACAGCAGCCTCATGGGAAGCGGTGACAACTTAGAAGGCCTGGCACAGTCGGAATACACAGGGGTCTGATGACTCTGCTTTGGATTTTCAGCTGTTTCTTCACTCAGATTTTAAGTGACAGAAGTGATCCATGACCATTTTGCCTGGAGGGAAAATGGTCTCCTCTTATCCCCAGTTTTGGTTTCCATGGCTTCAGTCGCCCACAATCAAGCAAGGCCCAAAAATATTAAAACAGCAAATTCAGGACTAGCACTCAAGGGGAATATTGCATAATATATTATGAAGACAGAATTTTGTACCTGAGATTTCTAATTTCAGGACAACTCGTAAAGTTGCCATTTTCAAATACCGATGTTTGAACCTGGTCATGGTGGAGCAGAACTCAAGAGGCTAGAGCAGGAGGGGCCCCCGCATCGGGGCGGCCTGTGCCACACGGCGAGCTCAAGGCCAGCCTGAGCTACCGGCACACACTGTCCCAAACACGAGACAAAACTAGAAGTCCAAATGCATGAGCACGGGGAATGAGCCCGCCAGGGCATTTGTGGGCACAGCTAGCCTATGGGGCCAAAATGACGGAATGAAAAGCGTTCTGACGGGTTCTAGGATCTTGTGCCTGACGGCCCAGGGAGCCTCCACACGAGTTCTCTGCTCACTGTGTATCCCTCGTCACCATGATTCACCGTGGATAAATACATACATGTGTGATTTTGCCTCTGAGGAATATGGATGTTTTGAGATAAGGTCTAGCTATGCCGCCCGGCTGGTCTTGAGCTCACTGTGTGGCCCAGGCTGGCCTCAAACTCGCAGAGCTCCTCCTGCCTCAGCCTCCCACGTGCTGGGTTCCAAACCAGTGTCACTGCACCCAGCTTAGAAATGTTCAGTAAGCTCCCCTATTAAGTATAAATGCTTCCCTCAGGTGATGGGTTGGTGGCCCCCGAATTATTACAAAGATTCAACCCTCATCCCGCGTGCGCCTACACCTGGAGGCCAGGCTTTTAGAGAGATGGCTGAGGCTAAATGATGTCACAGGCGGCGCCCTGGTCCAGTAGGTCAGTGCCTAGTGGACGAGGCACACAGCTCACTCCCTGCTGTGGGAGGAGCGCCCGAGGCAGCCTGCACCAGGAGTGGCCGTCCACACAGGGGTCTTGGGCTTGGGCATCCAGGGCTCCAGAGAATGGATCTGCTGGAGCTGAGGACCAGTGGTGCTGGGCTGCGGCTGCCTGGAGTCTCACGCCTGCATGGCTGTCACCTGCCAGCTCAGGGTGGAGCTGTACCTCCCCATCTACAAGCCTGTGCACAGAGCGTGGGCGTGCCTGAGACTCAGCCTCCTCCTGTCGGGAGGGACACTCACCTCGTCAGTTCCGGGCTCTCGTTTGCATGTTTGTTTGTGTTTGTGATGCTGAGGATCAAATCCAGGGCCTCTGCCCCAAGCAACACTCCCGACCCCTTTTACTTTTTGAGATATGATCTCGTTAAATCGCCCGGGCTGGACTCAAACTTGCAATCTTCCTGCCTCAGCCCCACAGAATGCTGGGATTACGTGTGTGTGTGTGTGTGTGTGTGTGTGTGTGTGTGTGTGAGGAGCCCCACTCTCTGTGTGTATGTGCATGCACGTGTGTGGGGTCACCATGCCCAGTTTATTCCTGATCTTTTGCCACCACTCACACTGCAAAGAACCTCCTTTTTTTTTTTTTTAAATATTTATTTATTTATTTATTTATTGCGTGTGTGGGTGTGTGTGGGTGTGTGGGTGTGGCCAGCTCAGCCCACCAGGGGGGCGGGGCTGGCTGGCATGTGGTGCTGGGGGATTGAACCGTGGTCCCTGTGTTTTGCTTAGCTTAGCTTGTACTAAGTAGGTGCTTTAGACCACTGAGCCATCTCACCAGCCCAAAGAACCTCCTTTGTTTCACATCCTTACACGCTGTTGATTTGGTCTCTTTCTTGCTGCCGCAGTCTATAATCCTAGTGGTAATGTACGAAGGAACTTACTCTTTTGCATTTTGATCTGGGGTGGATAACATCATTCCTCTAATTTTCAGTTACACAACAAGCAGAAGATAGTATTTTCCTGCCCTCCTAATGTCCCTTTCCTGACCCCAGCAAAGCTAAGCGTATTTCACTAGGGTGTTTTTTTGTTTTTGTTTTTGTTTTTTTGTGGAACTGGGGATTGAACTCAGGCCCTTGAGCTTCCAGGGAAGCACGTATTCCACTGAGCCATCTTCCCAGCCCCAGCTAAGGTCTTCTTTGCTCTAAGTTCCCCCATTTCAAGCTGCTTATTTTATTTTATTTATTTATTTTTTCTTGTCTCTTGTTTTGCAAGTTGCTTGTTTTAGCTGCACCCGTTTCTCTGTGGGGCTGTTGGTTTTGGGCCACTACATATCCTTATTATTTGAAAGTTGGATGCAGGGAAGGCGACCTTGACTCAGAGCTGCGACTGGCCATGACGGCCCCTCCCCTCGTCTTACAGATGGCCTTGTGGATCTTCTTCCACTGCCCTCGCTTCTGCTCCGCACTTGGGCACTGAATCAGCACAGAACCTGTGTTGGGGCGTGGGGAGGGGAGGAGCCCCACTCTCAGCGTGCGGACAAGCAGCCATCCAGGAGGGAGCTCTGTGGAGGGAACACACTCCACCCCTCCACACCCAGCATCTTGAGGACACGTGGTCACTTTCCCTACAAGGTGACCTCGTGGGGAACTGCTATCAAACCCTTCCTCACACGCCTGGATGTCAGAGTACTTCGTAGCCAGCGTGGCACCTTAGGAGCCTCTTTACCCTCACTGTTTGCAAGCTGTGGTGCAGCCCCACCCTGCCTCAGTCCTGATGGTGTGTCCCCTCCCACCACCCATGAGCCACTTTTCTCCCTGTAGGTTCTTGGAGCTCTGTAAGATAAAAAGAGCAGGGAGTAAGCAGCCACTGCCAGCGGGGTCACTCTTCTCTGTCCCTTCTGTGCACTTTAGGGACCATTTCTGCTATTTCAGGAAGCAGCTAGGTGAGGAGTGGATGCCAAGGAAGAGAGGGCAGGGGCTCACTGGCCGCCAGCAAGTATTAACCTGAGGCCACGGTCTTCACCACCCGCACTTAGCTCATCCTGGCCGGCACGGCTGACAGGAGCCCAGGCAGGACAACGAAGAGGGGCTGCGACAGCTGGAGAGCCCTGCTTGTCTCGAGAAGGCTGCGTGGACAGGCAGCCTGCTGAAGGAGGGACCCCGGGCCTCTGCCACCATCCTCTCTGCACTCCACGTGTTCTGGGATTTCCCACTCTGGCTGGGGCGACCATGCATGCTGGCAGCGCACATGTGACAAGCGCGTGTGCGTTGCGTGGGTGGGGATTCAGTGGCTCAGAAGGGAAACATCACACCTAGCACTTGGGCGTGTAGGAAGACCCAATGCCCTGCTGTCCTCGGGGAAGGCGATAAAACAGATGACTCAGTCCTCCTGGGCAGATCAAGGCGGGGACCGTCGGAGCGCACAGAGCCGTGAGAGAAAACTAAAGCTCACGGAAGCTTAGCGCAGGGTTGCGGCGAAGCAACCAGGTGCTGGGCCGTGGAGGTTTGGTTCTGTACGTACGAACAGAAGTGGGTATGCTCAGGGGTGCTCTGCCGCCCGGGAGCTGGCCTGGCGCTTCCCTTGGGCCTCGACAGGACAGAAAACTTTGTCTCTTTTATCTTTCGGAGGGTGAGTGAATTTGCTCCCCTGACATGTGGCTCCCCATGTCATGGCTCACCGTGAGCCCTGTGGCAAGGACCGAGGCCAGACTCCACACCTTAGTCCTC
Organism: Octodon degus; assembly: GCF_000260255.1. Taxonomy (NCBI): domain Eukaryota; kingdom Metazoa; phylum Chordata; class Mammalia; order Rodentia; family Octodontidae; genus Octodon; species Octodon degus. The sequence continues at coordinate 2,380,630 of NW_004524603.1, forward strand.
TAATATCTGAGTCTGGCTGTCCTCCTGGGGTTACAGGGCAAAATCCAGCAACTGAGGGGCTAGATTAGATCCTTTGAGCAGCTCTAAGTCACTTTCTTGCCATGGGGACAAAATACTGGATACCTGAGATTTAAAAGAGGAGAGGATAGGGCCAGGCAGATGGCTCAGTAGAATAAGCGCTTGCCTGGTAAGCGCAAGGGCCTGGGTTCCATCGCTGGTTCTGCCCCCAATAATAAATAAATAAACAAAAGAGGAGAGAAGGATTGTGCTCACAGTCGCTGTGGGCTCAGTCCACAGTCAGCTGGCTCCCACACAGAGCACCACGGCAGAAGGGTCTGCGGTTGGGAAGCTGCTAGCTCCAGGTCGCAAGTGTGCAGAGGGTGACCCAAGAGGCTAGAGACAAGAAGGAAGCAGTTTCCAGGTCACAGCCCCACAACTGCCTCCGCCCCCCAACAGCTACCCCCAGACAGAGCCTCTCCCCACACGTGAGACTTTGGGACATTTTAGCTCTAAGCTGTAACACCTGCTCAGGGCTCGGGAAGCCGAAGTCCAAACCTGAGGCACGGCAGGAAGGCTGGCAGTGGAAATCTCTGCCAAGACTCTGGCTCCTAATGCTGCCCACTGGTGGCCTCTTGTCCTTGGGATTCCCTGACCAGACATGTGCATCCCTATTGTCTGTGAGGTCACAGGCCATCTTTCCTCTCTGCCTGTCCCCCCACCCTTCTTGGTGCAGTGACAGCCGTCATGGTGGGTCGGTCAGAGACCACCCTGGATGGAATCCCACTTTAACAGTTCCTTCCACCTAGACCCTCTTTCCAAACAAGGGCACGAGTGTGAAGGCTGGAACCAAGCTCCTCTCTTGAGGACACCACTCACCTACTAAGCGCTCTGGGTCGGATGAGCTGGGGAGCCCACTGATTGCCGCCACTTCATCAGGCTGTTCTGCAGGATGTTCCTGGGGACTGGGGGTTGTGTGGGAAGGATCCTAGGCTCCGTGGCTGTTCTGTGGCCTCTTCCAGCTCTGATGTTGCTAACAGCTGCAGGATGAGGCCACCTCTGGGCGCTCTGTTCCCACCCGCTGTGTGGCCCAGCGACCCCCAGCACACCCGCATCTCTAGATCCATAATGAAGATATCATGGGAAGCAGCCCCTAACCCTGACCACTGTACCCCCCAGGACCGCAGCTCCCTGCCCGCCCCAACTCCCGTCCCTGTGCTCAGCTGAGTGTCATCGATCCTTAGTCTCTGATCTGTGCGTCTCTGCAGTGCAGGAGATGTCCCCTCCGTGCTGGTTCAGCCCACACGGCAGGATCAATTTCACAACCCGGTATTAGATGTTGCACAAAAGTCTAAATATGTAATGCATCTCACCTCGGATTCTGTAATTCTGTCACACTCAAAACAAGCTGTCAAAACTGTCTGGCATGACTTATCCCTAATAAATCCCTAGTCTTGTTAATTGCTCCTTATTCCACTGAATAAGGATTGTCTGAATCCAAAATCCGGCAAAGAATGGAGGATGCATTTAGAGGACTGCTGCTGCCTTCTCCTGGGACAAAAGCAGCCACGGGCACCACGGGCACCACGGGCACCATGGGCACCACGGGTCCTCTGCTCACAGGAGGATGCATTTAGAGGACTGCTGCTGCCTTCTCCTGGGACAAAAGCAGCCACGGGCACCACGGGCACCACAGGCACCACGGGCACCATGGGCACCACGGGCACCACGGGCACCACGGGTCCTCTGCTCACAGGAGCGGGACTGAGCACACCCACCTTGCGCCAGGTGTTTGCGAGCGGGTCCTGGAACTTTGGCTGAAACACAACACATCCCAAGGATGTCCTGTGACTCTGATGGTCTAGTAGGGTGGCCTTGGGGACCTCGGCCTGCGTCTGCCTGGGGAGAGGATACATGGTAGAGGATGGGAACGCCGTGTGCCCCTTGCTTAAGGGGCATCATGGTGCCCCAGACCTGGTTGGTCTCTGGCTTTGGCATATGAAGCTGCATCGTGACTTGGACAGAGCCCTCCCTCAGAGGCTGAGCTGGAGTCCACCCTCTGTGTGTCAGGGTGTAGGAGCAGTGTGGAGACCCCAGCAGGACACCTGGGGCTCAGGACCGAGCCAGGGCCTTCGGGAGGCAGAGGCTGGGAGGAGGAAGTAAAGGGGAGCGTCTCCCCAGGGGCAAGTGCCGTGCAGGCACCTGTGGAATCCTCATGCAGCCCGGCTTCCCGGGACCAACATGAACAGCAACGCCGCCTCTCTGGCAATGGACACAGCTCTGTCACCCTCGCTGTACCCGTGTGCATGCGTGTGTGTGTGTGCGCGCGCGCGCATGCATATGCGCAGAAGGGGCAGGTGCATCTTCCGGGGGAGATGCAGGGGCACCTGGAGCAGAGGCAGGAGTAGCCACCTTGAGAAAGGTGCACTGAGAGGTGGCGGCTGGGTGGGGCGAGCCCTTGTCCAGTCCAGGTGTCTGTCTGCCCGCTGTCCTGTGTCCCCTACATGAAAACACCCCTACTGTCCAGGCCAGGGCCCCTGAGCAGTGCACGGGCACAGCGGCCAGCAGGTGGGTCTCAAAGGCTCATCTACCTCGCCCCAAGACACCTGCATCTGGAGGACCCAGACTAAAAGTTCTTCCTTCCCGGGGCTATGGCGGACTCACATTCTTCTAATGTCTGCGTGAAAACTGCCAGAAAGAAAACACACACCCAAACACAGTGTCAAGAGGAAAGAGATTAATGTTATCTCTCTGGATTATTAATTTTTTAAAAATATTTTTATTTTTAATTTTTATTTATGTGTGTGTGTGTGTGGCCAGCTCAGCCCACGGGGGGTGGGGCTGGCTGGCATGTGATGCTGGGGGATTGAACCGCGGTCCCTGTGCTTTGCTAAGCTTGTTCTAAGTAGATGTTTTAGACCACTGAGCCATCTCACCAGCCCCTATTAATTATTTTTAAAAAAATCTTTTTTAATCTAGTTTTTTGGCACAAGGTCTTGCTGTGCAGCTCATACTCATAGTAATTCTCCTGTCTCAGCCTCCTCAGTGCTGGGATTACAGGTGTGCACCACCACGCCCAGTTTGTGTCCTGTGTGCAGTACTGGGGATAGAACTCGGATCCTTGCCCTTGCCAGGCAGGCACTTAGACTGTCGAGCTATCTCCCTGACCCTGGCTTATTAATTCTTAATTTCAAAGGTTTTTTTTTCTTTTTTCAGAACCAGGGATTGAACTCAGGCTCTTGTGCTTGCCAGGCAAGCGCTTATTCTACTGAGCTATCTTCTCGGCTCCTTTATTAATTCTTAAGTAGTGAAAAAGTAATTAGGTCAGTCAGGTGTGAGGGGGAGCGCCTGTAGTCCCAGTGCTCTGGGAGGCTGAGACAGGAAGATCCCAAGTTTGAGACCAGCCTGGAGAACTTAGTGAGACCCTGTCTCAAAATAACAAATACAAAGGGCTGGGGATACAGCTCCATGTGAAGGCCCTGGATTCAGTCCCACATAATAACATCAAGGATGACATCTAGTTTTTGAGTAGAGCCACATTATCTCACATCTGCCCACTTCTAAAACACTAACAGGGCCAAGTGGAACTAAGTGACAGGAAGGGTAAAGAGGGACAGCATCAGGCCCCCAGGCACTGCCCAAAGTTCCGAGGGACAGACCTTGGGGTGGCTCCTCCTGCCTTCTGGACCCTCCCCTGTTCTGCTCACCACCAGCACAGAGACAAAGGCCCCCACGTCCTTCTGTGGATGAGGCTGCCTGCGTGGGGGCTCCTGCCCACCCCCAGGTGGGAGCTCCGCGCCGGAGTGGCACCACGATGGGCTATGATCACTCTGTAGAAGTCTGTTCCTCTGCCACGTGGAAGAGCCAATCAGTGACCATCTGGGACCCCGCGCCAGGCCTGGTGCTGACAAAGTTGCCTGGCAAATTCCACACACACACAATTGCTCAGAAACAATGACCACAGATTTCCATTCCTCCGCCTGAAATGTCTCGAAGTCGGGAACTCCGAGCTGGGCTCTTACAGAGCTTCGGTACTGCTAATGCCAGCTGCAGACCGTGGGAACCAGGACAGTGTCTGCAGGTGGGCGCTGTTGCGTGAGGAGGAGAAGCTGGAGCAGAGTTCAGTGTGGGTGACACCTGGGGACGCATCGTCTGTCGGGGTGCTGGGACTGTGCAGAGCCTCTTCCTGCATGATTCAGTCTCACCGCTGCAGTGGAAGTGGCTGCGCCTGGTGGTGAAGGCCCTTGCTCCAGCAGGCGGAGGCAGGAGAACTGCAAGCACAAGCCAGCCAGCCAGCCAGCCAAAAGGTGTTGAACTGACTGCTCGGCTCGTGGGCCCATTGACTCACGGACTCGTGATTACTACCGGCCCTAGTGGGAAGAGAGCCTGCGAAAAGCTTTGTGCCAGGAGGACAGAGCTTTCCGGCCTGAGGTCTCTTCTGGCCAGGGACAGAAGGCAGGTCAGGCCCCAGTCAGCTCTTTGCTGCTTACACGTGCTGTTTCCAAGCCAGAGATGAGACAGAGCTGTGGTCCAGTAGTCTTTCGAGAGGCAGAGACCCAACTGAGGCTCATCCTCCGCGGCTCTGCAGGGTTGTCTGAGGCTGCGCCTTCCTGCCTGGACTAAAATGTACCTGGTTGCAGTCTGCTGGAATGCCAGAGTGCCGGACACGAGGAAGCTCTCTGTTGGAGGAGACGTGATGTCCCGAGTGCCGAGCTTGGCCCTGGAGCTGGCTCTACATCCACAGCTGGCTCTGGCTCTGGCTCTAGAAGGGCCAGACGTGGAGACCGCACGCCGTCTGCCCCGGGCTTCTCTGACCTCAGCGTGCCCTTGGCCGGGGGGCCTCAGACACGGCACCCCGGCCCAGGTGTCCTCCAGGAGCCTAGAGAGCACTCTGGGAGAACGACCGCGAGTGCGTGCAGGGGTGCTGAGGACAAGGTGAGCCCTGCGTTGCCCGAGAGCGGACCCTGGTACCGCAGCACAGCCGGCCAGCCCCCTCTGCCCTGTTGCCTCAGGCACTGCTGAGCTCCCACACTACAGCTGCGCTGTCCAAAGAGCCTCTGTGTCCCATCTGAGTCAGCACCCTTCAGGTGCTGGGTGCTTGGTGCTCCCAGAGGGACTGCTTGGTGCTGTTTGGAGCTGAGAACGAGGCATCAGTCCCGGCTTACCCTAGCACGTGTCCAAGTACAAGCCTCGGTGTCCTGTCCTGAGCGGCCCCTCTCCTAGATAACACACAAAGGTGGACAGTGAAGTCACTGTAGGCAGCTGCTCAGCACCCTGCCCCTCGCCCCACTTCTGCCCCTAGGCCAGCACTGTGCCATGAACCACCCTGGGCTTTGATGGGTCTGAGAGGAGCCGCGAGACCCAGGACCGCCAGGACCAAGGTCTGGATGCCCATTCTGGAGGCAGTTCTGGGGTCTCAAGAAGGCGAGGTTGGGGGACAGCAGTCACTGCGCTCCTCCAGCTTGTGCCTTTGAGGGTGCATAAAAGCTTGAATAATGTGGAGAAAATAGGGGTCACATGCAGTCTCTGCAGGATTTACCCCTAATGACCTGGCTGGGTCAGATCTGGAGACTGTTACCCCACTTACCAAAGAGGTTCCTAGAAGACAGGGAGGTCATGGACACTGCTAGCTCATGGTCCGATGGGCAAAGCCAGGCCGAGGTGTGGGGGCTGGGCCACCCAAACCCTCTGCCCACTTCTGCTCCAAGTCCACTGGGACTTGGCTGATGAGTCCCCAGCAAATGCTCAGTGTCTGGCATTGGGGTTGGCCTCGCCAGCCATTGCATGGCATCTGGGGCTCAGGCTGGAGGCTGGGGCCACAAGGCCATGACCTGTACATGGGGAGGGGGTGCCCTAGCGAAATCCCACAGATTGGGGCTGTCATACAGCTCTGGAGACTGGAAGTCCAAGGTCCACGTGTCACAGGGTGGCTCTGTGGAAGCCTTTCTCCTTGGTTTGTAGATGGTGTCTTCTTTGTAACCTGTATGTCTGGGTCCCGACCCCTCTTTTAAGGGCCCTGGACGGCTTGGGAGAGCACCCATGCGGTGGTCGCACGTGGCCTCAGGCACTCTTATGGACCTGCCCTCCAGGCATGGCACATCCTGAGTCCTGGGGCTGATTTCACCGTCCAGCCCGAGTGGCGCCCAGCCTGTGCCTAGGTGGGGTTGAGCTGTGTGGAGCCCCAGGGTCAGAGAAGAAGGAGGACTGTGACGGCCACCTCTGTGTGGACAGGCCGCTTGTCTCAGGGAAGCCAGGTACCCGCCATGGTCACAGTCAAAGGCTTCCAATTCTCCCTCAGAGACAAAGGGACAGTCAGGTGGTCAGCCCAGATGAGCTATTTCCTGGAAATGATACTGTCTTGGAGGCAGCGTGTTCAGAGGAAGGGAGCCCTGCCCGGCCACCAGGAGCTCCCGACAGCCATGACCTTGGCCGAGGCCACTCTTGCTCCTTGTAGGCCCCAGGTGCCCAGGCTGGGACCAAGGACCACGTGGGTGTCCACCCCGCTCTGCCTGTGACACCTGGTCCTCTCTGTGCTTCAGCCTCCCCATCTGAAACCGAAGGGCCGATGCTGCTGTGGGCATGGAGTGAGGGAGAGATGGCCATGCAGCAGAGCGCCAGGAGGAGGTGCTGGGATGAGCCACCCTGGCGTCCTCACCACCTGCGCCTCATCTGGGCACTGGAGTTGAGAGCCCTTCTCTCATCTTCCTCAGGACTCCTGTTTTGGGCTGGAGTCAGGTAGGTCTTCTCCAGAGCCCTGGGGCGGGCAGGACGAAGCAGCAGCTCTGGGCTTCCACAGCCGCCCTGAGCCGTTCTCAGGTGGCGAAGCCTCTCCTCGGCCTTCTCGAGTCTGTTTCCCATTGGGTGGATTTCACCTTGAAGCAGCCACACAAGCAAAGGCTTCCTGCCACGTGTGGGCGGGGCCTGGGATGGTTGTGGGATGCAGATGGTGTCTTCAGCTCACAGTCTGCCTAGAGAAAAGGTGAGGTGGTGGCTGCACAGAGGGCTTGGGCTGGGCTCACCCATGTGAGCCGGAGGGGACACATGCACACTCACCACGTGCATGCAGGGCACGCCTGGGCGCACGTGGATGTGGGCACACACACGTTCTCACACACACCAGGAACATTCATGGAGGAGGGGCTCTGGGAGCGTCTGGCCAGGAGTCTTGGGTTTTGCTCTTTTTTTTTTGGTTTTTGCTCTTCAGTCCTTCCGGTTTTTAAAGATGAGATTAAGTAGAGGTGTAACTTTCTTCAGTAAAAAGCACTGCCAATGAAGAGCTCTCTTTCTGGCTACCGGAAGCCAGGTCACGGGACTGTCCCTTGAGAAAAGGGCTCTTGCTCCCTGCCTGGAAGGCCTGCTCCTCTGCTGGGCCAGGACCTCCCCTTGGTTTTCTGCTGCTTCCCAGTTGTGACCTGCCAAGAGATAGGTGACCTAGTAGGGGGGAGTGAGGCGCACATCTTCTCCTCCCCGGGGCGCCTTGGGCCAGCGTGCCCCTCTCCACCCACCCAGCCCTCTCCTGCTGTGAGGTGCACCAGGGGCTCATGTCAGGACCCCAAGGCACAGAAGGCCTGCTGTCCCAAGGATCTTGGGCAGGAAGTGACCATGTCCTTCTGGGAGTGGGGATACGTGGTGTCCAAGGCCTGAACCAGCTCTCCCGTGTGCCAGTAGCCTCAGTTGGGGTTGACATATTGGAATCCTCCAGGCCTGTTCCTGGCAGACAGAAGGGTACAGGGATCTCAGGCTGCAGGCCAGGGTGAGGGTGTGGGGGCCAGGAATGCAGACCTTCCTGAGCTGCAAGATGGGGGGTTCCTGGGCCCAGACCAACAGCACCCACATGTGCCACCGGTGCCAGACTCACCCAAAAGCCACACAGCATCTTCCAGTTTGCTGCCGGCTACGGCCCCAGCCTTCTGCGTAATCTATGTGTGCATGTGTGTGTCCGAGTGCCCGTGTGTGCAACTTCACCTCGGTGGACATGAAGCACCCGGGGTCGAGCTCACTGTCCGGTCCTCTGTCCCGTGCCTCACCAGCACTGCTGCCATCTCTTCACCCTCTGCATGCTGCGTTCAGAGGACAGATTTGGGAAGTGCAGTGACAGATTCCCAAAATGTGACCACGCCGTTTCCACCCCAGGAGGAGCCTGGCAGAGGTGGCTCTCTGCAGACAGAGTCTGCCACCTGATGTTTTCAGTAACAGGACACCAGAACCGAGACCGTGGGCACTGCAGTAGAAGAGAAGAAGCAGATCCGTATCCAGGGAAGCTGTGGCTCAGGGGATGGCAATTAGTGACATTACACATATGCTGTTCCTGGGATTTTATTTCAGTTTTTATTCACAATCTTTAGGAAAGTCAGGATTAGAGATGTGAATTTATCTGACATGTAGCGAGGGTTCAGTGGTTATTTGTTGAGTGAATAGGCAGTTCCCATCCGTTCCACCGGTGCTATAGGATTTCTGCTACTGCCCTTGGACACTCTCTTTTTCCTAGGAAGTGTTTGTTTTTGTTTCTGAAACGAGTGATCCTCTGAGCTGTGCCAGCTGGGGACAGAGCCAGAGGCACAGCGTGAGTTAGGAGCCCCGATTCTGGCTTCCGTGACTGTCATGAGGGAGAAAGAGGATGGAGTCTCTCCCGCAGAAAGTGGCAGTCACCTTTACCCAGAGCGCTCGAAATGTAGTAGGTTTTTCTGAAGACTAACAGAACACCTGTGAAGACAGGAGCTCCGAGGGCAGGGCCAGTCTTACGCTTCATAGCGAAGGTAGGTATGCACCTCTAGCTTGGGGAAAATGTCAAACCGGGTTACACGAATCCCACCCCGTCCAGCACATTAAATGGTCACTACACAGTGGTTTTTCTATTTTGTCACGGAGATGAAAACAACATACAGAATTTTAAAAAGTGATTTAATTTGGGAACCCCACCATTGCCTTGTTCTCATTCAATGACTTTTTTTCTTACTACTTTGAGCATATATGTAGTACGGCTATATGACAAGAAATAGTAAGGACAGGGAACACTTGTTGACCATTTTCAATAAGAAGGGCTGATTTCCATTCTTCAAATTATAGGAGGCAAAATTTAGATGGTATTTTCAAAAACGCATGGTTGTTTGTGGCAAGTTATGTGGAAGTCTTTGTGTTTTCCCTCCCAGCATTGTGGACGCACGTGGTACCATGCGTGAGCCTGCAGCACAGGGCCGGGGGAGCACCGGAGCGAAACCGGTCCTGTGGCAGTCACCTTGGCCACCCAAAATTGCTCACGGATGATGCTCACCACTCATTTGTTTTGATACGCACAACGCTAGGAACTTCTCCATTTTTATTGCTCCTCCTCAAAATAAGCATCTTTAGATTTCTAATTATATTATCTAATAAAAGCAAATGGTCAGTACTGTTTGCATGGTATATGAAGACGCAAAAGGCAAGCGACGCATAGCAAATTACATAAAAGCTAATTATATATCTCATCCACCTACAAGAATTTCTGAATTCATGCTTCTGTTGTAGCCCAGAGCAAGGAACTCTGAATTTTTGCTTCTAAATATTGACTTTTTAACTAACAGCGGCGATTCCATTTTTTATGGATGAAAAGTTAGTGATTAAACTAGATTCAATATTTGCCACAATGCAATTAAAACTTCGACATTAACCAGCCCTCCAGAAAGAAAAATCTTAGCAACAATGTGAAATTAATTACCAGTCGCTAAACATGTCAGGCCCTGGTTTCCTCTATGAAGGCAACTCCACAAGAACGATAAAGACGAATGAAATTTATTGGCGACTGTCGGACTGGAATGGCAGAGACAGCGCGCCACGAGGCCAGGCTCCGCGTCAATTGTGCAGCCACCTAATTGTATTCCTGCCTGATTGTGATAGCTATCAACCAAGAAATTTGCTACAAGATTAACAGAGACACAGTAATGAAAAAACACGGGCTGCATCGTGTAATTGACTGTTATTAAAGGATGTCATTGTGGCTTGTAATAAACTCCTGGGCTGCAGCTTTCTGGAGAAACCCAAAGGAGAACTTTCTACTACTTTTTTCCCTTTTAAGTTGGGCTATGGGGTCTCCCCCTGCCTGCCCCCCGGCTACTTACTAAGCACATGGTCAGAAGCCTAAGAAAGAAAACAGATACTGCATCTATTGTGAATTAGAGTTGAAGGTGGGTTTCAAGGCCCGGAGAAGTTAGGGTTTACTTGGGTGGGGGGTTTCCCAAATAGCAATGGAATAATCGCGCATCGTCTTTCCATTTCTAACTTATACCGAAAGAGTAAAGCAAGGCAGATGAGAAAACTCGGTGCCCCAAGTCAGTTTTCTCCGGATACAGCAGCGGTGGCCACTGCAGCCCTTTCTATTCATATTGTAATGAGGTTAGCATCGCTGGGGCCATCCTCCGAGGGCCGCCGCAAGGTTCCCCAACATTACAATAGAAGTTGCTCTAGCGACAAGCGCCATTCAGAATCTTCACAATCTTGAAAGAAAGACTCAGTTTTACTCGCTTGCCCCTGTGCTCACTGCACTCCTAGAATGAGATAGTCTGGGGGGAAAAGAGGCTCAATGACTCTGTGAACAGTGTTTAAATTTTCTTCAAAGGTAGTTCAGGTAAGGAGAATCATTTTAAGCTCTAATGAGGCTACTTTAGCAAAATCAGGATGGCTTGTGTGCCTGGACATCTCCTGCGAAGAAGGTAACACCACACATGCAAACATGGACTCATAAAAGAAAATAAAAACTAAAAGAAAAAAAGCTGCTACGGTAGCCCTCTTTTTCCTTAAACATTTTCTTGAGAAATCTGATGCTTTAGGGTTTTAAGATTTTTATTTATTTATTTATTTATTTATTTATTAATATGCTGACTTCTGCTTTTCTGCCCTTGGGTTTGTTTCCTTTCCACTTTTGGTGGAAAGGAAAAAGATAGGTGACAGGGTCTTCGAGCTGCAGCAACATGTCCTACTTTGAAAGAATCGTCGCTCCAAAGGGCCAGCAAATTGCATCAAACAGCCAGATACAGATTTGCGTCGTTATTGCCATGCAAAGTATGTTTTGAAACAGGCAAGCTCCTGCTAGATTCCAACCTGTAAGATTACACTTTCAGGATAAGAAAAGCAATTCACTCTTATGGGGAAGGCGTTAACATGGGGACTGCTTTCCAAAAAATCCCAGCTGGGGAGAGACCGCAGGGCGCTCAGAATCGGTCCTGCAGGCCTTCCCAGACAGGCACAGAGGTGCTGCCGCAGAAGGCCGGGTCAGTTTAAAAATACAAACAATTAACATCAACAAAATAGTTGCGAGGGTGGCCTGACCGGCGGGAAGTGCCTGGTTTCTGAGGACCTGGCTCTGCTGAGTTTTCAGTGCCTCCCCACCCCCAGAGCTTTAGCCCTCCAGGCCCCTCAGGGTCCCCACCCCCAGTCGGTCAATGCTGTTGACTTTCCCGAGGGGGAGGAGGCAGGGGAAGGGCTGGAGCAAGGGTGAATTTCCAGATTACAGTTGGATTTTTAAAGGAGAGTCCATTCTTCACTTTCAAGAAAAATACTGCCTCAGTGACCCCCCTCCCCCAGAAACTGATATGCATTCAGACAGGGAGCTAGATTAAACACACACGCATCTCGGAAAGCAACTACACCCCTGGGCCTTCTGTTGCCTTCTGTTGCCTGGACTAATCGTAATTTAAGAATTTACCTTTGCATTTTAGAACTTTTTCCAGTGACTCGCACATGTCTCATGCTTGGTTTCTATCGGTTGGTAAAGTTTCCATTTTGTTTGTTAACCCGTGTGCTTCTGTTTACAGCTCCCAGCGCTTGGAGGCTGTCCTTCGGGCACAGACAGAAGTCAGCTTGTACTGGGGATGTGTGCCCTTCGAGGAGACATTTTTAAAAATTAAATCACTCACGAGTTTTTTTTTTTTCTATATTTTTTTATAACCTTGGCACTTTAGGGGCTCATTAAGGTCTGTGGCATACCCTAGAACAAATTATGTCATTGCCAATTGGTACGCTTGGGCCGAGGAGCCGCTCAAAGTCAGACGCAGTCAAGTTGGGGGCCAAGGGCTTTACCTGTAGGCGGCAGGTGCGGCGGGCCGGGAGTGGCGCTTTCTCTAACTCTCCCGTCTTCTGGGTCCCTTTGAACGTGTTTGCACAGAGTGGATTCCTTATTGAAAGCGGGTTGACGGTGGCACCGGGGTGGGTTATAATCAGCCCGGCCGCCGCACTGTCTTTCATGTTAATTCCGCCGCACTGGCGGATCAGATTTGCGGCCAGATGGCGGCGAAGCGCGGAGACCCTTTGTGCGCCCGGGCGCGCCTGTGAATGTCGCGCGGTCGTTGGCACCGGAAGGGTTCACACTGCGTGTGAAAGGGGACAAAGGAGGCTGGATAGATCAACACTGCAGAAACCGAGTTCATCTGTGATGCAGCCCTTTCACCGCGGTTGTCAGGCAAACTTCCTACTTTGATCAGCAGAGGGTGGAGAGGGAGAAAGGCGCAAAGCGCGGGCCTCGGCGCGGGCCGCGCGCCCTTGGCGGCTCCACGCCCCCTTCCGGAAGGAGCCGCGGGACGCAGCTCCTGCACCTTGACCTGTCTAGACGGCCCGCACGTCTTTGTGTCGGTTACCAAGGGCGCGGGGCGCTCTTTGACCCGCGCCCCGGCACAGGCTGTGGCTTGGGGCCTCGCGGACCCGCCGGCCGGCAGGAGAGGGGCGCCGGGGCGCGCGCCAGCCGTGCCCAGGAGTGCGGCGGTGACCCGCGGCCCTGCCGGTGCCATCGCAGGCCGGCCGCGCAGGGAGGACAAACTGGGGCTCCCAGGGACCGCATGGGCGCTGAGACGCAAGCAGGCTCTGTCTCCGTCTCTGTCTCCTAGCTAACAGCCTTTTTGTGACTCGTGCTGCACGGTCAACAACTTTTAAACATGATTCCGTGCACGGGCATAGGCTTCAGTCTGCGAGAAGTCGTCTGCCCGCTTTGAGATCCGCGCCCTCTCTTCCTAGACTAAAGCTAACTTTAAACGATGCAAAGATCAGGCCGCCGGGGCTGAGGCTCCGCGCCAAGGCAGGCAGGGCTTGCTTGTTTGTTGCAGCCGCCCGGTGAGCTTCCACACGCTCTAGTCCACAGGCCACCCTGAGGCCCAGAGTCCTCGCCTTCTGTCTCTCCCTAGGTCCCCCTGGTCCAGTCCGAGGCGTTCCTCATCGACCTTCTGGATAAGGTGTGTCAGCGGATGAACGATTACCAGCTCGACGAGGACCCTGTGACTAAAGAGAAGTACTTCCGGAGGTACGCTCCGCGGAAAGGAGACAAGATATACAAGGAGTACAAGAGGTTCTATTACTACTCTGACGCCTACAAACCTCTCAAGTTCGCGGTAAGCGATCTCCCTCTGAGAGGGACCATGTGACCTGGAGCAGGTCGGTGCTCTTTGTCCTCCGCGCTGTCTTGCCGCTGCCGGGCTGCAGCGCAGGGGACAGTAGAAGGCACATCCAGCGCCATCTGTGTATAGGCTTGTCCTGCTGCTACTGACTAACTGTGCTTAGCAACTCTCCTTTTGAGACACCCCAGGGCTTAGGCGACCCAAAGGGATCCTTGGAGAAGCTGGGGTGATGTTTTATAGAGGTGCCGCCGTCCCCAGAGCCCAGTGACCTGAACACAGTGTACTCGAGTGACTTTGTCCTGGAGCCCAGGGAGGCCTGACAGGGCTGCACATAAGGGTGGGGAAGTAGGGTAAAAGGCCAAATGGAAAGGCATGTCATTTTCAAAGATTCGAGAGTCCACTGATGGAGGGGTCCTGACGTAATCATCTTTTTCCTCCCAGGCTTCACAGAAGAGATTCTCCCCCACCCCAGCTAACTGAAGAATTTTAGCACAGACTAAGTTAAACAAAGGCTTAGGTAGGATAGTTGGCATAAGGCCAAATTTTCCTCTCGTCTAATGTTGATTTTATGTGAATGGTGACCTCTAGCCTGCTAGAACGTGCCTGGCAGAATATATTGCAATATATTCCCCTCACTTAGTGCCGCTGAACCGCACACAGTGATGGGCAGGCCTGCTTAAAAAATGTATTAAGTTCACGCGGTGGCCAAAATGTCAGGCCTGCTGAAGCCCTGAAATGAGGGCCGTGGCTGACATTTGGAGATACCATTTTAATTAAAAAGCCAGGGCAGTAATTCAGGGTTAGAAGTCTGATGGACTAGCAAGAGCGGTGTGCTGGTGTTTGTGCTGCACCGGTTTTAAATAAACACAGTAAGGTGGAATTTAAATATTCCTAATGCCACCAAAGAGTTCTAGGGTCTTGCTTGATGACCTCAGAAACTGACGCACAGGTCTCTCATGGAAGCCCTCCAGGAGCTTCTGCCCCAGCGGAAGTGCGACATGGTTCTCTAGCCAAGAACCATCTTGGTGGTAATTTAAGATTTTCTGATGGGGGCAAGCTTGAGCTTTCTCTGCCCTGTGATGTCAGCTTTCTTTCTTTCTTTCTTTCTTTCTTTCTTTCTTTCTTTCTTTCTTTCTTTCTTTCTTTCCTTTTTTCCTGCAAAGTGAAATTTTGTCTGGACCTCTAAATGGCATGATAAGAAACTTCTCCAGCCCCCCACAGGGCTCCACAGTGCCGCTGCAGCCGCCCCTGCGTTGGACTGTTCCTACCGAGAGCTTATTGTTGTCTCACTTTCCAACCCCAGACTAGATTATTATGTTAAAACAGAAGGAAACCGGTCCCACCACCTCAAGGAACTGTGTTCTTTCAATTGTTTTTAAAAAATAGAAAACAGACTTTTCAGCTCCTTAGTGGGAAGCCCCTTTCTGCCTAGGGTTCGAGTTCCAGTTTTAGGAAAAGAAATACAAAGACCCCCTTCCCTCCTCACCCTCACGCATCTTTCAACGTGACTAATGACTTGGTTAAGTCCCAGGCAATGATGCAATTAACATTCTGCGAAGAGGACTAATCCGAGACAATGATGAATTAAGCCAAAAGAGCCCCCCCCCATAGACCGCCTTGGCTACGTGATCGCCTATGTATAGTAAAGTGCTGCTAAATCCTCCCCAGCAAGATGCCCGACCAGTGTGTATCCAGACGTGTAGTGTGTATCCAGACGTGTAGTGTGTTACCATTGTGTCTCTGCAGTGCGAGAACATAATAGAGGAGTATGAGGATGAAATACTCGCCCTTATCGCGCAGGAGGCGCACCACTTCGCTGACAAGCTGTGCACTGGAAAATCAGGTACTGTGTCTGATGTAACATGCTCGCGCCCGCCGCCGCCTCCCTCAGCCGAGCGCAGCTTGTGCGCAGGCCCGGCCGCGCGGCCTCGGCGGCAGCCTCGTCTACCAGGCGGCGCGCTGGGGCCGCGCTGAGCCGCTCCGCAGACGCGCGCGGGGGAGCTCCTTCCGCAGCTCCGCCGCCGCCTGGCAAATGCGCCCGAACACCTCGGTTTCCAAAGGCGAGGAGGCCCCCCAAAGCACTAGCTTTAGAAGAAGAAAAGCTCCTTTTAAAGATTGAATTTTCCATCCAGATCTAGGAAAGGAAAAGGTCATAACTTAAGTGTGTGCTATACCAGCAGTAGGTGGAATTCTTTTTTTTAAAGGTGTAATTGTTAATTTGTAAGAAAATCACTTAAGACTTTTGTTTGTTTGAGGCAGGATATGTTTGGGTTTCTTTTTTTTTTTTTTTTTTAGGTTTCTTTCCCAGAGTGTCTACATCTTTAAATTAAATTTTTTTCCCCTGGCTTAGTGGCTAGAGAATAACCCTTGACCCAGTCTTAGACACACAGCACTGAGCCACAGGAAGTGAGCAGAGAGCTGGCTTACTGCGCAGCAAGGTGGGGCCTGGCCCTGCTGGCCCCGCTGGGCCTGCTGGCTGAACTGACCTCTCCCCCTGTGATGTTAATGCCTGCACAGGGCGTGGGGCAGGTTTGTGCTCCCCTGGTATGTTTGGGGCGAAAAGGAAGGGGCATCTGTGAAGCCATCCATTTGAAGCTTTTTAAGCCACGTGGAAGCTCAGGAAGCAGCAGTTCGGCAGGCGTCTGCGAGGAAGCATAGTGTGCTCTCACCCACCCGCTGGGTCCACCCTGGCCCCGCAGTCCCCACGGCGGCCACTGCACATGTGCTGATAAGCACTGGCAGCTTCCGAAGTTAGTAGGCGAGAAGAGGATGAATCTGCCACTAAAGCAATAGCAAAAGTTTCCTTATAGAGTAGATAAATGGGTTGTTTTCTATTTAAAATCTGGTTTTAACTGGAATTTGCAGAAGAATACCACAAAGTAACATGGTGAGGATTGTCCACAATTTGAGGTTTTTTCCACTGATATTGGATATGTGTTGTAGAAGTTTGTGAGACTCGCTGAAGTTCACAGCCAAGCTTCCCAAAGAAAGCAGCTTGAAATTTTTCAAACAATTCAGCGGTGCAGTTTAGTCACACATACAACAGACGGTATTTGAAATAGTCGTTTTCCTATGTATCTCCTTATGGAGGGTTTGGATTTGTCATAACCCCTGCTGGAGGTACACATAGTCTGCTACGTCAGCACCTCCTCACGCTGGTGGCCCAGGAGAGCTGGAGTCCCTCACACTGTCCACACCAGTGTCACCCCAAATTAAAATTCTGGGGAGGGCTGTGTTCCCGAGGTCAGCATTGGGACTGATCTTCCACAACCTCAGTGACCCCTCGTCATTCCTGCTACGCAGTTAGAAGGAAATTAAAGTGACATTGGCCTGAGGAAGCACGAGCCTAAAGAAGGGCCCACGACACGGGCAGCACCACGGGGATGAGGGCACAGGCCCGTGCTCCTCAGGTAGCACTTGTCGTCTAAAAACAGCTGCCCACCACAACCAGGGCTGCAGAGGGACAGGTGACCTTGCAGCTGCAGAGGGGAAGCCAAGGGTGCTTTCAGGTGACATTTCTTCACCAGCGGTGCTGATGGGCGTTGTCCACCATGTAAGGTGAAAACTGAAAATGAGGTGATCTTTTTTTTTTTTTTGGCGGAACAGGGGATTGAACTTAGGCCTTTGCACTTGTCAGGGAAGTGCTTATTCTACTGAGCCATCTCCCCAGCCCCTAGGTGATCTTTAAAAGGGACCAGATGCCTCCCAAAAAAGTCTCCTCCTGAAGTGAGTTCATGTGTTAGAGAACTTCAGGCTGAAAGACGATGGCTAGAACAAGCTAACACAACGCTCTGGTAGCCATCCCAGTCAGTGACTGCGCTGAAAGCAAAGAAGCAGTGGATTTCAGTGCACTGGGACCCTTCGGACCACTGTGTAACCACGAGACTTTTACGTCATGAAGAGCTCCAGGTGCCCTGAGAGGCAGGTGCAGGAGTTTCCAAGCAAGGCACGCCTACCCGGTCTTGTGGAATGCATGCTGCCTCTTACTACGTGATGTAACACTGCCTCATCAGGATCTCCACAGTCAGATGACGTTTCAGCAGGGTGACCGTGGGGTGTGTGGGTGTGGGTGTTGGTGTGTGTGATTTCGAACCTGTACATTTGTAACTGTTTACTGAGTGTGTACTTTGTGCAAGGTACTGGTGCTGATATCTGGTGAAATGTTTACCTGCTGCTCTAGAGAGATCAATAATCATTTAGAAAATAGAAACTTCTATTACTAGAAAGCTGATTGGAAGTTTGCTTTCTCTTTTGTGAATCTGGCATTCATATGAATTTTGCTTCCCCCCCACCTAATGCACATAGTTTCGCTTTATCTGTCATAGTTACACGTGAGTAGAGCGGGACATGCTCACACTCTTCAAATGTTAGTATTCACAGGCAATCACCTCCCCACAAAAATAAATGGGGTGCAGTGGAGAAAACGAATCATATGTCCAATTTCAGAAGAACATGTCTGAGTTGAGAAACAGTACACATCAAAGAGCTCCGTGCATGCTCTTGTCACCTTTGCCAAAGGCTCCCATCTCAGTGAACAGTCAGGGCTGCCATGGCACCAGGCCCCAGAGAAGAGGAGCTGCCGGGGTCACCTGCTCCTGGCAGAGACAGGGAATGGGGCGCCTTCCCCACAAGGCTTCTTTCTCCTGGGCACAAATTAAAAGAAAACCATTAGATTTAGCTGAGCAATGTTCTCTGCCCTAGAACCCAGATCTTTCCAGGAGTCTTTTTGCTGGCTTGAGGTAAAAATGGTTAAAATCTTAGTACAGCACAGGATGTGCTTACGGCACAGCTATATTCCATGCAAGGTAGGGAGCGCACTGCTGTGGAGTATGAAGGAACGGAGGCTCCTGTGCTTGTGGAGGTGTTTGTCAGGCTAGGCTCAGGTTGGAAGAGGAATGCACAAATGTCTTCACTGCCTAGCGCTTCTGCTGTGAGACCAAGTCCTAACAGTTAAAACATCCTAACTACAGGCTTTGCCACATCCTCATTTCAAATGCAATGCACGGCGTAAGATACCACGTATTGCTAAGTGTTTAGCTACACTAGACATAAGAATATTGCTGCTATGTGGTCTGTCCTTCCCAACCCAAATGGAGAGTATTAAATTACAAAATGTAAAATAATTACTTTCAGGCTAGTGTATTTCAAATCAGCTCTGTAGCTAAAACCATGCACAGCCTTTCTAAATAGTATGGGCATTTGTTGATTTGAACTGGACAAGTAGAGTGACTCAAAACCCCCAGCTGTCTCAGACTCAATGCCCAGGGCCCAGTGCTCCTTCCAAGCTGCGAACTGTCTTGGAGTTTGCAACTTAGTGTTCTCTAAGTAGCCCCAAGAGGGGAAAGGACACAACGCTCACCTGGCTTTAAAATACTCTGGCCAAAGCCAAGAGAATGCAGCCAGGAGAAGAGAATGTCGGTCACCAGGACGTGGGCCTGGAGACCGAGGGACAGCTTATGCCCTCCATTCTGCTCCTGCGCATATGCCAGCATTTCCATGATAAAAGCTGGAAAATATGTTCTCGGCAGACAGCACGCACTTTTCGTGGACTGTAAGTGACTTCACGGCCTGGCATTTGCTCCAGGGGTAACGCTGCTTCATTGTTTTCCAGGTCTGTGTGGAGCCTCGGGTAATCACACTGAATTCTAGAAGTGGCGTTCACCACGCTGCAGAGAGAAAACAAGTCACCGCTCCAAAGGTCAATGTCTGCATTTGTGTCTGCATAGCTTTCATGATAAGAGAATTTGTCTTGTTTGTACTAGGTTTGTCTCATGCGTGATATTATTTTGAAAATTTGTTTGGCATCATGACAAACCCTGACTCTTTAGGTGAAGCCGAGGAGTTCATGAAACTTGAATTTCCCTCGCAGATTTGGACCAAATAGGCTTGGCAATAAAGCATTCGATTTGGTTGGGGCAGGGGAAAGCGAAGCTGTTTCCATAAGGAAACTGGGATTTTAAAATATACAGTGTCTATTTCATAGCAAAGGTACATCCACACATACAAATGCAGGGACTTAACTTGATTTCTCAAATACTTGATTGACCATGAATTTAGGGAAATCTATTGCAGGTAATTTCACATGTGGTCCTCTGAAGGATTCTCTGTGGTGCTGGGGGACAGAAAGAACAAACTTTTATCAGGAATCAAATCTGAATGTCTTTTCTCCTTCAAATCTAGATTACATGTTTAAACTGTAGTTTAAAACTTAAGTTTAAAAGCTTCATCTCCACAATTTAGTGGCTTGAAAAAAAAATAATGAGCACTCTTTACACCAAGCAGCACTGAGGCCAGGTGACTTGTGTAATGGATTGATCACGACATTGTACAGTAAAAGACAATAGCTGTGACTGTGTTTGGTTGTGTTGCTAGCCCTCCTGGGCTCTTTTCTAAAGGTTTCTGGCTAATGTTGAGTGTGTAGATTTTACTGTTGAATAGTGTATTGTTTTCCTAACAGGGATGTTTTGGGGCGATGTGGGGATGGAAGGGGAGAGTGGTATGGGGCAGCAACTGTATTTAATGCAATGCAAAGTACAGTACTTTCAGGTATTTAGTTGTTTCTGTTAAATTTGCATTCAATGGAATAAAATTCAACTTTAATTATTTGGCTGGTTAGGTGCCGGCTATACTTGTTTTAATAAAAATATCCTTTTGGTTCCCAGTGAGAACTGAGCAGGTAGCACCATGTAAATTCTGTATCACAAAGCTAAAATTGTGGTGCCTCTCATCATACAGTTGCCTAGAAAGCACACTATTTATGCCATTCCACTGGCTCTTGAGCCTGAACTATTCTTTTTTTTTTTTTTTTTTCGGAACCAGGGATTGAACTCAGGCCCTTGTGCTTGCCAAGGAAGTGCTTATTCCACTGAGCCATCTCCCCAGCCCCTCTGAACTATTCTTAAATTTAGGAAAAATTTGCAAAACCAAAGAGATGGTCTCTTTCCTTCCCTGTCCCCATCTTCCTAAGAGCCAGGTTATAGGTTAATAGCATTTGTCTGGGGGTCCGAAAGACTGTGTTTGTCTGCTGGCTGGTAGTTGTTTGGGATACTGGTAACCAGTTGAATGTCACAGGTCCCACGGTCACCCTGTGAACCTGCCCCCCAGCTGACATGCACTGAAACAGGAATTAGGGGCTTACGGACACCTAGCCCCACTGTCCAGCACGAGAGTAAAGTTGGAACTTAAACATGGTCTCTATATCATCATTGAAATTCATTCTTGGAGGTTAGCTTGTCATTTGAAGCACTAAGCCACGGCCACATTCCTCACGTGGCCCTTCTTGGTCAAGGCACGAAGACGACCGCGATTTCTCAGTTCCCAGGTGACCTTCCTGGAAACCATAGAGACCGTGGCCCGAAGGACACGTTGTAGAACCTGGAAGGACTGGAACTGTGGAAGTGTCACTCCCTCCTTTCCACACCCTCAAGTGCAGACAGTGAGTGCCAGCCCTGAGGCGCCTTCCAGCCCCAGCCAGGGTGCGAGCCTCTGTCCCCAGAGCGCTTTCCCTGACATTCTGCCTTGAGCGGGAGTGACCCGGACGGATGCTGCACACATGTCCAGCAGCACATTTTGCCAAATAAGGCTTTCAAGTTTTCTTTTGGACTTCCCAGTAAGAATGGTCTTGAACGTTACAATATTTTTCATAACTTGCCACTTGCGTGGGGTTTTTTTTTTTTTCCTTCCTTTAACTCCAAAAAATTTTTTTTTCCAGGTCAGACTTGTGGAATTTGTGTAAATATTTGGGAAAAGTCATCCATGTATGCAGGGGCTCCCAGCTTCCCCGCATGAGTAGCAAGGAGACAGTAGCGGGTCCCTTGGCCCCCTCCTAACACGTTCTTGCCATTTAAATGACATTTAAGAACTAAAGCAAAGAGCAGTCTAAAAAGCCAGGGGCGGGGGAGAGCGCCCAGCGGCATAAGTGCCCACCTGGCAAGTGTGAGGTCCCAAGTTTGATCCCCAGTACTGCCAAAGAAACCAGGAACAGAACGGAAAGAAAGAAAGAAAAGAAAAACAATGCAACACCCAGGATGTGAGAGGAAAGTTTTTTAAAGTTAACCAAATTCTAGGGTAAAAATTCCTAGAGAAGAGGGGGATATGTATTAAATAGCGTGCAGAAGAGACAGGTTGGGGGCCCCTGTTTCAGGCTGTGCTTTTGTGGAACGGTGAGTGTGGGTCTTATGGAGACTCACATGATCCTGTCCTCGGACCCAAGCGGCTTGGGGATGCGGCGCGCCCTTACTCTGTGGATTACTATTTGCTGAAAGCCACTGAATCTGTTTCACTCAGGGATGGAGAGCAGAATTTTTTTTTTTTTAGAGCAGAATTGAGCCAAGGTCCCAACAGGGAGTGGTCAATATTTTATTCACAAAGACAGGCCCTAAAAAGAAGAGCCCATAGCTGGCTACATTGTTATACCTACTTCTTGACTTTGGTTGACATTTATTCATATACATAGTAGCTTCATGGAAATGAAAAGTCTTCAATGTCCAATTCTGATGAGATCTGAGAAAAAGCCTTTGTTGGTGCAACTTTTGGTGGCTTTTAAGCTTGAAGCGGCCGCTCACGTTCACAGTGAACTCGGGGAAGCTCACCCCACAGCCGCCGCAGCCAGACACCAAGATGCACTTTCGGTGATGCCACAGCGTCCCAGTAGAAATGTACCTGTAACTAGAGGCCTGCGGGGCTTTATTATGATTCTCAACCCAGAATTGAATTTTCTTTTATAAGTTCTTACCTTCCTTAGGCTGTTTGCTTTTAAGAGCAATGAGTTAAGTGAATAAACAGATCAAATGCAATAAGTGAAACTGAGCTGCAGCGAGATGGAGCGGAAGACAGTGGCGGGAGCTCGCCTTGGCCGTGCGGCCGCAGGGCCGGGCAGAGAGGCCCCGGAGGCGCTCGCTTCTGCTGGGCCTTGTGAGGTATCGCCGCATGCGCTTCTAGACCGCGGTTCTTCTGCTCACCGACTCTTTCCCGGTCTCAAAACACGGGTATCTTGCCGCATATCACCTCCATGGTCTGGAATGAAAAAGATAGCTTTGTCTTAGTCGCACGAGCAGTCCCTAGCAGTTATCCTGTGACCGCTCCAGAAAACCCCAGCTGACCTGGGCCCCGCGGTGGTCTGCTTAATTATAAAGAAATTATTTGCTAGCTGAAGGCATAGATGTTTAGCTTTAAACAGGTGCTTAGGTCTTGATATTTGTGAATTCTTTCACTTTGTTCCAAGCAAGAAGAGTATATAAATAGCAAGAGGATGACCTCAGGAGTTCTTAAAAATGTCTTCCAGCTTCAGCCGCTGTCTGAGAAGCTTAGTAAAGTCTGCAGCAGCAGCTTCCAAATAGTCGTGGTGATTTCAAATGAAAGAAATGTTCAAACTATGTACATCTCAAAATCCTGGGTTATCCTGACATAGGTTTACTGGAGGAGAACAAAGGTCCACTTTAGTAATTAAACCTTTGATATTACAAAGAAAGAAGAGCAAGTGAAATGGAAACACAGAAGTCTAGAATCCCACTGCCCTCGAGTCACTTAGGGAAAGTGGCGGTGAGTGGGGCGTTTCTCTCCCACAGGTGGCCCTGCCTGGGCCTGTGCTCTCGGAGGAGCGAGGCCCCGCCTCCTGACTCTGCCGCCTGGCAGGGGCGCGACTGGATTTGGGGGCACTGTGACTCATTTCCTGTAGGGTTCTCACCCAGGGCAGCGCGAGTACGTGCAGCCTGGAAGGTCCGATGCAGCCTCTATTTTGTGGAGACGGGTACCCCACGAAGGCCCGGAAATTCATGCGGGGATCGACGGCACCCAGCGGCCAGCTGCGCACGTGCAGACACGTACACAGGAGAGAAAGCCGAGGGCGCAGGAAGCCAGCCAGGCTGTGCTCCTCCGGGCCGAGAGCCCACGGCAGGGGCGGCTGGGAGCTCCTTCCATTCCTTGCAAACGCGTATGATCGCTATGCTCTCTACCTTGAAGAATTATCCCAAGGTTTTCATGAAAGAAAAAGAATTAAGATAAAACAGATGCAGGAAACACCTTACCCCACAACAGCAAGATATTTGTAAAACATTTAATCTACGAAGTTGCGGGGAAGCTAAATGGTGCTATGAAAATACTTTAGAATCTTGTACGCCGTTATCATGGAATAGGGATTTGAGGAATCCCGTCGGCCAGGTTGTGTCCCCCAAAACAACAGCACCGTAAAGGCTTAGACAGTAAAGCAAGTGACTAGGTACATGGCCCTGGCCCCCCCAAGCCAAGGGGCAGGGCATGCCTGGGTCCAGGTGGGGCCGCCCGGTGCGGTGGGGCTCGGGAGGCTCTCAGGAGCGGCAGCATGCCCGGATATAGAGCACACGGACTCAAGCAGGCATGGGTTGCCCAGTGTCGGCTAACTGGGCACGGCTGGTGCTCAGGAACATCCCATCAGTGCTAAGTTAAAATATTAATACAACCTCAAACTTCACAGGAGACATGGTTGGCACCTGCAGCGCCAGAATGTACTCCTGACATTTTACATGAAGGGCCTGCTTCCCGGCAGCTTTCTGAACAAGAGGGAATTTCTCCACAGCATCTCGTCTGAAATTGGCCGATAAAGGGTGACTGTGATCCTCGGGGTGACACTGCGCCGCAGAAAGAGCCTCCAATCATGTGACCCCCACCATCTGATAGAAGCCGTCTCTCTGGCTCGGTTGTTCTCCGTCGAAGGCCCTGAGGACGCACCTCTGTGCCCCCCGATTAGCAGAAGAAAGCGGCAACCAGAAAACAGACGGTGCAGACCCTTCCGGAAGGGCAGCACACAAAGCAACGTTCGCGTGAGCGCTAGTGCAAATGCGGGCTCCATCAGCATTATTAAATAATTAGACCTGGGGTAGGAACATGCCCATGCCCTTGAACATACCTCATATGCAATCAGAGCCCTGATTAAATATTAATGTCTGAAGATTAAAGGGTCACAGGGTGTGTGTGGCTTGATGTGTTTTCTTAAAGCAGTGCCCTCGTGGTGGGCAGGCAGGGGTGCAAATGAGCTGCATTTCGTGCCCTCGGTGGGCGTGGGGCTTGGCTGAGCTCTGAGGGCCAAAGACCATGGAGAATCCCTTGTAATTCCAGGGCTGGGCCGCCAGGGCTGGGTGGCTCCCCCACCTGCGGTGTGCGCTTCTTTCTTACCGGGCCTGGAAGGCTGTGGCTTTCCGGCACTCCCAAGCGATGGCAAGGCCCCCTGTGGAAGGCCACTGAGGCTGGGAGTGGGCTGGGGGCAAGGGCTGCGAGGCGACGCCACATAAGCCCTGCTGCGTCTCCCTGTGGACCACGTCATGGCAAGGTGAAGAGGGGTGTGTTGCGTCTGCTTTTAAGGAATGTTTTCCTTGCATCTGTGGAGTGCGGCGCACATCCTGGATTCCGGGGACGGTTCTTCCCTTCCGGTCACCGTGACCAGCACTTCTGGAAGAGGAGTTTCTTCCTGTGTCCACACAGGGCTGTGTCCTGTGCCACCTGCCTAGAGCTGCTGCCCGCCCCGCCCTGACCACCACAGGCAGCAGGCCTGGGAGGCAGCGGGCGGGCAGCCCTGGGCTGGGCTTCCCTGTCACCCTGAGTCTTGCAATGACAGCTGCGCCCTTGAGCTCGGATGCCTTGCCCAATTCACAGGGCCCCAAAGTAACCCCAAACAGACTCAGACAATGCCCCATCCCTGGGAGTGACAGCTGGCTGGTCCCCATTTGCACCACGTTACCTCCCAACATAGATAGCTAAGGGCACTCTCCTAGGCTGGGCTCCCAAGACAGCTGAGTTCTGTCTCTGAGGAGGAAGGCTCTAGGTGCAGTCCCTCCTGCACAGGCCCGGAAGGGGCTGGAGGGGCGCCTGGAGTCACAGCAGCCTACACAACTTCGGAGAGGTGCCCCTCCTCAAGGCCCCCTTGCAGGATTCCCACAAGGAACTCTAGGGCTCCAGGCCCCAAGTTCCCAACTGCCATGAGTCTCAGTGCCCCCTGCTGTGACCCCTGGGTCATCTCGGCCCCATTTGGCCCTTTATGCCCATGGTCATGCTCACAGGACACCTGGCATCTATACCTGGGTCTGGGATAGATACAGAGCACACAGAGGGGACGCTGGGTGTGAGCTGCTGGGTGTGCAGGGGCTGTGGAGACAGTCTTGGTGGGGGTTTAGGTGGAGGGGAGCCTGGTTATGCTGGCTGCCTCCTGCCTGAGGTTCAGTGTGGAGCCAGAGGCCTGCCTGCGGTGGGCGGGGCTCAGGGTGCAGGTGGTGATCTGGATAGGGACCCTTGGAGAAGAGACAGCAAGGAGGCCAGCTGAGGCCAGCCAGGGTCACATGGGGTCACCTCGCTCTGTGTGTCTCTTGTCCCTAGGAGGAAGCAGTGAATGGGAGAGAACAGGAGTGCAAGGACAGCGGTGTAGGAAGGCATTCTGCACCTTTCACAGTGCCTACCTGCCTTGCTTGTCCTGGGCAGAGACCAGGGTGTGGCCCGTGGGCTGTGCATGTGACAATAGGGCACTCTCCTGGCCCTGGTGCAGTCCTGGTTCTGCAGGCCTCAGTGTGCTGGGGTCCCCAGGCTCTCCAGAAAGCCTCAAAGTAAACACAAAGTCACACATCTCAATGTCCCCGGCTGCCTGCAGGGCCCCAGGCACTGGCCCTACCAGAACTCCACACACAAGCCCTGCTTCTAAAAGGGCCCATTCCTCTTTGCTATCAACAAGCACAATGGAAACCACTCTGTCTGATGTTGACATAGACTTTGGTGGTATGGGGAACAGGAGCACAAGAGGGGTGGACCCCTCACTGCGGGGTGTCTGATCGGAAGCCCTGTGTGATTCAGGGCCTGTGGCCAGGCCCCCTCTGCAGGATCTTGCCCTCCCTCACTGTGCACAGGGGCATCTACCATGGCCACGGGCACTCTCGTGTTGGGGCTTCTCATTGTGATTCTCTCTCCATACTCACCCTGAGACCCAGGGTCTCCCTGCTAGGGGCTCTTTCTTCAGCTGGGGACAGGAAGACGCCCCATCTGTGACACTCTCTGGGGCCCTTGGGAGCTTCCTATGGGGCAGGTGAAGCCCCAGGGGTCCTTCTGGGGTCCTTCCTCTCTAGAAGACTCTTGAGAGCTGAGCCACGGCCTGATGGCATTGTCGGGTCCCTAATGCTGACCGGCTGCACTGGAGCCTACCAGGGCTCGGTCCAGGGTGGACCTGAGCTCCCGCGAGTAACTGGGGCTCCCGATGTCACAACCCCCCACACAAGCTCATAGGCCCCTCCCATGGGACTGCACCCCAGCAGTCTTGTGCAGGAAATTATGACCTGGGGAGCCTGGGCCAGAGCCACGGAAATGCTGAGATCAGGCCTCATGGGTGCAACCCCACTCTGCTGGACACCCCCAGACTGAGCTTCCAGCCTTGCCTGTATGTCCCTCCTTGTCCCTGCCCAGCCAGACACACAGCCCCTGTGGCCCTTAGTCCTAACACAGGAGCGGTCGCCGGGAGGCCCAGGTCTGGTGCTGTGAGCATGCATTTCCTTCGAGAAGAGCAGGACCACTTAGACAGGGCAGACCTGGGCCCACCTACAAGGCCATCTTGTAAAGGTGTGGTGCACACCTGTGTGCCAACCAGAGGCAGGAGGGGCAGTGGTGAGCACATGCCAAGGCAGCAGGAATGACTGTGCACACAGATGGCTGCAGACAGACCTTGGGAACTGCGCCCCCGCTGCTGCTCTGCATGCCGGAGGAGTCTGGGGGTCACCAGGCCGGGCAGGCTCATCAGCGTACAGGGAGGGCCATCCCATTGTTTGCTGCTTGGGGTAAAGACAGCATCACATGAACTTAGAGACCCTGTGGTCCTTTCTGGAAACACCCCCTACCTGAGCTTCCTCAATGTGGCAGCACACGGGTCTTTGGCTCTCGTGGGAAGCCTGTCCACAGAACCCTTCTTAGGTGGAGATTTTGAAGTGTGTTCAACAAAATGCACAAGGTGGCTCAGGAGCCGGACGCAGATGGCAAGAACATACACGAGTGATGCGTCTGTCTCTCTTTACTAATGTATTTTGAGATACATCCAGCTGCTGTCTCCGGGCAATTCTGCCTTTTTAGGACTGCAGGCAGAATCTAGGGTGCTCCATACCCAGCCCCTTTATTTTGATGTTGAGGTAGGGTCTCACTAAGGCTGGGCTCGAAGTATAATCACGCTGCCTCTGCTTCCCAAGTAGCTGGGTGACAGGCGTGTGTCACCGTGCCCAGCTTATTGACAAATGTTTAAGTGGTGGCCAGCAGAGTACTACTCTGAGATTCCTACGAGGGGAGATAAAAGCATCTGTGATTAAAGTGGCCACTGTCACATGCACAGTTGAGTGCCCTGTGGCTTGTTGTCTACTTCATGATGAAAAAAGAGTTGGTCGGTTTCAGTTAGAGATAGATTAGCACCCCTGCCCCAAGATCTCAGGACCTGCAGGAGAACCTGCTCTGAGAATCAGACCGGGGCATTGCTGTGTGAGCAGCTGAAGCTTGGAGGCAGGGGCAGGGGCTGGGTGACGGCCACACGGACCCGCCTGTGCCTGGCTACCCCGTGCCCACTGGGCTTTCTCTAAGTGCTTGTCTGCAGATGACCACTAATCCAGAGGTTCTGACCCAAAATGCTTCCAGAGAGCTGAGCCTGCTGCACCTGGACTCAGATGACAGGCAGCTGGTGAGCCGGATCCTGAAAAGCCTCTGGGAAGCAGGACAGGTTACTGGTGATCTGAAACCCAAGGTACAAACCAGAATTGTCCAACTGGGGGCCAGGGGCCTGTGGCAGTGGAGGAAATCCGGTAATCCCCTCACCAGTGCTCACTTGGGGTCAGTGAGGAGTTTGCTTAGGGTCACTGCCAGCCTGGTCAGAGGAAAGGGAAGGGATTCGTGTGTGCATGAGCTGGGGGTCCTACCTCCTCCCCTCTGCATGCCCGGGGGAGTGACCTCTGGGGCCTTTACAAATCCAAGTCCTTTGTAAAATAAGGAGTTTGGGGGACGTGGGCCCTGAAAATACCAAGTCATCCCATATGTTTCTAGAAACATCCATGCACAACAGAAAATAGGCCAGACATTGTGATTTTGTTACTTGTCAATCCTGGAAACAGGTGGGTACGGGACTCCACCTAGGTCAGACGCTGACTTCCCTTAGGTTTGCTCCCCAGCCTTGTCCTCTGGTCTCTGAGCTGACGGAGTCCTCCGTTCCTGCACCACATCTGGTTCTACCTCCCTTCAGGCTCCTGTATCCCAGCACTTGGGGAACCTGCGGCTGGAAGGGGCAGCTGCAGAGGCCTTGGGTCTGACAGCATGCTGTCCTGGCCGCCTGCTCCAGCTGCCTGTACGGTCTTTGTCCTCCTCGGAACATGCAGCCCCCGTGGCTTCCCACAACACGCAGCCCCTGTGGCTTCCCACAACACGCAGCCCCTGTGGCTTCCGGGACACGCAGCCTCTCTGCGGCTCCCTGCTGCCGTCTCCACCTTCCTGTTTGTATCCTGCTGCAGCCACCACAGTCCAGCCACTGTCCCCAGCTGGTCCTAGGGGCTCCTGGACTTGGATCTCCTTGCCCGCCCTGAGCCAGTCCCCGACTTCTGCTTGTCTCTGTCTCCTGGCCTGCACAGCCCAATGGGGTCTACATTGCTTTCCCTTTGTTTCCTTTGCTCCCAGAAACCCCATTGCCCACCTTGGCCCACTCTTGCCCCTACACCGGGCCCCACGGCTGTGCTTCCTGGAGTCCAGATGCCTGAGGCCAGCCATGGCAACGGCAGCTGCATGGAGGAGAAAGGCTGCAAAGAGCATCCTAGACCCAGGACAAAGGCAGAAGGTTCTGGAAATCCCAGGAACTGGGTGCTGCAAGGCTGGCCTGTGCAGCCCCAAAGCCTCAGGGGTGGGGGCTGGCAGGTGGCGCAGACCATAGGCATGAACGCAAGGGACACCTGCCACCTCCACGGGGGCCCAAGAGCCTTGCTGGCCAGGTTCCCTGCAAGGTCCAGATCTGGCCACGCCCAGCCAGCACCCTGAGACTTCCCACCCCAGTCAGTGCACGGCCGCACTGTCTCTCCTCCACCCGGCCCACAGCAGCCTGGCCCTGACTCCATGGGAGCGGATGCACCACTTCCGAGCCGGCCCCCCTTTCTCTTTGGGCAGTGGAGTTTCTTCTGAGCGACGCGAGGCACACAGAGGACGCAGCCATGCGTGCAGCCGGGCGCTGCGCTGCTCTCTTCCCAGGCTCTGGCCCAGTCGGGTGGAGGGGCTCACCCTTGGCTCGGGGCATCTGTGCTTCTTGTACTTCTGTGGAACTGGGGATTGAGCCCCGGCCCTCCTGCTGGGCCAATCCATTCCCAGCCTGTTCAACTCCTTACTTTTTAGAGTTAGGGCCTCATTGATCTGCCCAGGTGAGGCTCCCACTGAGGATCCTCCTGCCTCAGCCTCCCGATGCCCTGGCATTGGCAGGCGTGCTCAGCACACCCTCCTCCGGCAGGGTGCCACTGACCCAGCTCCTTAGCAGCCTAAATGTGCCTGGTGGTGGGTATAGGGACAAAACCGCAGCTCAGGCTCCATGGTGGTGGGGTCAGGGGTGCACAGGGCCTTTGGAGGGCAGGGGTGTGGGGGTCGCAGTTCGCAGTCTGGAGAGGTGTGGGGCTCACTGTTCTCACGGGGAAGGAGTGAGACACTTACGACCCAGGGAGCTGAAAGATGGACCTGGAGAGGGCAGGGCCTGGTCCAGGTGCAGTGAGTAGCCGCCAGAAGTGGGGCCCCTCAGTGGGGCCCCTCTTACCTGTACACTTGTGGCTCCCTGAGCCACTTCTGGTGGGCAGCAGCTGCAGGGCCTGCCACAGCCATGGGGGCACGGCCTGCACCAGCCTCTCCCCTGTGCCATCCACCCTGGGCAAAAGAGGCCATGGCGATTTAGTGACCAGCAAGTGTTGCGCAAAGCCAGCCCAACCTGCTGCCCGGTGCCCATACCCTCCCCTGAAGTGGCACCTGCAGGGCTCTTGGCCTTTCTACAGAGCAAAATTAGCAGCCCCGTGCCCCTCATGGGGGTCCCAACATGGTGACCCCTCCCAAACCTCCTCCCACCAGGCCTGCAGGGAGTCAGCAGACAGTGTGCTCCACTACGGCCCTAAGTGCCAGGCCTGTCCTCCGCCTGTGTCCAGCTGTGGACAGCTGTGCTCAGGCAGTAGTCCAGCCCCACGCAGAGACTCACTGAAGTCACAGAAAATGAAGTAAAGCTGAGACTGCAGCCCAGCTCACACCAGCCAGATGGCCACCTGGACGAAGACAGCCAAAGGTGCTGGCAGCCGACAGAGACAGGCTTATTGCCACCCAGAGTCCCACTTGGCCATGCTGGGGAGCTCTGAGGGATCCCTCATGCAGAGCTGCTGAGGCCATGGACAGCAAGAACAAGTTGGGGCAAGAAAGGAGACTCCTGGTGCCACACACCACTGAGTCCCGCCCTCTTTGGAAGAGCATCCGGCTCTCAGCAGTGCATTTGTGAGCACGCACATGAATTGGGGGATCAAAAATATGGGGAATGGAAAAAAAAATATGGGGAATGGGCCAGGGAGATGGCTCAGGAGAATAAGCGCCTGCCTGGCAAGCGCTAGGTCCTGAGTTCAATCCCTGGTACCATAAAAAAAAAAAAAATTATATAT
>NW_004524603.1:2411714-2428942 GCF_000260255.1 Octodon degus
TATATATATATGGTGTGCTGCTGTTGAGTGCAGCCAGCGACCCAGTGGGAAGGCAGGCTCGCAAACACAGGATGCTGCGTCCTTGGCCTCCTGGTGTCCAGGCTGACCTCATGCTGCCTCTGGGTCTGTCCCATAGTCAAAATGAACACAAGAGTGAAGCATTTTGTATTGGTTCAGGACATCCAGGCAGCCAAGAAGAGACACTCAGGAGAGAGAATTTCAGAACTGCTGCGGGACATGGTGGGAACAACGGGACAGGTGTGTTTGAAGTGAGGGGCAGGATTGGATTCATGGAGATGCGTCTTACTGATTTGTATTTTCCCATCACGCTGTGTACATTTTTCCTGGACTGCTATGACATTGCTGCCATCAGTCTCTGACACCGACAGCATCTCTAGACAGCCAACAGGACTCACAGCACCTGCTGGGAGCCGCATCGGGTCAGAGGTGGTGAGGGTGCAGCAGCTCCCTCGAGGGGAGCTCCACCCTGAAGCAGGTTCCGAGGGCAGGGCTAGCTCTGGGCCCTGGGCCAAGGCAGGTTCTCCAGGTCTGGGCAGTCCCAACAGCTGATGGCCCGAGCAGTGTGACTCAGCAGATGGCCGAGCGGGTCACACCGCCACACTCGGGATCCTGGCCTCGCACCGCCTGGATCTCCAGTGGCACCTCTGCGTCTCCCATCTCACCCGGGCGGGTCCCTTGCCCTTTCCTCCTCCCGGCAGCTTTCCACACTGCCCCATGCAGGAGTGCTTGTCTCTCTGCTGTCTGAGCAAAGCCCCTGGGAATTCACGGCAGCAGCCAAGGAATTAATTTTGCGTAGGTCACCCAGCTCCTTTGCCAAGAGAATTCACTGTTCAGCAGCCAAGATGGGGGCACCCTGCCCGCAGCCGGCATCCTCCAGGAGTCTCCTGAGGGCCTGCACACCCGGAACCCCTGTGAGGGGCTTCTGGCCATGGAAGAACTCTCCCCACGGAGACAGCCGCTGCTGACCCTCTCGTGAAGGTCCTCAGCCTGAGGAAGCGACGGCAGGAGCGTGGCTGGTGACGGAGTGGCTGACGGGTGGGGCTCCGGCCTCCTTCCTGGCGCGGTCAAGGTCACAGCTAAAGGCTCCTGCAGGCTTTGCCAGTGCTGAGGCTGGCCCTGAGGGCCCGGGCTGGGGTGAGGGGACCTGCGGGGCAGCACCCCCAGGACCCCCAGCCCGTGGGACGCTGTGTGCAGGGAAGCAGGTCCGGGGACAGAGGGTGACAAGCTTACCACCAGGTTGGGTTTGACCCCAAATACAGGTGTGCAGCAGGTGACAAAGACTTTGCTCCTCCTGGGATGACAGTGGAGATCCCGGGCCTGGACAGGAAGACAAATCAGACCGCCTCACCCGGTCCACACCGCCTGAGCCAGGCCTACTCCGCCCTACCACCCTACTTCTAAGCAGGGCTTCCACAACAACGTCTGGGAGCTGGCCCCACCCCCAGCGCAAGGAGGGCCCTGATTGGGTCAGCTTGTCCACACCTCGCCAAGTCATTGGCTCAGGAGAAGCACGTGCGTCCCTGTGAGCCAGTGAGCAATGAGCAGTGTCCCCGCAGTGGGTGGAGCCTGTTGTGCCCGCCCTTACCCGCCACCCCCTGCATAGGAACCAGGAAGTTCTTGACAGTGCCGTGTGTGTGTGTGTGTGTGTGTGTGTGTGTGTGTGTGTGTGTGTGGCCAGTTCAACTCAGTCCACCAGGGGGCGGGGCTGGCTGGCATGTGGTGCTGGGGATTGAACCGCGGTCCCTGTGCTTTGCTAAGCTTGTGCTAAGTAGGTGCTTTAGACCACTGAGCCATCTCACCAGCCCACTGACAGTGCCTTTTTGCTAAGATCTGCTTGGGTCCACACTGCAAGAGAGGCTTAGGTCAAAGGCCTTAGAAAGAGACCCAAGGAACCTGAATCCTGTTGCCATGTGCTGCCCTGACCACGCCTTACCGGAAGCCCTCCTCCATGCTGGGTTCTGTGGGCCGGTCATTCGCTGTGTTGTCCTAGCCAGTTGGGTTGGTCTTGGCTGGCTCTTAAGTGCAAGCATCCTACGGACACAGCTGTGACAGAGGGCCTCCCACTCAGGCAGCGGCGCTGTGTCTCAGGGTCCAATGCACCTGTGACTGGTGTGTCTGAAAGTGTCACCTGGGTCATCACCCTCTGTGCCCAGCACACGTGTCACCCAGCAGCAGCACCATCCACTGGCAGAGGGCAGTGTGCACAGGAGTAATCCTGACCTGCAGTGTCCGAGACTGATCCTCTTTCCCAGACGGCACTAACTCTCCAGTAGTGCTGCCTAGAACCCGGAAGGGGTGTGTGTGTGTGTGTGTGTGCGCGCGCTCGCGTGCGTGCGCGCACATGTTCTTCATAGTGCCGAACAGAGCAGCACCCTGGGAAAGTGTTCCAGCTCCACTCTCACTGACCCGAAGGCAGGATCCTAAGTGGGACCTAGTACCCCACCCCTCACTCCAGCAGTGAAAATGGAGAGCAGGCCTCTGCCCTGGCAGGATCCGCTCTCTGCCTGCTGGGAACTGGTGGGGAGGTGCCAGCTGGGAAGGGGTGCAGACAAGCAGAGCCATGGGTGGGAAGTCCAACTGTCTTCTATGGGGGTGTCACCTTTGGGGTGACATGCAGGACTCCTGGTGGGTCCCCGATAGCCAAGGGCCCTAGCACACCCTACCAGAGTCGCTGCCCTTTTGTCAGCCTGTCCACGTGTCCAAGGAGACTTGGAGCCCTCTGTCCCCTGGCTCACAGGGTTGCCACCCATGCACTCTGCCCTCACCATCCTGTATGTGGTGTGTGGCATCCAGGGGATGAGACCCACACTGTTTGATCTCACACGCTTTGACAGAGGGTCCCGGCAGGTCACCGCTCTAGACCACTGGTTAGCTGTAACCTGGTGTCGCCAGCCTAAGGACAAGGAAGGCTGGAGAAAGTGTGGGCACACAAGGGACACTGGAGAGTGCACTGTCTCCACAGTCCCCAGACAATATTTGTCCTTGTCTGCTGATGCCACAGGATGACTCCTCTTAAGAGGCAGTCACCCCAGAAGGGTAAGCACAGCCCACCATTCAGCCCCGGGGCTTTGGGAGAGCTGTTACCCCTTGGCCACGGTCTGTGTGTGGCCCTCCAGGGCCTCTAGGGTCAGTGAGGAGGCATCACCCCCAAGCTCAGCCCGAGCTTTCTGCCTGCATCTGGTTTCTGTCCTGCCCCACCTGGAGCACATGAGTCCACCTTGATGCAGTCTTGCGACCTGTTCTTTCCAGTTTCATGCGCCACGTCTCCAACTCCCTGGGGTTGGAGCTGCTGCTGGCACTCTGGCCTGCATAGGACCTGGGAGGCACTGGGATGGGGGCAAGGATTTTGCATCTTACCCATCATGCCCAAGGCCCAGATCTATGGGCCTAGAAACCCACCAACCCCAACCAGGGGTACATGGGTGGTGTGAGCCCCTGCTGAAGCCAAGAGCAACTTCCCAGGGTGACCGAGCACTCCAGTGGACTACCACATGCTCTCCAGCTAGAACAGCCTCACTCTGTGGCTTCTCAGCCCCTATGCCCAGGAACAATGAAAAGAACCATCCCTGGGTGTCCCGTGGACATTCTGCCCAAAGCACTCGGTGTCCCTCCGGTCCTGTCCTCTGGAACCAATGAATGTGGCTATATGGGCCGTGGGCTCCTGCAGATACCATCACTGTGAGAAAGGTCCTCTGGGGTCGGGTGAGCCCTATGTCCAGCACGACTGGAGTTCTTGTTAGAATGTGGGATCAGACACGGGTGGGAGTGGGGAGGAAGCCACAGGGTCACAGATACAAGTGAAGCTAAGGAGCCTTGAGGAAGCCAGGTGGCACCAGCAGGTAGGAGAGGAGAGGAGGGGCACCTGGAGCCGCAAGCTTGTGCTCCCAGACCTCAGAAGCAAAAAAGGGGGCTCTGTTGCTTAGGCCTCCCAGTCTGCCATATTGTGTCACGGTGCCTCTGGCGGACTGGTGCCCTGACCCCTGTGGGACTCCAGCAGCACTACAGCTCTTTAAGACAGAGAGATGGAAGAACGGATGTCTTGAGTCCTGTGTGGGGACCTGGAATGCAGGAAGTGCTAATATCTGTGGAGAGAACAGAGGGTGACAGGATTAGGAGCATCGGGAGGGGCCAGTGCCAAGACAGTCGTTTCCGGAGTGTCTAGAACTCTGTCACACCCTGACCTTTCTTTGGCTTCACTTCTCAGAACTGTTGGAACCTGCACCTGCGGCAGTGTGTACAGCAATCACTGTGTGCACGTGTGCGCATGTGTGTGCATGTGCTGCATGTGTGCATGTGCTGCACATGTGTGTGCACGCACGTGTGTGTGTGTGTGTGTGTGTGTGCGCGCGGATGCATCCCTGGCATGTGAGCCTCAGTGTGGCATCCTACCCTTCTCCTGAGGTGCAGGGTGCTGGAAGGGAAGGCTGGGGAGCCCAGGCAGGCGCAGGCTGGCGCAAGTCAGGTTTTCTGCCTGAGGCGGCCAGAATTCTAACACACCCCGGAGCAGAGAGACAGAAATTGCCTTTTAGATGGCTGCCATCAGCAATATTCAGCAGGCAGGTTCTGCAGGGCAGTTTAACCTTCAGTGACCTCACAGCTCAGCATGTGGAGCTTGGTGTGTGCACACACCGCACACCTGCCTCTCTCTCTCTCTCTCTCTCTCTCTCTCATATGTTCAGATGTTCAGACAGGTCTGCAGCTCCGTACAGCCTTCCACCCTTGTTGGCCTTCACGGGGAGCATTGGGGAGCTCTGCAGAGGGCATCTGTCCACCTTGGGCCAGCGCTTTACATGCGTGCACACCCAGACCTGCACCTTTCACATCCATCAGAAATTCAAGTGCACAGAGTCCAGAACAGGGCACTTCTTGCTGAGCGGGGTAGTGTTGGGTGTCGGGTTGGAGCTCAGAAAATAATTAATAGTAATGAAAATTGACATTGTAAAAATTAAAGTGAGAGGGTTGATAGGAAGGAATTGGCCTGGTTGTCAAACCTCAGGCCTAAAGGGAAGCAGATTGCTTTGGAGAATCTTTTAATTAATTTCAGAGCTTCCCTGTTTCTCTTTGGCCAAACGAGCTGAGCTCCTTCCTGGGGTCCAGGACCTCTTTGGAAAGACAAGGGAGGTTTGAATGGCGGCAGGATGGACCCACCCTGGAGCGTCTGGAATCCCCGCCCCAGCCAGGGAGCTCAAGGTGGGGGACACAGCCCAAAGAGGGTTCGTTTTGTAAATTTACTTTTATTACCGATGAATAAACCAAGAGGTCTGCCTCATTCATACCTAAAATAAAAGTGGGTCTCTACTGTGTGACCAAGTTCAGCCACTGCGCTGCAGCATTAACTTGTATTCTAACAAGATTAAAATATATTTGTCCTGGGGATTAGCAGACTTAAGTCTCCTTTTGCCTTTTCAGCGGTGGCAGGGCACTTTGATCTACCTTGCGTGGCAGAGCGCGGCTTGGGCCCCGCCATCCGGCTGCCAAGTGTGAAATCAGCCTGATGTCATCCTCAGTCTTCATCTTTTACATCTTTCGCCAGTTTAATTATATTTCCTCCACAAAGCTCTAGTGCCTCATTGCGTATGCAAGTTGGACTAGGAAGCATTTTTTAAAAAAGTACAGATGAAACACCCCACGGGGCAGGGGTGGGGCGGGGCAAGGGGGTCGCAGGTCTTCAAGGACCCCTGACCTGCTTTGCCTGCACTGGCGGATGTCACCTGTGCAGGCGGCTCCCGCCGGCCCTCCAGGCCTGCACTGCTCCACCCGGTGCCTGCACCAGAGCGTGGCTGGGTGCGGGCTGCGTGGCAGCAACGCCTGGGGTCTGCTTACACTCCTCTGCTCTGCCTCTACAGGCTGGTTTTGCTCCTTGGGGCTCAAAGTCCACGGGGAGCTCCTGTCTGTGCATGGAAGGCCTCTTTCTATCTGAGGAGCCCCAGCCACTCTGGGGCTGCCACTATGGTGACTCTAGGGGCCATTCTGCGGTCTTCCGTGCGACTCCCTCTGTCCCCAGCCCTGGGGTTCCGGCCCTTAGGACTCCCACAGAGCACTCAGACCTGATCTGGAAGAGTGGCCAGTCACCAGAGCAGGCCCGAGTTCAGCCCCAAGATGGCACTGGCTGTGGCCACCTTGCCCCCAAGGCCATAGGAACCTCCTCTTGTCTGGCTCCAGGGGTGCTGGCAGGCCTCCCCTGTGGGCTGTCTGAGAGCCCCGGACTGGGGGAGCTGGGCTGTGACCTTCAGCCCAGGTTCGGGCCTCAGACTCAGCGCTCCAGCCTGCTGCAGTCCTGGAGACTGGCGTTCTCTGCTCAGAGCCAGCGCGCACAGAGCTGGGCGTGACTTCCGCCCGAAGCTGCACAGAAATGCGGATGGGCTGCGTGCCGAGTGGAGGCGCGGGTCAGCGCTGGGAAATGTCCTGCCCAGGCAGCCCCTTCACGGAGGGGACACACAGGTATCCAGGGAGCCCCTGCAACCGCGACCTTTGGGACATGCGGGGGCTTGAAAAAGTGCAGCTTTGTGCCCATTTTTTGTTTGAAATCTGTGAAAATGGGAGGTTAGCAACACATTGCTTCTTAAATTGAATGATATAATTATAAAATTATCTCCACATAATTAACTCAGGATTATGTTTCATTCTAGCTAGCACGTAATCAAAGCTGGTTATGCTTTTAGCTATAGGAACAGCAATTAATTTCAAGGGGTTACTTAGACCTGTCGCTAGTTAGACAAATCGGCTCCTCTTCAGTGAGGACGCCCTCTCACCCCTGCCAAAAGGGCTGCAGTGAGGGGTGGCTCACAAGAGGGTGAGTGGAGAAGCCTGGCGACAGGAAGTCCCCTTGCAAGCTGCTTGGTGGCACTCTGTCCGAGGCAGCCTCGGGGGGGGGGGGGGGGGAGGCCGGGTGTGGGTACAGTTTCTGGCTTCCACAGAAACCCCAGACAGACCCTTTTGCTTGTTCTGAGGTCAAGGAAAACCCCGAGGCAATTCCTGAACAGGGGTGGGGTGTACCCGTGGCTGCACGTAGGCCGGTGGTGCCAGAGGCCCTGGGGTCCATGCCCAACACTCCCAAACTTCCTAGTGTAACGATGGGAGCATCTGCTTGCACCCCGGAACAACAAAGCACACAACAGCAGCTTGGGAAGAGTTGGAGAGGCAGGGTTTGGGGCAGTGCTACCCGGCCCCAGGCTCTGCTGGCCCCCAGGCTCTGCTGGCGGTGTGGTCTCCTCTGCCCAGCCTCTGCTCAGCATGCAGGTTTTGGCCACCATGCACTGTGTCCTCTCTAGTTCTTCCTGCTCTGCACTGATGGGCAGAAGCCGAACTGGAGGTGCAGCCCCCATGCTGAGGGGTGCGGTGGGGGGGGGCTGAGGCCTGGTGGGGAATGCTCAGCCTCCCAGCGACCTGCCCCCATTCAGCCTCGGCCCATTTTGCTCCTTGCTTCACAAAAGACCCTTGCAGGAAACCCATTAGGTAGATGTTCCTCCATTGTGGGAAGAGGGTGGCTCCCGTCTTTGGAGGAGGCGGCGGGGCACACTGAATTCCTGCATGAGTTCACAGAGGTCTGCTGCAAAGCCCTGCATCCGCCTGTTGGGCATGGTGGTGCCCGCCTGCAATCCCAGAGACTTCAGTGCCTTCAGCAGGGGATTCGAGTTCAAGCTC
Organism: Octodon degus; assembly: GCF_000260255.1. Classification (NCBI taxonomy): domain Eukaryota; kingdom Metazoa; phylum Chordata; class Mammalia; order Rodentia; family Octodontidae; genus Octodon; species Octodon degus. The sequence continues at coordinate 2,419,380 of NW_004524603.1, forward strand.
AACCTGGGCAACCTGGAGAGACTGTCTAAAAATAAAGTGTAAGATGTCTGGACCTTGAATGGCGCTCCAGGGCAGAGAATCCCCCTCAACCTTGTCCTGCCCCAAACCAGACCACAGCCCTGCAGTTTCCACTGATGGATGTTATAGAAGTATTTGCACGAAGCACTTGGAACCCAAGCCATCTGTAAGCTGGTGTTTAAGACAGCAAAACCCTGGAAGTCTGAAAATGGCTCAGCCTAAGGGTCCCTGGCAGGCTCAGGTCTTTCCTTAGAGAAATGGATTTTGGGAAGCGGGCAGAGGCACCATCTGTTTGGGTGATGGGAGTTACATTGCTTTCATCCCCAAGGCAAGGCCTCTGGGTCAGATTGGGCAGCAAACTGGGGATCCCCCCCTTGCTGTAATGATAATGGGGCTCTGGGAGGTACTTCATGATGCCGGGGTAGGAGGCCGTGGCTAGCACTAGGAGCAGCGGAGATGGGGAAGCAGGCTGGTGTTCTGTAGGGTCAGATTTCAGCATCAGTGGGCGGCCGGACGCTGACCAGGGCCACCGCATTAGAAGGGTATTAAACATCCCCAAGGTGTGTGCTTAGCAGTAGTTAGGATGACCTTGTTCTGTGTATTTTACCACGATAAAAAATTGGGGACTTTAGCAGCCTTGGGAGGGGCGGAATTCCACAAAGCACAAGGAGCTGCTCCACCAGTTCCCCCAGGTCCCCCAGTCCCAACAGGAGCATTCAGGGTTCACTTTCTTGTCGCTCTTGTGAGCGGGAAAGTAAAACTGTCAAAAACCCAGGAGGGCCCAGCAGGGCCGAGCCAGGGCGCTGGCAGCCGGCAGCCCCTGTGTGCGTGCAGCTGGGGCCTGTGATTACCCATCCAGAGAGCAGAGAAAGGGGAAGGAAGAATGGAAAGTTCGTGGAGGGGGTCGGGGCTGGGAAAGGGGGAGGGAGAGCTGGGAGGCTGACGTCCCTTGGAGACAAAGGGCTTGGCAGGAGGCGAGCGCCCCAAAGGCGAGCGGACAGACGGGTGCAGTAGGGCTGCCCTGCTCTGCTACGGACCCTGCACACGGAGCACCTCGCTCTTCTGTGGCCACGGGAACCGTGGCTGGGATGGGTGTTTCCCGGATGTCACTACCAGCTCCTCTGCAGGAGGGAGAGCGCTGCAGGCCCCAGATGCTTCCCCCTCCAGGTCTCGAGCCTCCCAGGCGCCTCCCAGGCCAGGGGTGAAAGGGCACCGGGGAGCTGATCTCTGAGGCCCTTTGTTTCCGCTCCAGGCTGGCGCAGGGTTTGGCCCTCCAGAGGGTGGGATGGCCTATGGGGTGGATCCTGGGCTCAGGACCCCAAGTTCCACCTTCCCAGAGCACCTCCCCCAGGATACCAGGGGCTCTGGCCTGGGGAATTTGTCCTTCTCCAGTGTGTGTGTGTGGGGGGGGGCAGGGCACTCTGGACTTATCTAGAGCTGGGCCTGGGGCTAGAGAAAGGGGTGCAGGCCTGTGTCACCCAGTCCTTGAGATCCAAGACATGGTCATTCTGGGGAATGCTCACCACAGGAGGGGGACACCTCCAAACCTCTGAGGAGACTGTGCCCAAACCAAAGGGCTGGTGGTCACCCGGGCAGCTAGTACAAGCCAGCACTACCGCCCACAAGAGCATCACTGTCTTCTTACTTACCTTTGGAGCCAGAAGCGGCCACCACCCTTGGTCAAGCCCCACTGTTAGGAGCCACTTAAACGTTAGTACATTTCAGGTGATTTCAAGCAGGACCTTCCTTTTCTGTGGGAGGACACAATAAGTACAATGAGGCATCTGAGGTTATTAGTAAAAACCACCAACGGCCTATTTGAGGTTTGCGCCCCATGGTTGCCAGCCTGGGGCCTGGGGGCGCATACTGTGCTGGCTGGTGGCTGCCTGTGCCCACTTGGAGACCTAGAGAGGGTCCAGCCCTCTCCGTGATGGGGCTGAGACAGCGGGAAGGGGGCTGAGAGGGGCCTCAGGGGCATGCGGGCATGGGGATGGGGAGCCCAGTCCCCCCTCAGTCATTTCTTCCTGGCCCTGCGGGCACTTGGGTCCACAGTCATTCTGAACCTCCCCGCCAGGGCAGCTCTGCCCAGCAGGCTGCATCTTTCGGTGGAGCCGGGACCCTAGGGGCACTCAGAAGCTCCGGAGCAAGGAGAGGCTGCTGAGGTCAGGTAGTAAAGCAGCAGGAGACAGAATGACTGTTCACGGAGACCCCTACTTACATATATAGTGTCTGGGTGTTGTTGGGCACACCTGTGCCAAGCAGTCTGAAGCCCCAGTGGATTGGCTGGGGTCTCTCAAGGGAAAGGATCTGGAGCCATCTCTGCGCTGGGTCTGCCACTGTACACCCCTCTGTTCTTGGGAGGAAGTGCAGCTCCCCACTGCAGCTGCCCCAGAAACTGGCTCCCGGCTTCAGGTCAGAACCTATTCATCCAGCTCCCACTGGCACAGCTAGGGGTAGCGCGAGAAGACCCTCCGCTGGGCCCGGGGCCAGCGGCCTGTGCTCACATCTCCATGGGCCCTGCTAGAGGCCTAGGAAGGCAGGCCCCGGGACTCCAGAGAGCCCTGTGCGCTCTGTGATGCGGGCTGGAGCTCAGCTCCACCAAGGCCGCCGGGATGGACGCAGCCTTCCGGGGAGGCAGTCACGCAGCTCCCAGAGGAGCACGCACTTGGGCTCTTCAGAAAGTGGCTTCCCCCTCCCGAGCACTTGGGAAAACATCTACTGCGGACAGACAACGGCCCGGCCCAGCCAGCAGCCAGCCGGGATCCCCAACTCAGGTGATGCCTGACGCGTCTCCACACACAGCTCAGCAAGCACATGGGGCTCCGGAGGCCCAAGCCAAGTCCTGGCTTCTGTCTGCCTGGGCGAATGCAGGACACTGGCCTGGGAGCTTAGGCTACAAACTGTGGAACACAGTTACTGAAGAAGCCAATGGGATTTCCCTGCACCCCAAATGCAAACCTCTCCCTTTCATTGTTAGCCTCAGGTAGACTTGACAGTCTCTGGGGCCCAACCGGGAGCTCAGGACCCCAGGACCTCAGAAAGCTGTATGGTGCCCTTTACCAGTGATGACTTGAAACGGTTATTTTAAAAGATTGCTTGATATCGATGGGTTTTTATTTAAATGAGAGAGGCCAGCAGTGACAGAAATTGTGCTAGCATTTGTTTTGCTTTGCCATCTCAGAATGTCTGCATGATTCAGGGGGGTCTGGGGTGACTCTAGTCTGGTCCCTCCAGCACCCTAAGGTGGCAGCCCACCCGTGGGCCCTGGTCACACAGGAAATGCCTAAAAGGTCGCCCTTGGCCACAGATGATCCTGAGGGTCTCTTGAGTTTCTTCTACCGAAAAACAGAACTTTTTCTTTCTTTCAACCTAATCAAGTTTGGAAATACAGCGACGGGCTTCAAGCACATTGGACGGCACTCCAGGACTTGCCTAACTTTTCTGGTGGAAATGCTGTATCACAGCTTTTACTTTGGGGAGCAAAAAACAACAAAGAAGGTGAATGAAGATGACCCAGGAAAGAGGCAGTCCCTGGGTCTCAGCTCTCCCAGAGCAAAGTTCCTCCTCCCCAGAGTGAATGCGTCAGTCCAGCGCGCATGAGCAGAGCTGCAGCCTCGAGTGATAGACCTGTTGAAGCTCGCTGAGGGTGGCAGTGCGGCTCCAAGGCCTCCTGGTGATGCAATGTGCACACAAGTCATTTCAGTTGCTCTGCGCTCACATCAAGGTATCCAGAATGTAGTACATAAAAAAATAGGAATCTACTTGTTACTAGGGCACCGGGCCAGGAGCACCAGGCCTGGGGAGCGTGACCCAGAGGCGGAAGTGGTAATTTCACCTGGACCTCTGACATTTGTAATAAAGAAGTGTTTCTCTTTATTTACTGCAACTTTCAAAGAAGTTAAACACACAAAAATGCGCATGGGGGTGGAATGTTCACAATTTTGATAACCACAGTTGTAAATAGAAACATTCATTCCTCGTAAGATTATAAATATTTGATACTCAAACTGCAAAACGCACATTTTAGAAACTAAAAAAAAACCCCAACAAATTTGCTAAAAAGGCCTGTCTTTCCATTGAGTTTCCTAAGCAGCAGGTGGTTACTCACAGAATTTTAAATTACAGCTTTCGCTTTTATAGTTTCCTTTTCAAAAAGGTTTATACTATTATGTACAGAGTGAAACCATTAGTGAAGTGAAATAAAGGTTTAAGGCAAAGAGAGAAGTCCGCTGCTGCCCGCAGTGGTCAGCTGGGCCGTGGCCACATGCCCTGGGCAGCCTGAGTCCGGCCTCAATGAACATTTGGACATCTTTTCTGGACGCTAAACAGAAGACAGTGTGGTATTATATATAATGTGTTTGTTCATATATATATATATGTACTTGGTGGGGAATATATTGAATATATTTAATTTACACCGTGCCACACCTTTGAAAAATAAAATGTACATTTTCTTAAAAAAACAAGAAAAGACAAAGTGGTAAGAAATGGTTATTTACACTCTTTCTTCCTTCTAGATCCTGAAGGGGGTCTGAGTTTTTTTTCTGATATCAAGGTAGCCACAGGTTCCAGAACTGGGCCTGATGCACGCCTGCTGTGTGCGTGCACACTCTTACACAAATTTGTACACGCACACACACACACACATACACACAAATATTCATCTCCAAAGAGCAACGAAAGTGGCTAGGAAAAAAATGAAAGGTGATAAGAAGGAAAAGGAACATGACGCCAGCTCCCACTGCCCATCCTTTGGTGAAGACCTTGCTGGGTTTCTGGGCCGGCTAGCTGCGGCCTGGAGGAGGAGCGGTGCCCCAATCTCGGCGGCTCTGGGCCACATGCCCAAGCCCCTCACGCCAGTGTCACAGCAGAGGAGCTGGCGCTGGGTTTTGTCACGGAGCAGGCACAGCAACACAGACATGGGCAGAAGAACACATGGGGAGGTTCGGACCAGGCCTAGAGAGGGCTGGGGAGTGGGTCACGAAGCCAGACAGCGCGGGAGCCAGAACGGGAGAGGGAGCAGAGCTGCGGCAGCGGCGGCGGCGGCGGGAGAGGGGCCTGGAGCTGAGCAAGGCAGCGGAGGCCAGTTTGCCAAGACAGGCCCCTCCTCACTGAGAGGCTGCTTCCAAGACCACGACTGGATCGATCTTGGCCGAAGCGCCTCAGTCCCTGGGTCTGCCAGGGCCCCATGCTCCCGAAGGCCCAGGCTCCACGCTCTGGATTCGGACCTCTCTTCTCCTGTCCAAGCCAACACAAACAAAGTGGCAAAACTTTTAGACCAAATAGGAGCTATTTATTCTGTTCACAGTTGTGTGAGATGCAGCAATAAAAATCTTTGGACTTTAGCAAGTTGTTTTAATTTTTTTCTTCTTTTGAAATAATAAAAAAAATGTCCGATGTCCCATAATGGAGCTTAGCAGATTAAAAAAGGTGAAACCCTAAGCAGCCCCCTTTGCAAAAAAAAAAAAAAAATCATAAAATTAGGATAATCTTGTAAACACAAAAAAGCAAAAAAAATATTTTATAGTCTGATATCTTGGATTTTACAACACCTGTAAATTATATATACATAGAATATTGCAGAACCATAGCTAATACACAATATCTTCACGATTAATGCTGGTAGAATCTCTATACACTGGCCCTTTGCGGTTTTAAATTATTGCATTGTTCCGTGCGGCCTGCAGGCCTCGCCCGCCGCGCGGCTACTCGCTGTCCGACTTGCCCTCCTTCGCCGTGGTGGAGTGGTTGTACAGGCCCTGGGCCATGAGGTGCACGGCCAGCGTGTTCTTGTTGCCCGTGGCCTTCTTGATCTTGGCGCGCTTGTTCTGGAACCAGATCTTGATCTGGGACTCGTTGAGGCTCAGCTCCTGTGCCAGGCTCTGGCGCCGCTGCTCAGTCAGGTACCTGTTGGTCTGGAACTCCGCCTTCAGCCTCTGCAGCTGCTCAGCAGTGAAGGCCGTGCGTGGCCGCTTGTCCTCTTTGTTGGGGTTCTTCTTCTTTGGTTTTCGGGACCTGGGACCTGGGTGGGAGGAGGACAGAGGGGGGCGATTACAACTGCTCCTTTCCAGCAGCAGCCCGCAGCCACTGCACGTTTGCAGAGACCCTGGGAGGGGGAAGGGACGGCCCACGGCCACCGGCTGGCCACCAAGGGATGGGGAGCAGGAGGCCTCAGGCCACACCTGCTTCCCCAGCCTCGGCGCACAGAGATGTGGGTACATGGGCGGGCCGAGTGGAGGGCTGGCTGGGTGGAAGGCCAGAGCAACCAGAGGCTGCACACAGGAGCAAAGAGCTGAGGGGAGAAATAAACTTCCCGGACTGTTTGGTTTCTTTCTCTGTCCTCTTTCTGGCTTCTGCATTTTCGTTCTCCGGAATAAGGGGCAGGGTAGAGGCTGAGAGATCAGAGAGGACGGCAGGCAGCTGGAGGAGCCCTGCCCTCCAAGAGGGTCTCCAGGGAGCATTCCACAGTGCCCAAGCACAGAGGGTCTTAGAACTGGAGGGGCCCACGAGGCCTGAACACACCAACTCTGAATTCCTCCAGCTCTCTTGAGAGCTCAAGTTCATTGTCCCCTAAGAACAGGGCAGAGCGCAGCCTCCCCTCCTGGTAGGGAAGCTCCCTGTCCAGGAGTGGCCTGGGCCATTAGGGGGTGCAGCCCACAGTGGCCTGTCCATGCCCCATCTCCCCACACAGCAGGCAGTCCAGGTGACCTTGGGAGGATCTACTCCTCTACTTCCAGCCCTTCCTTGCCTAGGAGGTACCTGGCTGACCCCTATTTGGGGCAGGGTTGTGGGCATGTTAAAGCCTAGGGTTGGATATAGGGAAGTGTGAGAGGGACAAAGATAGAGAGAAGGGGAAGAGCCCAAGCCCCCGAGTGCAAAAGCCTGGCCAGGCTGCAGGCTGAGAGCAAGGCCTCTGCCATCACTTTCTCCACGGTGAGGAGCAGAATCAACTCTGGGGCCCTTCTGAGTCCCATCCACTGGAAGCCAAGAGGCCGGAGAAGGCAGGCCATAGGGGGCCAGGGGACAGCCGGGTCACTGGCATAGCCGGAGGACAACCCCCCCAGACGGGGAGTGGCAGGGTTGCCCAACCCCGCTCAGCGAGAGGTCAGATTGTGGGCTGGGGCAGGCATGGAGAGTTCCCCATGAACTGCCCAGGGCACTCCAGTGGCAGCCAACAGGGCACAGGGTGGTGGGCACAAGAGGGCCGGCTCAGCTGGGCTCACTCCCTTCCTTTAGCTGCAAAGTACACCCACATTCCTGCCCACCCACGGGCCATGTGGCCATGTGCACCCTGCTCGCTGGCACACACATCTGCATGAGGGGCGGGTGCTGTGCCTGTGGTCCGGGCCTTGCAGGAGTGACGGTACTGTTTAGCCTGCTGGGACCGGTGTGGAGACAGAGATGGAGCTGGGAGCCGTATGGGAGGAGGCCCAGACGCCCGCACCTGCTCGGCTCACAGCGGCCTGCGGGGCTCCGCGGCTCTCGGGGTCTGCTCCTTCCTGCCCCAGAAGTGTGCTCCCGGCCCCCAAGCCCCTTCACTGTGGTTCCTGTTCACACATGCCCATCAGCCATCCTCAAAAAGCCAGTTTCATAAAAAGACAATTATCAATTAAAATTTTTTTTTCTCTTTTCTTTCAAAAGGGAAACAGGAGGGTCGGACACAAACCCAGACCTCCGCGAAAACCTCTGTCCCGTTTTTTACCTAAGCGCCCGGAAACAGAAGCGTTACCTACCCGGGTTGGGGATTTTAAAAACCCAGCAGGGCCTGCGACTCGGTAGCAGGACCGGGCCACGCAGCCAGCTCCCCTGGCACTAGGCCTGGGCTGCGGGGCTCCGTGCGCGAGGGCAGGCAGCCGCCTACAAAGCCCAGCGCGGCTCTGGCCGGCGCATTGTGAGCCTATATGGTAATTAAATATTAACAAAGGAGGAAGCTGAGAACAATGGCGCAAAATTCAGGTCTAGCTGGAGAAATTTGGGGTTCACCAGAAACACACACACACTCACAAATTTCTGCGGGAAGCGGTCAGGGGTGCCTTGGTCCTGCAATGCTGTGCATCAAGGGCCCCGCAAAACAGTTGAGGGGTAGGGGCTGAGAAGGCCCCTGGTAGCTTGAGGACCAGCGAGCTCACTCCTAAGGGCGCTTGCAGCCGCAGACCCGCGTTTAGTGCATGTGGTGCTTTCTACAAGGTCAACGCGCGCTCGGCTCCTTAAAATCACTGACGGATTAAAAAACAAAAACAAAACAAAACAGAACAAAAAAACACCCAGGTTCTCACACACCGCCTCCGAGAGCTGCCTCCTTTTCACCCCCGGTACTGCCTGGAAACCCCCCCGAAAGTCCTTTCTGAGTGGGGAACTCGGTCCCAAACGGCTGCGAAGCTTCAGCCAATAAAGTCGGCAGAGGGTGAGGGGCGAGGGTCCTCTGTTTACGGCCTTCCCGCTGCAGCCCCTTTCCCAAGCCTAGGCCTGAGGAAGAGGGGCTTGCTCCTTTCTCCTGGACCACACCTTGGGTGCCAGGTCCCACTACTCTGGACCTGGGCGAGGGGTGTCGGGGGTGCGCCCCAATCTGGACAGAGCTGGAAGACGGGCACTTGCGAGTGAGCCTTCTGGGCCTGTTCTGCAGCCACCCCTGTTCTTGCCAAATAAACTGAGGTCGGGAAAGGAGCTGGGAGACAGGAAAAATACGAAAGAAGAACGCGAACGCGGCTTCCGCGGTGCTCGGAGAATGCCAACCACTTCCCAATCCTGTCCCCTGTGCCCCCTGCGGCTGCCCAATGTCAGCTGCGCAGGGTGGCGAGGCTGTGGCGAACTGCGTCTTTGTGTCCGTCTGTAGGGGGAGGAGGACACGTCCCCCGCCATCGCCACCCCAGCCCCGTGCACCTCCCGGGCGACCGCCCCGGCTCCGCGGGCTCACCTGAAGAAGGCCGGTCGGAGTAGCGCGTGCAATAGACCCAGGCCGGCCAGAGCATGGGCTGCGCGCCCAGGGTGGCGCTGGCCTGTGAGCTGTCCGAGTCCGAGCTCACCGACAGGTCGCCGCCGCCCAAGCCCCGGGCCTTGAGTGTTCCGTCCAGGGGACCCCCGGGGTCGTTGCCTTTTTTGGCGCCACCGTGAAGAGAAAGCGTCTTAGAGCCGCCTTCCCCGTCTCCCGGAGAGTCGCTGCCGCCGGCGGGTAACGGCCCTCCCGCTCCGGGCGCGCACGGCGGGTTCTGCCGCGGCTCCCTGGCGCCCGGCCCCAGGAGCGGCTCCACTGCACCAGTGCCGCCCCCCTCGGCTCCTCCTGCGCCGCCTTCGCCGCGGGCTGCGCCGCCTCGTCCTCCGCTGGCGCCCACGCAGCACGTCCCCGCGTCCTTCCGCCGGCCGAACTCCGGCCGCAGGATGTTGTCGATGAAGAAGTTGGTGATGCGGTGCGGGTGCTGGTGATTGCCCGGCGCCTGGAGCTCCGCGGGTAGCATCAGCGCGCGCCGGCGGCCGGTGTCCGAGTCGCCAGGGCTGCCGCCGCCGCCGGGGCTGGAGTCGGGCTGCCGCGGTCTCTCCGCCGCCGCCGC
>NW_004524603.1:2429573-2443255 GCF_000260255.1 Octodon degus
GGCGGGGAGTTCCTCGCTCGCGGACCACACGCTCGGCCGGGCTGGGCGCGCTGGGCCTCCCGCGCCCCCTAGCCGTCCGCGCCCGCTCGCCGCCTCGGCCTCCGCGAGGGTCGGGCAATTTCCAGGCCACTTAGCGCAACCTGAGACACTTTCACTCTGGATTTTTGTTCTTATTTTTAACAGAGCCACCTCGAGTGACGTCGCGGCCCGGTCTCCTGGACACGTGCCTCGGGCCAATGGCAGCCGCGCCGCGCGCCCACGTGACGCGCTGGCGGCCGCTCGCTGACAGGAGCCGCTCGCCGCCCCTCCCCCGCCGCCCCCGCCCCGCCCCCCCTTAAAGCGGCCGCGTTCGGCGGCTTCGCGCTGAGCTCTCAGCCGGGTTAGCATCGGACCTAGTCCTCTGCGCCTGCTTGAGTTCCCCGCATATCTCTGGGTTCAGAGATCCGAAGAATCACGCGACAGCCCTGCCAGGTCACCCTGGTGCGCCTATGTGGACGCTGGCTGCAAGACTATTTTTTAACATTTCCATATTGTTTACCGTGGGGAGAAATCCCACAATTCCTTGCACAAATGCATAAATAATATTAAATGAGCTACCGAGATACAAAGGGACTTTTGTAGTCCGCTTTCCTTGCTGGCGCTGAGGCAAATTGTCACTTACATTTGACTTTGGTAACCCGGCGGCGTCCTGTCTTGCACGAAGAGCGGATGCTCAGGACGCTCCGCCCGCAGGCGCTCGTGCTAGGTGTGCGCGCTTGTGCGTGTGCAGGGAGGCGCGTGCACGGGCAGGACGCTGTCCGGACGCGGGACTTCGGGAAGCAGGCGCGGTTCCGGAGCAGCGCCGGGATGCAGCACGGGGAGCCCTTTGCAAAAGGAGAAATGAAGGGAAACGAGGGCGGGATAACTAAATCAATTTTGGAAAGGAGAGAAAAGCTGAGATTTCAACAACAACAACAAAAATGCAAAACCACTGGGACGGAAAACAAAAACCACCTCGGAAGGGAGTTGACCCCCGCAATAGGGCCCAGTCTCATATTCCCACCCACTACCGTCCCCGATGGAAGAGCTATCAGGCGCATGTCTCGTTTTCATAGCTGAAAACCCTGTGAACTAGTTTCTTAGCAGAAAAGGCTGCATTAGAAGGAAGCGCTGGAATCCATTACAGGATGGGGCCCCTATTTGACCCCCTTTTCTTTAAACCCTTGCAAACACCAGGCCCGAAGCTGCTGTCAAAGGGCCAGCTCTCTCTCCTCCTGCGTCATGGCTCCTTCGGTTTTGCTCACCTCTCGCTCAAAACACCCTCCCTACCCAGGCTTGACTGGCCACCTTTAACCCCATATTAATAGAAATGTGTGAACTCTGTGCACCCTCCAAGACCGCAACTCTGAGCCAGGGGCGCTGGTGCCACGTGAGTGGGCATGTTGGGTGCAGACACTGGGTTGCAGAGGGACCCACTGCATCTGGGGATGCCCGCCCCCCAGACCCACTCAGCAGAGTTCCAGGCTGGATGGCTAGCAGGGAGCTACTGGGCCCAGAGCCAAGGGCCTGAAGGGCCAGCACCACACAGCGAGCCCTACAGGGCCATCTCTAGGCTTGCAGGGGCCCTCAGCCTGGCTCAGTGTCCTGAGTTCACACAGTGCAGGCCCCATCCACACCACAGGCTCCAGATGCTGCTAGGAGTGGGTGGGGAGCTTCAGTTTCCAAGGAGCTGCTCTGGGAGAAATAAGCTGGGGTTTGTGGGAGTAGGGCTTCAGGCCTGTGGCCTGTGTGTGGCAGGCACTGGAGCTAGACAGGGGTCTCCTCTCTTCGAGTCTGGACGGGGTGTAGGGAACTGTTCCTCACACAAGCCCAGGTCACCCACTGCAGGGGTCTTCATTTTTCTTTTTTTGGCTAGATACACACTTGGTTGAGGTCCTTCCTGTACCTGACAAACACCCAATGTCCACTTGACCTTAGGAGAATGGGGCTGCTGCTGGAACATCTGGTACACACTTGCTTAGGGCTGTGGGAGGGGGGAGCACTGGCTGCAAAGCTGGGGACCCTCATCTCCACAGCCCAGTCTTCTTCTGTCCCCCCCCCAAGTGTGCAGAGGTGAAGGGAGAACGCAGAGCCTTCAGCTCCCTGCATTGCACCTGTGAAAACCAGTTATGCTGTGAGTTGACTAGTTTCTCTGTTTCTCTGATTTTTGGGACCCTCGCACAGCCTGGGCCTCAGGTACCCAGACCCAGACACCACCCCAGGCTGCAACCTGTACTCTAACAAGCAGCTGTCTGTAGGCAGTCTGGCCTGCCTGCGTGTGGCTTACTCTCCCTGGGTGTCCAGTGTGTCAGGTCCACTGTCAAGCTGAGTCAGAAGAAGGGAAGCTTCTAGGTTGTCCCCAAAGAGGAGTGGATGGTGGAGGGGAAAGGGGAAGGAAGGAAGAATGAGGAGAAAAATAGGTGCACAGGTTGCCTAAGGGGGACCCTCAGAGGAGGAAGAGGGACCCTCAAGGATGGACACTCTCTAGAGGGCTCTTGAAGAGGCTGGGCAGCACTAGAGAAAAGCTGCAGAAACTTACATTGTCCACTCCTGGGGGAATCCTGAGTGTCCCAGCAGAGATAGAGACAGGGACAGAGACAGGGACAGTCCAGGTAGCACTGCACTGAGGCCCTCGCTGGCTTCTTGCCCCATCTGGGACAAAACCCACCTGGCTTTCTGGGCTGCAGGGCAGGCAGCAGGGTGCTCTCATCCTCTGACGGTGGAGCCAGGGTCTCTCGCTGGTGCTTGGCCCGAAGCCCGGTGCCGGCAAACCCTGAGCTAAACTTCTTGCCCATTGTAGCTAGGGCTTGGGGCTCCACCGAGCCAGCCACCACCGGAAACTGGCTTCTCTCCTGGAGTTCCTGGGCTGGGTTCCTGGTTTCACTTCCACCCTTGTCTGGTCCTGTAGTGCACTTGAGAAGCACCCGCTTGCACAGAACTGTCCTCCATGTTCTTGAGACGGGCTGCACAAAGGGGCTTTGGAGGGCACAAAGGGGACCACTGGCATCCACCCTGAGGACTACACAGCTCCAGCGCTCGCTCTTGCTGCGCATGGACTGAGAGCTCAGACTGGCTTGGCCAAGGAGCTCCCAGGGACACCGAGTGCCCAAGGCCGCCGCCAATCCAGCCTCCCACATTTCCTTGAAACGAAGCCCGAAGCAGGTGACAGCCTCCGTCCTTCTTCCATGTACTGTTGTGCCCTCCCCTCGCTTCTCTAGGTGGACCTGGGGACACAGGCATGGGGAGATAATGAAAGTGGTACAGTGTGAGGGTGGCTTTTGCTCGCAGTATCTACAGCTACACTCGCTGGGTAGCAAAGCCCAACAATGCCAGAGAGTGAAATCAAGACCCTGAGAAACTGGGCCCCGCAGCCCTGCACTGACCTAGGGTCTCAAGCTGAGCCAAGCCACACACCTATTGCTTGTGCCTCTTTCCAGCTGAGAGCCACTGTCAGCTCCAAGCTGCAGCCCAGAACAGCCTACAGACAAAGGCCAAAAAGGAAGAGGCGCAGGGTTCAGGGCCGGCAGCGGGCTGCCTCTCTTCGCTCACCTGCAAGCCAAGCAGAGGGCCTCCGCCAGGAGAGCACACTCAGGCTGGGTCAGGAACCATAGCCGGAAGAGTAGCCTTAGGAAGGAGGGGGCTAAATGCACTCTGGAAGGCCTGGAAGGGGCCTGGAGGTTTGCGGGACAGGAGCACACACCTCCGCATGCTCCAGGCCAGGCCATGGGCCATGTTTCTCTGCAGGGCTGGTTGGTGGGCTGGTGTCCGTGGAGGCTGGGCTGGGCAGGGCGGCAGGCAGCCACACGCCAGGCTGGTTTTGCTCCCATAGCTGAAGAGCTGCCTGTGTGCAGCTGAGGCTGGAGGCTCCTGGGTGCTGGGGCTGCAGGACCTGCTGGGTATACGTTCTTCTCCGGGCCACAGGGATACAACCTCGTCTTGAATTTAGTTCCAACACTGCCAGGCAGCTAGCCAGCAAAAAGCACCCCTAACCTGATCTCTCCTGAAGACAGACGCTCAGGAACAAAGGCAGAAGGAAACCCTACTCCTAAGCCCTCTGCTGCCCACCCTCTCCTGTGGTGCTCTCCAGGGCCAGCTCACCGGCTTCCCATGGTTGGAGTTTCCTAGAATCACTCAGCCCAACCCTCCTCTCCTTAACTGCAGCCTTCATCCTGGCAAAATCTGGACCCCTGGGGTAGCTGGGTTCACTTTCCCTCCAAGGGGAGGTGGCATCTTCAGCCAACTGGCCTACACCCTGCTTCAGCTGGGGCTCCTGGAGAAAGGCAAGGCTGGGAGCAGAGGTTGCACCCCGACTCACAGCCTGACTCCAAGGCCAGTGGCTCCTCCCCTCGTAGCAGCCACCTGGGAGAAAGTGGCAAATTCCAGCCGACCTAGTGTCAAATAAGCAGACTTAGTCTGCAAAAAGACTTGGAAAGTGGTCCAGCTGCTCCAGCTGCAGAAGCTCAACCAGACAGGAAGCAAACATCTGAAGGGTGGCAAGTTTTGAAAAAATTTGCACGGTCTCCCATCTTCAAGTCGCCTACAGACAGAAGGATTCTTGGTGTCTGCTCACTGCTTCCCTTTGACCTTTGGAATGAAAACAAGATGTTCAAAAGAAACCTGGAACACCGAATACTACTTCCTCTCCCAGAGCACCAGGGCTCCTGCCTCCCCTTCTGTCCCTAAAGGCCACAGGTGTCACAGAGGCAAGTGTGGCTCAAGTGCAAACACGTTGCTTTCAGCATTTTTAGAAAAAGGATCTGGGTGGTGGGCAGACAGCCCCAGGATTTTATACAAGTCCAAGTTTCACCCACACCATTGGGGTTGACCCCGACAATTTACCCAGAGCCAGCTGGGTAGAACTCCTTAGGGTAGGTTTAGTGTGTGGAAAAGCAAAACAATCTTTTTGTCTCCAAACACCAATAGCAACTTAACAGCGCTGAAGTACACACAGAATTGGGTACCTGGGGAAAATAAGTTTTTAAATGTATGTTTAAGTTAAAATTTAAGAATTGATTTGTATTAAAGAGATAAGGACATAGTTTTAGATAAAAGGGTGACTAAATTATGAGTTAAATTCAAACACTGCCAACACTTGATTAAATTATTGGCAAGTTCATCCTAGCGGGCAAGGGTCTGCCGTGTCTGGAGCGCTGCTCTAATTGGCACGGCTCCTTGCTTGTGTGGTAGGAGCTGGCAGAGCCAGCACCCCATCAACTCCGGCGCTAACTGCAAAAGCTCGCTGGAGTGAAGCATGGGGACCTAGCTCAAGCCCGAAGACTCAGTAAGGCCCTCCGTGGATGCACCCTTGGAGGGGATCAGGTGGCACACCACACAGTGGACGCCTGCCCACGGTGCCCTGGGTCACTGGCCCCTCTCATCACGGCCACCAGGGCCTGGAGCCCCTGCACCCACCATCACCCCAGCCCTCCTGGCTCTGCTGAAGATAAAACCCAGTAAATCACGATTTTAAGCTATCTTTCTTCCTACTGCTGAAAAACACTTTGTTCCTCCAGGAAGCCCCCTGGTTGGATGTTGCATTCCAGGGTCTCAGGGTGTCTGTCATGTGTGTCACATCAGCTAATCCCCTAAGTCACAGCCGCTTCTGTGACCACTGCAGGATTCAGCCACTCTACACCGTTTGGAGCCTTAGCTCGGGGAGCAGAAGGAACAGGATCTGTGCGAGGATTTCCCGGGTACACAGCAAATGCCCTGAAATTCCTCGGGATTTGCACCTCTCGGCTACCAGGAGGGAGGAAGGGAGCTGTTCTAATTAGTCCTCGCGGCCAGGGCCGAGTCTAGGCTGGCCTCAGATTACAGATGTTGGGGGCCTGCGCTGGGGGAGGGGCCTCTGGGCGCTCGCGGCCTGGACCTGAAAGTTCGGTCCCAAGGCGAGGCAGCACCGTCCCAGGGCAGAGCTCTGTTCCGTTCACTAAGGACACAACTAGGCGACACAGAAGGTTTTCTGTCTCCTAGGCAGACCTGCGTTGAGTCGCTCCTGTCCCCAGTGCCGAGCAGCCTGCGCCAGGCTTCAACGCGGAGCTCGCTGCGCTGGAGCCCGCGCTCTGGGCCTTCGGCTCTCCGTGGCCAGGCGGATCGCGGCTCCAGATCCCCAGGAAATGCCTCTGGCCAGCCCGAGGCAGGGCGAAGGCAGGCTTGTGGCCCGCCCTGCGCTCGGCTGAGAACCTGCTTCCGCCGAGGTAACAGCTCTCGCAAACGCAGAGCAGGCGGAGGGTCGGCGCGGGGCGCGCGGACCGAGAAGCACAGCTGGCTGTCGCCGGCCTGCGCCCCGAGGGTGGCTGGGGCGGCGGCAAGTGCTCTCGGGGCCCCTCCAGGCTTCCAGAGTCTCAGCGGGAGCAGGCGCACTCCCAGGGCATTGCCGCGCAGCGCTGGCTGCTCTGTCCCTCTTCTGGTACCCAGAAATGGCCCGGTGCTTTCGGGCCGAGTCCCCACTCTCTATCAGCCTGGCGGGGAGCAGGAGTGCGGCGTCTCGGGGAGGGGAGCCCCAAGCCGGGTTTCCGCTGGCCGCGTCCCTCGGCAGCCCCGCGGGGTGCGCGCTGAGGGGTGCGGCCTCTACCGAGGGGACCTGGTCCTTTTCAAGGTCCGCAGCCTCCGTTAGGCGCAGCCCCTTTCCTTCTCCAGTCTCCGCTCTCCTCTCCGGGCCGCTGGATTTGGCCTCCAGGCCCACTTCTGTGACTCCCGGACCCTCGAGCGGGTTCTTTTCAGGGGTTGGAGAAACCGGCCCCCGTCCCTGCCTCCATCCCCAGCGCCCTCGAAGCAGAGAACCCAGGCCGGCAGCGCTAGGTATGGTTCCTCGTGGCCTGCCTTGTGCCGGGGGATGCCCTGAGCAGCGAGGGAATGCCTGCCCCGCGTTTCTGGCTAAGCACAAGGCCGGGGGACTGCGCCCGCGCCCCGCAGTCTCGGGAGGAGGAGGAGCCGGGCCCTAGCGATCCGCGCCACCGCGCGGGCCGGGAAGATCCGGGTTCGAGGCCGCCTGGGGGGAAATTTATCCTTCTCCTCACGGAAGCGCGGGTCAACCCACGCCCAACGCGCGCCTTTCCCGGGCCGCCGGGCTCGGCCCGAGGAGCGGAAACCCCCACCCCCAGCGCCGGCACCCGGGGCGCACAGAGGAGCCTCTGGCGCGGATTTGTGAATGAACCGCAGCTTCGCAGCTCGCAGATCAGAGGCTGCGATCGCCCGACCGACGTGGTCCAATGAGCGGCTGCAATGAGCGCTTAGCGACCGAGCGGGGACCGGAAAGGGGCCCAGCTCCGCAGCAACTTCAAAGCCGGTGGCTGGGAGGGGTCCGGTGCGCGCACCCCACGCCCCGGGAAGCGCAGAGGCTGTGGACCTCGGCGCCCCGACTCTCGATCCGCTGTCCGCTGTCTGCCCCTCCTCTGTCCTTGGCACCATGCTCTCCGCGTGACCCTGGGGACAACTACAGCCCGGGACCTGGTCCGGTTACTTCCCGGAGAGGCCTGTGCACCTCGCCTCCTGGCCAGCCCATCTCTCCGGCTCCCCGCCTTTTACAATTAAAATCTTTGACGCCCTGATGCTGGGGGAGGGCACGGGAAGAGTGGACACCCACGGGTATCCAGGGGGCAGACATTGCCTCTCCACCGCCCAGCAGTACACGCCGCGGGACCCGGTGGCAGAGAGGAATCAATCTACCAATACCGAGCCGAGTGAGAGCGCACTCCTGGTCTTGCCTCGGAGCTGTGCAGGTGCGGGTGACATCTCCCAGCCCCACTCGCGCCCGCAAGGAATTTCTCCTTCCAGGTCAGAGCTTTTTAAACACCCTCAACCCAAAGCCGCGATTTGAGCGTGGGTTCAGAGGACTTTGAAAAGGGAGGAGGGGAGAAGAGGAGGTGCGGTGGGGGCAGGGTGCAGAGAGAGGTCAGAGGTTAGGAAGGATTATGGCTG
Source organism: Octodon degus (assembly GCF_000260255.1). Taxonomy (NCBI): domain Eukaryota; kingdom Metazoa; phylum Chordata; class Mammalia; order Rodentia; family Octodontidae; genus Octodon; species Octodon degus. Next base: position 2,437,512 of record NW_004524603.1, read on the forward strand.
GGCTCTGTGACCCTTCTCATCCTTAGAGGCCCCAGAGGAAGTGGCTGCGGTAAGGAATCCGGGCATCTCATAAAGAAAAACCCTAGCGCTTGAAGGCCTCTGCGTCCAATGAAGACACAGGCCGATCTCAGGTGGAGGGGAGCAGAGGGCCCAGGGCGGGAAGACTGGGACTAGGAGGGAAGGCCAGAGAGGGTGCACCCCAGACCACAAAGCTGGCTTCTCTCTCTGGCGCCTGTGGACTTGGCCCCAGCTGTGCCCCTCAAGGAAAAGCAGGTTGGGCTCCCCAGGGAGCTGGAGGGGCAGCGGCGGGGAGGTCCTTGCTTTGCTGCCCTGATGAGCTTTGCTCCGTGGAACTGCACCACTCACCTGCCAGGCCACAGGAGGGGCTCAGCTGCTGCAGTGGTAGAGTGCCGAGGGAGGAAAACCTGCAGGGGATGCCTCCTGCTGCACTTGGCCCCCTCCCCTCAGCTGTGGCCAGAGGAGGGGCCTCAGCTAGTGCCTGGCTCCCTGGCTGCCAGCATTGCCTCAGCTCCCAGGGGCACCTTTGGCCTCTGCTGGCAGGTCCAGTGGATGTCTGAGAGTGTCCTGAGGCCAAGTCAGGATCTGCCTCCTGTCCTCTGCCCTCTGAGTCACCTTCTGCGGGTCCGCCTCACTCTGCCCTGGCTATTCCCATAGAGGACATCTGGGCCTCCCTCCTGTCTCCCCAGTTGCACCCTGTGCATTGGCTGGGCATGGGCATTGCCACCCAGACACATGCCCCCAGCAGCCTTCTGCCTCCCCCAGTCCGCAGCCCCTTCTTCTCTCTTCCCTGCGGAGGACCACAGCCCCCTCCTCTTCTCCAGCCCACCAGGATCCCCTCTGCCTGCCTTTCCATGCCCCACAGCAAATGTCTGTTCTTTTGTGTTGCTGCTGTTTGCGTTTTGCAGTCCAGAGGACTGAACGTGGGGCCTCCACACATCCCCGTCCTCTTATTTTTTGTTCTGACACAAGGTCTTGCTATGTCGCTAAGTTGCCCAGGGTAGGCTCAGATTCGCCAGGCTCCCAGGGCTTACAGGTGTGCACCACCATGCTCAGCTACAGTGAGCTTTAAAAAAGTAAACAGACTGTGTGCTTAGCTAGAAGCAGTGTTCCCGTCACGCGGGGCAGCCGGGCGGCCTGCCTCCCTCACTCGAGCGCTAACTGGGGCTCCGCAGCCAGCCCGGCATCCTGACTTTGCCTGGCCAGGACCTCCACACCACCTCCATGAGGGCAACGCCTTCAGGCCGGCTCCCCTTCTTCTGAGATGGCCTTCTTTGGACCTTGGGTCCCCCAAGGAGACCCCAGGATCTACAGCGGCAGCCTCCTCAGTTCCTGCCTCCTTACCGCCTTGTCTCCTGGAGGATGATGGGCTTCTGCTTATTTTCTGCCTCTGTCCTTGAGGTGACCTTCAGGACAACAGGGCTGGTTTTCTTCCAACACCACTCTGGTTCCTGCAGAAGACCTTTGGGCTCAGCATTGCCTGCAAAGTGACTGGGGGCCCCACGGAGCTTCATTTATTTAGAATGAACTTATTAATATTTTCTGTATTAGAAGTTAAGATGGAAATGTGTTAAATATATTGATTAATTCTTTCATTTACAGTGATGGTAAAAACACAGCTGACATTTACTCACATATTTTAATGAGCATATACTGTATGCCCTAAAACAACAACGAGAGCTCAACCCAAGCATGCAAGCGGCGTTTTCTACTTTTGCATGCCTCTCGCCGGCTGGAGAGAAGACAGCTGGACTCCCCTTTCTGCTTGTGCAGCTCATTATTTTGATTCACAGGCAGGAGGAAACTCCAGCGCCTCACAGATCCAGAGTTGTTGGAAAAAGGGAGTGAGTCCTTAGCCTTGCTGGGGCCTGCAAAACTCCTCTTCATGATTACGTCAAATGTCCTCCCAGTGAACCTGTCCCCCATGTCCCGTCCAGATGCGCTGCACTCTGTGGCTCTGTGAGTGGCTCACTCATCTGTCACTTGGAAGATAGCTGTCCACCGAGCTGTGCGGTCCACCCAGGTGTTGGTGGTACCTACAAGACACCCAACACCCACAATTTGGAGGAGGAGGAGAGGCTTCCTGGGCTCTCGTTAGACCAACAGGGATTCTGCCAGGTGGCTCACTGTGCCAGTGGTCAGGCAGAGGCCATGTTTTCTGGGCTAATGGAGCTTTGCCCCCAATTCTGCTCTCAGGAAGGAGTCTCCTTATTATGCACTTATTAGAGCATGCTTTAAATAGTACCTCCATTTGCCTCCCACCCACCAGGCAGGGTCTCCGTGGAGGAGCGGAGGCCCGTGGGAACGTGCGCCGGGCTCTGCTTGAGAAGAGTCCTCAGTAGGGGGGCCTGGCTTCCCCGCCAGGGGTGGAACCTGCTTCCATTTCGTTTCCACGTGGGGGCGATTCTCAGGCTATGACAATTAAGAAAGAGGAGAAGCCATTTGCATTTTCCTGGGTGTTAATGACCTTCCAAACCAACGTTCAATTGTCTAGTTTAAAACAGTGCAGCACGCATTCATATGAATAATTCAACAGCTGAAGAATTCCCATGCATGGGGTAAAAAAACCTTCTTTTTGACCTAGTTCCTAAAGTTGAATCGGTTCATGCAGTGAACATGGTTTCTGTTTTCTAAGGTCTGTGCTATTTTACTCAAAGACGATACAGCCTAAGTAAAGTTACCACCAAGGTTTGGAGACTTAAATTGATGAAGGACAGACTTAATTCATTTTGCATAACCTGAAGCCTCAAACTTAATTACTGTTCCATTTCTGGTACACCTACTGGTTGGGTGTGATATGACTCCAGCGTGGGTTGAAAATACACAGACAAAGGCAGGAGTGCACCAGTCAGGGAGTCTGAGGAGCCCCAAGGGTCAGTGGGGCCTGTGGCTGTGGCCAGTGGTGGGGCGCCGGGTGGGGGCCAGTGGAGACTGCAAGTGGTTGGTCCTTGGACTTGAGCAAGTGGTGGCAGACAGGGAGGCAAAGGCAAAGGCTGCCACCTCCCAGGGCCAGCCAAATGCTCCTCCAGGAAGCTGAACCACAGCCAAACAGGCTGGTGGTCCACAAGGGAGGGCAGGGTGCTCCCACACCATCTCATGGCTGGTTCAGGAGGAGCCACTTGAGAGCAGCACCGTGGACAGCGCCCGTCCCCATCCCCAGGGAGGCGCGGTCACAGCAGAATGCCAGGTCGGGCCTGAGCAACCATATGTTATGTGTGTTCCATATGTGATTGTCAGCAAATCTATTTTTTATTTTTGGTCTTTTTGAGACAAGGTCTTGCTGTGCAGTTCAGGCTGGCCTTGAGTTCACTTTGTAGCTCAGGCTGGTCTTGAACTCGCAACGACCCTCCCGTCTCAGTCTCCCAACTGCTGGAATGATAAGCGCCAACTATAACGTCTGGCCCAGCGAATCCATTTTGGTTTCCTAGACTTGAAAACTTGGCAGCTTCAAGCAGCAACCACATCTTGGCAGGTGGGGTTGTTGCAGGTGTGGCTGGCTGGCTGGGTCACACTAGAGTAAGGAAAGCCCCCTAATTCCAGGGCCACTGGGCTTGATGCCACCTTGGAGGTGGGGACAGGCAGCACATACTTGTTAATGGCATGCTGAGGCATGGGAATGTCTCTGGCTTTCTCGTGAGGTCAGACTCTGAGGAAGAAAATGGCCTTGCTGAAAACACTGACTTATTCTGGGGTCCATCAGGGACGTGGAGCACCTCTACACGGCAGCTGCCTCGCAGCCGGGCGTGTGCGGCTGGGGTCCTTGGCCACCCTGAGCCATCAGATTGCCTGACACATCATGCAGGGCCATCAGTGAGGCTTGTTAGCAGACAGCCAAGCTCTTGGTCACCCGAGCACAGCTGGTACGGTCTCGCCATCCAGCAGCGGTCTGCCTGGGCAGGGAGGAATGCTCCAGAGTCAGAAGGGCTGTGGCCACAGCACTGGGGTCAACTGCCCTCACCTGCTGATTCTAGCAGAGGAAATCAGTGGCAGCGTGGTGAAGCCTCCAGGCTGAACTTGAGTTGCCCTTGGCATGAACCCAGACAACGTGTGGTCTGCTGGGCCTACGAGCGTTCTGCACACACGAAGGGGCTGGTGGCAATCTCAGCCATCCTCTTTCCTGTGGGGCTCACCAGTGCTTGCCTGTCTGGGGTAATTTGGCCTCTGAGGTCCATACCTGCCGCAAGGTATGGTTTGGGGGCTTTAGGAACCTGGCTGAGTGCCTGGGGCTGCGGGACAGGAGGAGCAGTGCTGACAGAGGCTTGGCCAGATGCTGTGTGGGGTTACAGGGTGCGGCTGGCCCAGTCCAACCACAGCATCCTCCCGGAAGTGCTAGGATCATTGTGAAGGCTGCCATTCACTCATGTAGACGGCGCGTGTGGAGTGCACGTCTCTGGTGAGGACATGGATGAGACCCCAGGGCTTGGCACCCAGGTAGTGTTTGCTGAAAGGAATGAAACAGAAAGCATGACCGATGTCCTAAGACGTGAACCTGATGGTTTGGACCACGCCCACCTGCCCTGTGGGCCTCACCCTAGCGCAGGAGAGGTTTGGAGAAGTCCCAAGGAATGCTGGCAGTCCCAGGGATACACTGCCCAGCCCTGCCTCTTCTAGGAACAGAGCCCAGTCTGGCCTCGCACCTCCTCTCCTGTGTTTCCCTTCTCCCAGAAGGATCGCTGAGGGTTTCTTAACACCTGTCTCCATGCTGTGACCCGGGAATGCTGACACCTGCTCCTTACTCGGGTGGGCCCTGTGTAAGGAGCTCCTGCGTGTGGTGAGGTTTCCCCACAATAAGTTAGGTGAGTTTGGCGTGACCTAGAGGTGGGGCCTTGAAAGTGGTCCAGGAGGTGAAAGGCACAGACACCCCAATCTGGTAGTAGCCGGGCTACTCAGGGCCAGCACACACTGCAGAAGGGCAAGACTGGGGCTGGGCAGGGGCCGCTGCTACCCAGTGGTTGGGTACCCACCTGTGATACAGCCTTTGGATGTGGCCAGCCACTTCATGAGGAAGAGGAAGCTCAGTGAGAAAGTGGCCCTGCTACCCCTGGTGCCTGCTTGGACCACAGGGAGCAGCTTCACTCAGGGGTGTGGGGCCCAGGTCGTGGGTCACCCTAAATCCTCAGAAGCTGTCATGCTCCTTGGTGAGCGCAAACGCTGCTGGGCCTCAGGGTCTGGCCATGCAGCCAAGAGTGGTGTGTGTGTGTGTGTGTGTGTGTGTGTGCGTGTGTGTGTGTGTGTGACCTTAATGTATTTCTCTTGGCATTCAAGTCCTGCCAAGACCACTTACTGTGGGTCCCATGGAGCACTTACTGTACGCAGGACTTGAATGCCAAGAGAAATACATTAAGGTCACACACACACACGCACACACACACACACACCACTCTTGGCTGCATGGCCAGACCCAGCTGTCTTCATCTACAGAATCGAATCCAATTCAGTGGGTTAAATTCACTGTAGATCGATCTTACAGGGAAAATTGACTCAGATTTCCCTGTAAGAATGTGGGACCCCCACCCAGCTGATTCAGGAGCAGAGCATCTTCCCAGAGAGACACAAAGGGTTCAACTCTAATGCCTGCAGCAGAAAGAAGTGGAGCACAACAGCCAGATCCAAACAACACCCACCTGGAGGAATCTGCACTTCATAGATCTGGACCTGGTGCTAAGATAATAACTCTATCTAAGCTCTACACCAAAGGTCAGAAGACAGTGGTATACAAAATGACA
>NW_004524603.1:2444881-2466637 GCF_000260255.1 Octodon degus
ACAACAGAGGTTTGTACCTATGTTGTTTATTTATTATTTCTTGCCTATATCTTGTAATATGAGAAACTACTTTGGCAGTAACAATACACAATGTACTAACCATTGTTACTCTCCTAAAATCTTGTTTTGAGATTTTGTACCATTGTTCTTTTTTTCTTTAAAATAAAAATAACTGATGTAAGAATGTGGGTCCCATGGAGCACTTACTGTACGCCAGGCAACAGAATTGTTTTTCAATACTGGAGGCTGAGCTCAGAGTCTTCACACCAAACTGCATCCATGTCCCTTTCTATTTTGAGACAGTCTCCTTAAATCATCCAGGCTGGGCTAAAGCATGCAACCCTCCTGCCTCAGCTTCCCCGAGTGCTGAGTTTGCAGGGCTGCTACCTCACACCAGCAGTTTCAGCCTCAGAGCCTCTCTGCTGTTGTTCTCAGCGTGTGACTGGGGCACTGATGATCTTGAGCACGAAGCTACTTGACTACATTTACACAGCGGGGGAGCAGGAATCCAACCCAGACCCAGAGTGGAAAGCCCTAGCAGCCATGATGTGCTGTCCCCAGCTCTGTTTGTTGCCCAACGGCCTGCAGCCAAAGCAGAACTACCTTCGGAGTGAAAAAGAGCCGCCTGAGGCAGTCGGGAGGCTGGCGGCCCGCACACATGGCCCCTTGGTTACTTTCCTCTGGTTGCCAAGACCAAACACCCAACAACCAAAATTAAGGAAGGAAATTATTTAGCTCACAGAGTGTGCAGGTTTAAGTTCACTCTAAGCTGGCTTCAAGGCAGGGTAACACGTGGAAGAGGGCAGCAGTTTGTGGCAACAAGAGGGCCGGTGAGCTAGCTCAGTGGTCTAAAGCGCCTGCTTAGGCATGCTTACGCAAGTTTAGGCAATTGCAGGGACTATGGTTCAATCCGAGCACCACATGCTGTGCCAGCCCCGCCCCACAAAAAAGCAATAAGCGCCAAAGCAGCAGGAACAAGCCTCTCTCCCTCCTTGATTTTTTTTTTTCATTTATGTATTTGGCACAGGTTCTCACTATGCAGCTCAGACTCTTAGTAATCCTCCTGTTTTCAGCCTCCCCAGTGCTGGGACTACAGGCGTGCGCCACCACGCTTGGCAGCATGCCAGGGTTCGATTCCTGGTCTCTGCATTTGCCAATGCAGGCGCTTAGTCCGCTGAGCTATCTCGCAGGCTCTCCTCCCTGATTTTTTTTTTTTTTTTTTTTTTTTGTGGAACCGGGGATTGAACTCAGGCCCTTGCGCTTGCCGGGGAACCGCCCTGATTTTGTATGCTATCCCACCCACCATCTCCCAGCTGACTGAGGATGTTACAGAGTAAGCACCGCAGCCCCCTGCAGAGCCCCTTAGCTGAACTTCTAAGGTTGGCACAATGTACCACTCGTCACTCGTGGCCCTGGCTTTGCTGTGCTGGGCTCACCAGCGCATGCCTGACCGCGTTGAATCTTACTGTGCAGTTTGCAGCCTGCGTGTCGCATGTCCAGCGGCTGCCACTGTCCCTGCCACAGTGACTGGGGACTCCATGGGCCCGGCTGGGACACCAGGGAAAACAGTAATGGGTTGCCTCTGAGCATGGGGAGAAATGGACCACGAAAGCTGTGGCTTCAGCGCATGAGGACGTGGGCATCGCCAGAAGGGGAAAGCCTCTGGGGAAGAGAAGACGTGGGCAGAAGGCCTGGCATGTCAGGCACCCTGGTGCGGGTAGGAACGGGGGGGGGGCAGGCCCCAGCTCATAGACAGGGACTCAGCATCCCTGTACCAGTGAGTCTGAAACCCCTTGCTTTTTCCACTGGGCCTCACGTGGCCACCAGGGTTCTCCAGGAATCAGAAGCAGTTGGTGTGCGTGGTGTCATCCAGCATAAGGAAGCGGTGCAGTGTGAGTAGGCGGAGGGGACCCAGTGGGCCAGCTGAGAGGGCTCCATCCATCAGGCAAAAGAAGGGCGATGCTCCGCAGCAGCCAGGCGGAGAGAGCTTGGCTTCTCCCTCGCTCCAGCTTCAGGCTCTGTCCAGGCCCGCCGACATCTGGGGATCCTGTCCTGGGACTCCAGTGCCCAGCTGCCCAGGGTCCACCAATGAGGACACCCAGAACGTCTAACCAGCCCTCGGGGGCTCTGATACACAGAGATCTGTCCCACAATCCACGGGACAGCAGAAGGCGCCCGAGAGCCGGCACCGCGGTTGCGCCCAGGGCCCAGAGCCTGGCTGCTCCTGCCTGCCCCGCCTGGTTCATCACTGGGTCACTTCCCCAGGCCAAAGTTGAGAGCCCTCAGCTGAGGGTCCTGGTTCTCCCCAGACAGAAGTGTGCTGCCCTTGCTTTTGTCAACTGTCTCCAGGAAAGGTCTCAAGCCACGCAGAGGTCCAGGAGTGGAGCACGGGCTCCTGGCCAGCAGCCGGCACTGCTGTCCTTGGGCCTCCCAGGAGGCTCTGGGCAGGGGCCACTGTATGAGAAGAACGAGGCCCAGCCTGCCTGGCTCCAGCCGGTGCCCAGAGAGGCCACCTCAGTGCAGAGGAAGCAGAGCTCTATGCCTCACGTTCCAGCCTCAAAGATTTAGCTTTTCTTTTTGGTACTGAGAATTGAACTCAGGCCCTGGGCTTGCGAGGCAGGTGCTGGGTGCTGAGCTGTATTCCAGGCCCTTGGGGATACACCGTTAAGCACTTCTGCTGGCTGATTTTCCTGCAGCACAATTTCTGCCCCTCAGCTACAGCTCTGCCGCCCTCATCCCCTTCCCAGCTTCTTGGCTCCTGCTCCGAGTCCACATCCAGAGTCCACAGCAGCTGTGATAAATCTATCAACGCTGACACGCGGGATCCAGGCCACTTCTCACTGAGTGGCAAATCTGTCCTAAAGTCCTTAGTACTGAGCCTCAGTGAATTTAAGGGTAAGCCCTGTATGTTTATTCAACTGGAGGCTTTACAGGAAAAGATACCTTTTAAAACACCATAGAATTCCTTTAAAAATAGCCACTGTCTTGGTTTGCTGGGTTCTTAGATCTCGGGCCCCTGTGGCCATGGGACCCTACTGACTCGACACCCTCCCTCTGGCTCCAGGGATGCTGCTGCAGGGCTGGGGCTCCTGCTCGGTTGCTCTGCTGGTTTGAGGGCTTGGAGCTCTTTGGAGTGTGTGTGTGTGTGTGTGTGTGTGTGTGCGCGCGCACATGGTCTGCCATGCACGTGGTCTGTGGGCATAGTCCACCTGCATCCCAGGTGTGTGAGCACCACACACACACACACACACACACGCACGCACATGCACACACGCATGCACACGCAATGGGCTTCCGTGTGCATAGTTCTGTGCATACCTGTGTGCATCCACGTAAAGTGGTATGTGTGTGACTCTACACATGTATGTGACTATGCACATGTGTGTACAGTGTGTATGTCTTGGCCACATGGCTATATGGACGAAAGCCACCCTCGTCTGTCCCTCTCGTGGGGCACGGAGATCTTCTCCTGCAGATATGAGTCGTGGTAACGGGATCTGGAGGCGCTTCTCCATAGGTGCATATGGGAGCAGCCGCCTCCGCCCTGCCCTCCCTGCGTGCAGAGCCGGCGGCCCAGCCTTCTGCTGAGGTGGGGGCAGGCCAGCTGGCACCGCCTGAGTGTGGCAAGTGGGGGCCTTATTGGGTTGGCTGCACCTGCTGTGCCCAGAGCAGGTTTGGTGCTGGCGGGGGGTTGGAGAAGCCCTGCCCGACCCAGTGTCCCCTCACTAGCCTGGTGGGGCAGGGCGGGGCAGCTCCACTGTGTTCTCTCTATTGTGGCTCTCCCTCTCCTCTGTGAGTGAGCTCCTGGCCTCATCATCCATGGGGAGGGAAACGATGCTCAGACCGATGGGGGGTTTGCCTGACCCTGGGGGACCAAGGGCAGTTTGAAGAACAGAGCCCAGAGTGCACCTGCATGCTAAACACCAAGTTTGGTTGGCCTGGGTGGACTTGGAGTGCACGCCACACTGTCTCTGTTTCAGGGCAGGCAGAAAGGCATGGAGAGCTCCAGCCTGCAGTGCCCATGCATAGGGCCGAGCATGCGTTGGCCCCCAGACTCACTGCCTAGAGAAGCCTCAGAGGGAGCAGGCAAGAGGGAGACACAGAACGTGCGTGGCCCAGCCACAGCAGGAGAAACCAAGTGCTGGTCCTAGGTGAGGGCCTATCTGCCGCTGCACCCCACGCAGCTGAGTTGCTGTCTGTGTCCCCACCACCAGGGCTTGGGACTTGGCCTGGCCTGGCCAGGAGGGGGCTGGCACAGAGGGCAGAGAGGGGAGCTGCCTTGGGCAGGGTTGGAGCTGCCTCAGCAAGGGTGTGGACGAGAAGCCCTTCTGGGAAAGAGACAGACTCTGTGGCCCGTGGCCTTGGCTTTCCTCTCTGCACCCCAGCTCTCCTCTGTCCACACTTCTGGATGCCATGTTTACACTGCTGAGTCCCCGGGGGCCGCAGTGTCTTGGGATCATTTATGAGAATGGCTTCTGCGCCCCCCGAGCGACTGCGTGGTGAGCGCCCAAATCACATTGTTACAGCTCAGAAACATTCTTGTTTCTTCAAACATTTTAGGGAAACTCAAGGGAGGAAGAAAGAGACGGTTTCTCCATTATTTCTGAGGGTTTATGTCTCATTTTCGACTCCGTACCACCCACGGCAGTTGTTATTCTGCGGAACTAATTAGGCAGCTGATTTGGCTCCAGCCTTCCCTTGGATATGTCAGGCCTACCTGTGGTTACAGCAAGACCTTGTGGGCGCTCTGAAAATGTTGTCAGGAGAAAGCTGATTACTTTTATCTCTTAATCATGGCCATTTAGGCTCAAAAGGCAGAATTTGGACTGTTCTGTTTACTGCCCAGAGCGTGGGAGGCCCAGTGCTGGCTAAATGCACGAGAGCTGGCTCCACTAGACAGCGCCATCGTGCGCCGCCCGCATTCGGTCTACGGCGGGGCGGGAGCCTCACTGTCTTACTTCTCAAGAGTCCTCAGGTGTTGGCACCATGCTTGGCACGCGTTGGTGCTCACAGAGTGCGAGGCGGGACTGGGACGCAGAGAACGCGGAGCTGTTACAACGCAGCGAAGCAGAAGGCCCATGGTCGCGGGCCTCCCCCAGCGGCCCGCCGCGCACCCCCATCTTCCAGGGAGGGCCCTCAGTCAGGTGTGGTCAGAAAATGCAGTGAACGCATGGCTTCTGGCTTTCCCTCCAAGTCAGCACGACCCGGAAAGGTCAGTGTTTGAAGCAGGTCAGGACATCCAGGCAGTCGGGACAGCACAGCGCAGGACTGCAGGCTGCTTCAGAGAGGCATGAGGAGGGGCTGCGCGCCCAGCACAGGGAGGCCGCCCGGAGCTCACGGCCCTGAGCGCTTCATTGTGACCAAGTCCTTTCATCTAGACATCCACCTGTGTTCAGTCACACTGTTTCCACAAAAGGGACAAGTCACACGCCTGCCTTTCGGGGACCCCAGGGCCCCAGCCCCCTGAAGGACAAGGCACAGAGGCGCAGCGCTGCTCAGAGGCCCCCAACTCCTGTCCTCCTAGCGGGTGCAGAAGGTGACACTGCCTGCTCCCCGCCCCGCCCCACTGTCCTCTGGGCGTCCCTGGGGACTGGGCCACCCTCTCGCCCTGCACGGGCCTCAGCTAGCTCCACAGCTGCTGTCCTGCCCCTAGAGGGCTCCGGCCCCGGCAGCCTCTTTCCTCCTGCAGACCGCCTGGTACCACCCCAGCGCACTTGCCACACAGGTTCCTTCTTGCCTCGGCGCAGCCCTGGGCATCTGTTGTCCTGAGTCACGGGGGAAGAAGACACTATAGGAGTGAAGCTTTGGCCCAGGCCACAAGGACCACCCTGTCCCTCAGCCTCTGCTGGGACGCTGGTGCCACCGTCCCGATGCTTCCTGTGCTGACGCTGCCTCCTCCACCTGCCCTCTCTCTCCCGCAGAAGTGGATCCAAGTGTCTCCCTATTTTTTCCTGCCTGGTGACCCCTACCTGCCTGGATATCTGCTTCCACCTCCTCTGCTAGGCAAAGCCTTGCCAATGCCCTTCCCCTGGGCTTTCCTGCCACCCGTGCAGAGGGCACGGGACCTGCATGTTCCACAGAGCAGGGCAGGCACATGTGGGCTCAACCTCCCCTCCCAGAGCTCTGGAATCATCCTGGAGGACAGGAACAGTGCCTGAGCTGTCTTGGGTCCCACAGCCCAAAGCCTCTGGTGTGTGTGGCTGAGCAGAGACTCCAAGAGCTGTCCTTCCATGGAGGGTGGCATCCTTCTGCCGCCACACGGACCAGGCGTGGCAGTGAAACTTGGACTGAGTTTGGCACCAGGAGGCCTGGCTCTTCTCCTTTCAGCTGGGTGACCAGAGACATGCTTTCCTGTGACTGTTACCCTGGAGGCTGCACGGTGAAGTGGAACTGTCCCAGCCCCTCCCTCCTCTGGAAGCACTGCCATCCAGGCAATTGGCAAGGGGGTGCCTGCCCCTCCCTGCCACCTGAGTGGGGCTGTGCTGAAGCAGACCCACGTTCCTGGAGAAAGCGGACCCCACCCTGGCCCCTTCTGCCCTGCTCCAAGGCTTGGCGCCCTGCTGCCCACATGCACTCTGTGATTTTATGGAGTGAATGGGCATGGGCACCACAGCCAACCTCCTGACATGCCCCTTGGTACACTTAGTCTCCAAGGAGCTCTGAGAGGGGGTTCTTAACATCACTCCCACTTCACAGATCAGAAAACCCCCGGTCACCCATCCCTCGGTGGCTATGGGGCAGCGGTTGGGTTGGGGGGCTTATACCCAAAGCTTTGAATAGCGGAGGAGTACGGCACCTGGACATCCACCAGGGTGTGGGGCTGGGCAGGTGCTGAGGTGGTGGCCAGCCCAGTGGGGCTGCCTGGTACAGGTTCTTCACTGTCCCTGGGACCCAAGAGGAGCTGAGAAGGGTGGTGCAGGTCCCCTCTTGGCTGGAGGAAGCCCCCACTCTGGGGCAAGCAGAGGCTCAGGTAGAGCTCGGGGGGGGGGGTGGACTCTCAGGTGCACCCTGACTTTCTGGGCCTGCTATGGAAACCATGAGCCAGGAGCCTCTCACCAGAGACAGGGAGGAGGCCTGCTCCCCCCAGCTGGGCAAGGTCAGCAGAGCCAAGCCCCAGGGCTCCAGCGCCACAAGGGGCCAAAGGACTCTGCGCGTGCCACTAAGCACCTCAAGGCAGAAGGGCCTGGGGTCATCCCAGCAGCCCTGTGTCAGTCTGCTTCCTCTCCCTGTGATAAGCTCCCAAAGTGTCCTTACCCAGACAGGAGCATGGTCTCCCTTCCTGCTTTCAGGGGCTCAGTTGGTTGGTGCTGGCCCTGCTGCCTGTGGTCAGAGTTAGCCGGTTCATTGAGGACAGTGTACAAGAGGAGAAAAGGAGAAAGGGGAGCCCCTCGATGCACACCCCAGTGACCTGCAGACTGCCCCTCTTACAGCGCTTCACCTCCAATGGCACTGCCGTCTGGGAACCAGGCCCTGAATCCAGGCCTTCTCAGATCCAAATGGAGCCACTCCTGATGGCAGGTCCCTGAGTGCCTAACCCTCTGCTATGGTCAGAGGGTGCAGCCACCAGGAAGAAAGCCACAGGGACACAGCTCTGGCCTTGAAGGTGGAGGGCGGGGCCACAAGCCAGGGAACACAGGCGGCCTTGAAGGCTGCAGCGGGACGGAGCTGCCCCGGGCTCCGGGTGGAGCTTGCCCCCACCCAGCTCTGGCCGTGAGCCCGGGCACCCAGCGCCCACCATTGGCGCCTTGGCCCAGCAGCCGCAGGGAGCCAGCAGAGTGGGTGACCTGTCCGGCTTCACGCCAGGCACAGTGTTCTGCAGTACCATGGTGCAGGCTGGCAGCCAGGCCCCTTGGAGCTGTGCGTGCTCATGGCAACCGTTACCCCTTCCTCCGGATGGGGGCTGTGACCCTGAGAGGAGCCCTGTGGAGAGATGTTATCGGAGCAATTTCCTCTGTGTAACACGGCATGAGTGGCTTGGGGCCAGGTGTCGGCTCTGTGGTGTGAGGCACGTCCCTCTGGGTTGTGCTTTGGATTTAAGACCTCCTGCAAAGGCTCATGGGGCGTAGGCTTGGTCCCCAGTGCGGCAGTGTTCCCAAGTGGGGCTGTGGGAGGTGAGTAACCCACCAACGAGGCCGCGGCCTGATGGCTCCTTAGAAGGCGTGTGTCCCTGGGAGTGGGTCCTAGCGGCAGGGTGCTCAGGGGCAGTGAGCTGGGGGCTGCCCCTGCCCGCTTCCCTACTCTCTGGCTCTCCTGCTTCCTGTTTGCCCCAAAGCAGGCAGCTCACCTCTGCATGCCCTTCCACCGGGGCGCCCTGCCACTGCACTGGAACTCACTGACCACTGACTGTGCACTGAGCCCCGTGAGAGGGACAGCCAGACCTCTTCTGCCCGGGCCGCTCTTGGGTGTTGTCACAGTGATGGGAGGCTGGCTGCGTGAGCTCCCTCTGGCCCTGGCCCTGCTCCAGAGTGGGGCTGCAGGTCTGTTTGTCGTGAGGAGCTTGGGTTTCTGCTCTCCACCTACACCTGGAGAATCGGAACAAACACAGCCTGCAGGGTCTGGAGGGCGGGGTCCTCAGAGGGCTGCAGAGGTGGGCAGGAGCAGGGGTCCCACTGCAGCACATGGGCAGCAGCGGTGTGGTCCAGGTCAGAGGGGGGTGGTGTCTATCTCAGGAGCCACGTGCCCCTGCCCCCTTGTGGAGCCGCTCTCCTGACCACTGCTGTCCCCCTTTCCTCTGAGGCAGGATGGACACAGCGGGCTCCACACCTTGGTGACCTGGGCCCACGCACCCCAGCCCAGCGCTGCCCGAGCATAGGGCCACAGGCGCCTCCAGCCTGGTGTAACTAGAGCACCACGCCTGTGCCACAGACAGCACAGGAGAGGGCCGTCTTCTCTTACCACAGAGCAGCACTAGGAGGCTGAGCAGAGTCCAATGGGAAAATCTGTCCACCGTTTCCTAGCCAGGTGCCGCTGGGCCTGGAATTTCACTCTTACAGTTTCATTTCTTTGGCTGGATTGAAAACCTCTACACGAAGAGGTACACAGCTATTGGCTCCTGAGGGAGAAGTGGGGGTCCAGTAGAGATGGGGGACCCTGAGAGAAGTGGAGATGCTACCTTCCCTGTAGCCTGTTACTGTCCAGACTTGCGGGGTCCAGCTGCACACACAGCTGCCTGGGGACCCCTACCCCTTGCTGCAGGGCCTCGAGTCATATCAGGGGCCCTTGTGGATCCCCAGGGTCTTCTAGCCACAGAAAGTCCAGCCTTGCCACGGGCAGTGCCACTGGGGCTGCACAGGTCAGGGAGGTGGCCGACTGGGGGTTGTCTCCAAGAATGGGGCAGGGGGACAGAGGGCCTTGAACAGGACTCATCTCATGTGGAGCCAGGGCATTGTCTGCCTGCTCCACTGTCTCAAATGTGTCCCTTGGAGTGCTCTAGCTGTGTGACCTCAAGTGAGAGCCCTAACTCCCCTGCACCTCAGTTCCCTGTCTTTCCAAAGAGGGTGGCCACAGCCCTGCTGGGCACAGTGGCTTTCTGTGCCTTGTCTTGCTTTCCTGTGGCACTGGGGATGGAGTCCAAGGCCCTCATGCGGGCTTCATGCGTGCTTGCCGCTGACTCTGAGCTCGCTGTTCCTCTGTCCTGGTGGATTACTAAGAACCAGCTGGCGTGGCCCCCGTGCCTCGGGCAGGTCCCAGGCCACACAGGGTAGCCCTATGCAGAGCAATGGAACAGAGGGGTGCACTGCACCTGCACCCTGGACCTGCATTCCCCCTCCAGGCCTGGTTGGGCCAGTGTGGCACGCCCAACTGCAGGCCTCATGACCTAGCCAGCCCCGCCCTTCTCTGGAGCCCCGCGAAGCTACCTGCCTGAAGCTAACAGCAGCTCGGGCTCGGCTTTGATTGGCCTGTGTGCTGACGTCTTCAAAACAGAGTTCTGCAGCCCCGCCTGGCGGGCCGTGGCGGGTCCCTGGTCGGGTGGGGCAGGGTGGTAAACTTGGATGTGGCACATGAGCCATGGCCTGTGCTGTCACCTCTGTTGGCAGAGTATGTCCAGGTGACCTCAGCCAGGGAGGGGACAGCTGTCCCCAGGACTCTACCTTGCAGGATCCACGCCCCTCTTCTGTCCCTGTTCCTGACTTTGCCTGTCCCTTTGGAGGTTTAGGACCCACATCCTGCTTCTGCCCCTTTGTGAACCAGACATGGAAGAATATCCAGTGGCCCACGCCAGCCATCCACGCCAGCCCCTGGCGTGGCCATCTCTGTGCCCGCTGCCAGGCTGAGTGCCCCTGCACAGCCTGGCAGAAGGGGACATCAGCAAACCCGAGTCCTCGAAATGCAGAAAAGGCATCAATGTCCCAGGTCACATGACTGGACAGGGAGAGAGAGGTGGACATCACTGTGGCCAGAGACTCTGGTCGCGCAGATGCAGCCCGGAGCCCTGGCCTCACCTAGGGGCCTCCCTGTCACACTTCTTTGGGGTGCATAGTGAGGCATCGTCCCCAGCAAGCAGTTTTTTTATTCATGGATGCCCCACCTGGGTATCAGGCTCTTATACAACTCCCCTGCAGTCCAAGGCACGCACAAAGTGACCAGAGAGAGGGACAGGGACAGGAGCTACTCAAGGCCCCAACTCCCATCCACCTTCTGGTCCTGCCGGTAGCACACTCACTCTTCAGAGCTCTGCAGTGGGCACCAGGCAGGCTCTCCAGGGACAGAGGGATGACCAGGTGCCTGGGTGGCGGCTCTCCAGGGACAGAGGGATGACCAGGTGCCTGGGTGGCGGCTCTCCAGGGACAGAGGAATGACCAGGTACCTGGGTGGCTTGTCACCAGGGGCTGAGGTAGTCTGGAGGCTGCATCTGCCCCTGTGAAGGCCCGAGAGCTGAAGAGGTGCTCCTGCAGAGTCCAGGGCCAGTGCGGGGGCCCCGCCATCAGAGCACCGGGCAGGAGAAGAGTCAATTCCTGGCCCTATGTCAGGCCCAAAGAGAGCTGCCTTGCTCTGTGTAGCTTGGAAGACCTGAGGACCCCATTGTTGGCCTTCCGCTGTGTCGTGTGTCCCTCAGCTTTCCCGTCCCTGGATGCAACACCGGCCACCCACAACTGAAAGGAGAGGTGGGATGTGGCTCGCACTTTTAGGAGGTTCAGTCCATGGTGGTGCGGGGGCTTCCAAGAAGGGACACCGCTCAGTCCGTGGCAGCCAGGAGGCAGAGCCAGGGAGGGGCGGGCCCGAGACCAAAGGCAGCACCCAAGGCGGCCACCGCCCAGACGCACGGAGTGTGCTCCACGGGCCCGCTATGTGCTCCTTAACACCGTGAAGCAGGCACATCAGGACTAGGGGTCCCATGGCGGCTCCTTCCTAAGGAAGTACTAGGCGTGGACACGTGCCAAGAGCGCTGTCTAGGTGGCCTGCTGGGCACAGGTGAGGCCCAGGGGGATGCGAAGCGCATCGCTCACCTGGCCCTGGAGGTGGGGCCCGCTTGGTTGGTCAGGATGGAGGCCTCGCCTGGAGGCTGGCTGTGACGAGGACGGGGGGTCAGCCTGATGCTGCGTAGGTCACTGAGGGTTGTGGACTACAGAGGAGCGGTGTGGTGCAGGGGACGTGTGGGGATGACCCTGACACTGGCTCCTCTCGAGGTCCCAGCTGTGTTTGTGGGCTTTGGTGGTGGTGGGAGGATCAGTGACTGAGCCACAGAAAATTCCATGGTGGAAATTTTCTAATTTTCTAACTAGGCCAAAGGTGACAGGGTTTCAAATAACTCATGGCAGCCCCAAGATAGGGGCAGAGGTAGCACCCCTGTGACACTGATTTATGACACCTGCCCAAGGCTCAAAGGCTGTGACTCTTTCTGAAACACTTCAGACCTACCCACATGACATATGTCCAGGTAGCCTGCTGCTCAGTCAGGTTGCTGTAAATGAAGCACCCCAAGTGAGCTGACCAGCATCCCTCCCCATTCAAGTCCCCCAGAACCTCAGCACGTGGCCTTCCTTGGAATAGCTGTTTTTGGATATAAGTCATGGATCTCCAGTTGCAGTCATCTTAGATCAGGGTGGGACCCAGTTGGCATGGTTGTGAGAGATCAGAGGACTCCCAGGACATAGGAGACGAGTGACGTGGCCATTGGGCAGGGGAGTCCAGGCCCCAAGGTGGGAAAGGAGCCACCTCTAAAGTCCCAGGGATCACAGCCCTGTGACACCTTCTTCAGGATCGACAGCCAATCTTGGTTGTCAGTTTGACTGGATGCAGAGCCTGTGGAGGGATGATCGCCTCATCAGTGGGTCAGTGCATAAGTGTGTCCTCCGCTACATGGACCTTGAGGGACGGGAGTTGCTGCTGGGAGGAGGGGGCGGTAGGCCTTGGCCTGCAGCAGTTCCTGGTCCCTGGCCCTTCCGGTAGCTCTTGCCTGGCTCTGCTTCCTGGGCACCATGAGCCCTGCCACACCCCTCTCCTGTGATGTGCCCCCGTCTCAGAGCCAGCCGACCAAGGACTGAACCCCATAAAACCATAAGCCAAAGTAAGTGCCTCCTCCTCTAAGTTGCAGGTGTCAGGCATGCTGTCCCAGCACTGAGAAATCTGACTGCTCAGGGGACTCTCAGTCTCCAGGACTGTGAAAAAATAAATGCACACGGTTAGGGCCACCGTGGTGTCTCCTGGGGGCAGCCCAAGGAAGTGATGACACCATGCATAGGTGGCCTGGGCCCGGTTGTGAGCCCCCACCCTTTCCTGTCTGCTCTCACTGTCAGAGATCGTGGTCCCCTCTGCAGTGGACAGGGCCTCGCCAGGCAGCTTCCAGTGGCCTATGGAGTAAGCGCAGGGCTTTGGCACCGCATCGGGCAGCGGTGTTAAGGGTTTCACAGGCCTGGCTTGTCTGTCTGTGCCACCCCCCATGCTGGCGCCTGCCCGCGGGCCCAAGGGAGAGCTGCCTCTGTCGCACCACAAGCTCAGCAGTAAGCCGCGTCCCCTGGATGAGGATCCGCTTACCTACGGAGCCATTCGTTACACAGCGCATCGCAGTGCTCGCGGACAGAGACTACGCGACTCCCTTTCTCTCCTCCCTGTCCCATTGCTGCTGCTCTGCATCCTGGGGGCCACCCTTGTTCCTTTACAGAACACCTTGTTAGAAGGAAGAATCTGGTGAAGGCAGCTGGACTTTGTTCCACAGCAAAGGAGGCCCCACAGTGACATGATGGGGACGTGTCTGCCCAGGCCCCCTGGGCTAGTGGAAAGCAGGGGCACAGGAAAGCGTAGGAGAAGCCTGCTCGCAGCTCTGACCACTCTCGTCCCCGGCCCCAGCCACCCTGCCAGAGCAGCTAGTGTCCTGTGCTCGCACTGCCAGCCGCAGAGCCCCTGCACCCCAGCCTGACATCCCGGCCCTGAGAGGCTGGGCTCACTGGTGCGGTTGCAGTGGTTGTGGGGGGCAACCCGACCTCTGTGCTTTCTGGGGTGCTCCAATCTGGCTCTGGGGATGCGGCTGCCTCCTCTCAGTCCTCGCCTTGCTCCTCTCTCTCCCAGGAAAGAGGCCCAATTTAGACTTCTGCAGCCAGGCGAAGAATTTCTGAATGCAGGAGGCCACTCCAGGCTGGATTAAAACTCACTTTCATGGCAGCTGGATTCCTGACAGAAGTGCCATAAGCGGGCACCTGGCTGCGTTGCTGGGCTCACAAAGTGGAAAACTTTGATTTCTCGGCAGCTCACGCCACGGAGCCTTCGGCAAGCAGCAGCGGTGCCCGTGTGAGTGGAACTGCTTCGAGGGGCTGGGGGGAGGTCGGCTCAGCGCCACTCTGCCTCGTGTGCACAGGGCATCCTGTCCTTTTGAAGTTCTGGGATGCTTGAACCCAGCGTTGTCAGCCCTGACAGCCCCAGCTCAGGCCCGACGGGGTTGCGCGCCCAGCCAGGGTGAGGCCCTCTGCTGCCTACCTGTGCCTGTCGCCGGAGGCCAAGCATTTGTGACGGCCACCAGCAGCTCCACAGGAAGGCTTTTTAGAAATAAGATTTCAAGAAATGACAACAACAAAGTGCTATTTGCCTCTGTCATGAGGCCTAACAACCAAAATGTTTGCCTCAGCTGGGCTTGGTGGTGCATATCTGTGATGCCAGCGCTGGGGAGGCTGAGGCAGGCGGATCGCTGGGAGCCAGGCTGGGCTACAGAGTGAGACGCTGTCTCAGAAAAGCAACTCTCCAGGAGAAGAGAAACCTCTAGGAAAATTAAGGCAGGCTGGCTGCTGACTGGAGGTCACGTCAGAAAGTGGGCAGCTCCTCCACAGCCGGGGCTCTGGCCTGGGTCAGCGTGGCATGTGCAAGCCTTTTCCATGTCTGATGGAGCTACGAGGGGCAACAGTTGAAGTTGCCCCAGAAGACCCTGGGTGCCATGGGAGGGGTGGGATGGGGCACACCTCTGGCTCCCTAGCATTCAGGTTGTGTGATGGTGACCCACCTTCTGGCCTCCTTGAGTGTTGAGAAGTCACCCTGGGTCCTGAGACGCGCTCCCCTTGGCCTTGATGCCTGACAGCCCCCCCAGCCTCAGATCCTCTGTGTGCCACACAGAGGGGACACCTGTAGTGCCCACAGGGAGCACTTGCCTGGGTGCCCTTTATGTCCTGGTCTCATTCTTGGTAGGGGTCGCGGCTGTCCCTGCCACCTGCAGTCCAGGCCCCGGGGGCTTCAGGGTGGGCATGTGCAGATGCAGCAAGCTCGGCTCAGGGCCACCAGGGCTGCAGTCCCCTCCTCCTTCTCCAGCCGGGACCACACAAGGCTCACTGAGGCACAGCCACCCCTTGGGCCGAGCGTGGGACTTTTCAAACGGGGAGCAGCAACCAAGCAAAGAGTCCCCCTTCTACTGGTGCACCTGCAAGCCTGAGCCTGGCACCCCCCCGGGTAAGAGACGCTGGTCCCAGCTTAAGGACAGAAAGGCCTGGGATGCAGGGAACAGAGTGGCCCGGCTGGGCTGCACAGGGCTGGGGTGTGAGGCTGGGGCGTCAGGGTGGGCTGCACAGGGGTGGGGCGTCAGGGTGGGGCGTCAGGGTGGGCTGCACAGGGCTGGGGCGTGAGGCTGGGGCGTCAGGGTGGGCTTCACAGGGCTGGGGCGTGAGGCTGGGGCGTCAGGGTGGGGCGTCAGGGGGAGTCAGAAGGAGGAGGCTCAGGCTCTGCCGTGCCTCTTGCCTCCTCCCCAAAGCTTTCTTTAGAGCACAGGCATCTGCCTTTGCTCTCCTTGGCGTGGTTACCGCAGCCAACCACAGTCTGAAATATTACATGGAAAGTTCCAGAAATGACTGAGTCCTCTTTTTTTAAAGAGGTGGATACAATCTATCTTTCTGTCTGTCTGTCTGTCTGTCTGTCTGTCTGTCTTTCTTTCCTTCTTGTGGTACTGGGGATTGAACTCAGGACCCTGTGGTGCCAGGCAAGCGCTTATTCTACTGAGCACTGAGCTATCTCTCTGGCCCTTTCTCTCTCTCTCTCTCTCTGTCTCTCGATACAGGGTCTCCCAGACTCATAGTGATCCTCCTGTCTCAGCCTCCCCAGTGCTGGGATTACAGGTGTGTGCCACCACACCTGGTTTCGGGGCCAGCGTGGAGCATCCAGAAACCTCAGCCTGGCACAGCATGTGGTACCAGGGATCAAACCCAGGTCCTTGTGCTGGCCAGGCAGGGGCTTAGACCACTGAGCTATCTCCCCCGTCCCTGATTCCTCGTTAAGCTTTAAATCCCATGCCATTCTGAATATCGTGTGAAATATCCAGGCCTCCCCTCCATCCTCCCTACCTGGGCTGGGATCCGTCCCCTTGTCCTGCGTCTCCTTGTTGTGTGATGGCCACCAGCTCCTGTAGTGTCTCCTTCACCAAGTCATAATCCTGGTACTGCAGTACTTGTGCTTGATTAGAAACTACCTTAGGGCCGTGAGGCCGAAAGTACAGCCCAGAGGGGTCTGATGCTCTCTGGGGTCTCAGACACCCCCAGGGTTTGGCTATAGCCTGTGGGTTAGGGGACCACTGTGTCCTCCAGTGCAGAAGTGGGCTCTCCCAGTTTCTGTGGTCAGTGTGGACGAGAGCTCTGGGCAGCCCAAGACAGGAGTTGATGTCATTGCAGCCAGGTGTGCCAGGTTGCGGTCTGCAGGTGGCACCTCTGGGGCTGGGGCGCTGAGAAAGAAAGAGCCACAGGCACAAGGCCAGGGCCCTTGCCAGTCAGGCTCAACTGAGGCCCGTCCTGACACCCTCAAGAGGCAGAGGGAGGCCAGTCCTCGGGGGGGGGGGGGACACACTTCTGTGCGGTGTCTTGCTGTCTTCCGGGGACCTGGGCATGAATGTGGGTCCCCTGAACAGAAGGCTTGGTTCTGGGCCCTTGAGTGTGGGCCAGCTACTAACCTCAGGTTAGCCTTGCCCTCACCCTCAGCAAAACAGCTGTTACAACACCAAAGGCCGGGCCAATCCCACGGGAGCTGCACAACGCTCTGAAGAGCACAAAGCAGCGCTGGAGCCGGGTGGGACATGCGGGCCTGTAACCAGCCACGCGGGGCCTGAAGTGGGAGAATTCCGGGTCTGAAGCCAGCCAGGGAAACTTCGGTGAGATCCTGTCTCGAAACTAAAAGGGCTGGGAGAGCAGCTCCAGCTTTGTTGTGGTCACAGGTGTCCTGGGCTCCCAAACCCAGCTTGTCACTGTCACCCACCGTCCTTCCGCACCCGCCACCACCCCCAGGCCTCCGAGCAGTCTCGCCTAGAATAACAATCTCCCAACCCTGGTCAGGAGCCTGCCGGCCTCCCCTGCTTGCCTGGGCGCAAGCCAGCCCTGGCCAGGATGATGACAGGCACATCGTCCGTGACGCCGTCCCTCCCACCTCAGGCACCGCACGGGGGGCCACATCTGTTCCACGGGATTGCCCCCTGCCCCTCTCCCCATGTGTGGCAGGTTGGCTTTTCCAGGACAAGCCCCAGGAGCCCCAGCCCACCCTGCCGCGTCATCCTGAGGGCCACAGTAGGTGCTCAGTTAGCGTGATCTTGTGGTGGGGAAAGCGAAACCTCATACTTGATGCAAGACCAGCAAGATGTCACTCCCGGAGCGTGTCACTCTCTGGTATGTGACCTTCTCAAATACAATATCCCCTTCTGACCACCATATCTCACATATAAAGAAACATAACCAGACCCTCGTTCGTTAAAGCAAAGTGGTCTGCTGCTTTGGTGCTACAAAGGGCAAAAACCAGGCTCCCTGCTGCTGGTGGAAGCCCTCGCCTTCATCACTGCTGGGCTGGATCCCTGCCTTCCACCCTTAGAAACTGCCTCTCCCTTGGGCGAAGGCTCCCTGCCTCTGGGGAAGCTGGACACAGCTGGCACCTCCAGGCCAGCGCCACATCTGACCTCCGTGGGAAGCCACGGAAGGGTTAGTATTCGGCCCTGCCTCGGGCAAAGCCCTGTGGTGTTGCCTGCTGGCCCTCTGCAGGGGAGCAGCACACAGCTGTGCGTGCAGCCAAACAGTGCGCCCCACTGCAGTCCCCGCGCCAGGCGTGCAGGCAGGGCCCCCTCCTGCTGCTACAGCGGCAGCTCCACGGCACGCAAGGCTCTGCGTCCCTCCGCAGGACCATCTTCCACACTGGGCTGGAGTGAAATATTGCAAATGTAGGGGGCCTGCCCCTTAGCTCAGTTCTTTAAGTGGCTGCTTCCACAAAGCAGTCAGGCTCAGGTTGCTGTGGTTCGATCCCCACAGCACAAGACAGCCAGTCATGCCTTGAAGGCATTCGGAGAACAAAAAAAAAAACACTTCTGCAAATGTATGGACATAGCCAGAAAAGCCGTGGGGCCCAGAGGCTTCGGCAAACAGCCTCACCCAGCACCAGGCGGGAAGCGTGTGCAGTCATCTGGGCCCCCGACACAGGGTCCAGGCTGTCCCATAAGCTAGTCCCCGTCCTAGCTCAGCCTCCCTGCACTGCGCCTGCCTCTCCTCACCCCTGGCCATGTGCGAAGGAGGCTCAGCTGTGTTCTCCTTAGGTGGAGGTGTGAAGCCAACCTGGTGGGCACACCAGCATCCACCTCTGGGCACCACACCCTGGGTCTGAGCAGAAGCAGCCACCAGGTGCCCCACATGTGGCCCCCAGGACAGTGTCCACTACAAATGTCACAGGAAGGACATCTTCAGCAGTGCCTTCCACGGGGGTCTCCTGGAGCGCATCTGGAGCTGAGACTGCAGGTTTGCTGAAGACCCCAGAAGGTGTTTCAAACCTAGTATGTGCACAACGGCACTGCCTGCTGTCACAGGGTCCTGCAGAAGGTGCCTATGAGTCACAGGGCTGCCAGGCTGGCGACAAGGTGGGGCAGCCCCTCTCCCTCCAGGGTGGTGGCCCAGAGCCCAGGGAAGCTATTGTCTGGTGTTGGAAGGAAAAGCTGATCTCGTGCTGCTGGGACTCCAGGTGCAGAAAGAGCCCCTTGACAGCACCGCGAGTCTCCAGCTGCGTCGTAAATCCCTCAGAGTTGGGCCCAGTTCCCTCAGCATTAGCTCCGCATAGCCAGGCTTTCCATTTCTCCATCCTTTTTTTTAATTTTTAAAAATATTTTATTTATTTGGTAAGCCAGGGAGATAGCTCAGTAGAATAAGCACTTGCCTAGCAAGCACAAGATTCTGAGTTCGGTCCCCGGTACCACAAAAAAACAGAAAACAAAAACAAAAAAGACACATTTGGTAAGAGTCTTACTACACAGCTGGGACTCCTAGTGATCCTCCTGTCTCAGCCTCCCCAGCTCTGGGATTACGGGTGTGCACCACCACGCCTGGTTTCAGTGGCCAGCATGCAGTATGGGGGATTGAACCCAGGTCCTTGCACTTGCCAGGCAGGCGCTTAGACTGCAGAGCTGTCTCCCAGTCCCTGTTCCCCACCCTTTCTGTGGAGCACGAGTGCACACGTTTATACGCTGCTCCTCCAGGGCAGTGGTGAGCAGTGTACCAGTTTAACCCATTTGTGTACTTCTTGCTAAACCTTAGGATGGAAACTTCCAAGAGCCTTACAGAACTATTAGGGCTCTAGCTTCCTGTTCTGAGTCTCCTTTTGGAAGGAGAGCAGACTTCCTAAATCTGCAGCTACCGTGCTGTCTGAAGGGTTAAACCGTTGAAGCCAGGCCCTGGAGGAGAGACCCTCCGGGGTTGGTTGTGGTCGCCAGGAGGCTGCAAGGGGTGGGGCTGGGGCTCTCTTGTCCCCTCGCCCAGGTGCTCCTGGAGCCTTCCAGCCCTGCGCCCCAACACTTTTGACTTAGCTGCTCCAGTGATATAGAACATCCAAGCCAGGCCTCGAGGACTTGATGCCCAGCCCCAGCAGAGGGAACAGGTTTACAGCACATGAGGCCCCTGGGCCTTGGGGGGTCTATGTACCAAAAACTGGGTGGGTCCCACTTAAACACAACACAACACAACACAACACAACAGGCCTCTGGACCGCTTCACCTTACGCACGGCTCCAACACCAAACAGGGAGGCCAGAAGCGCCAGGTCTCCGCACCACTTGCCACTTGCGAGGTCCCAGCCACCGCCTCTTGACGCTCGGGCACCATGACTGTTTGACTCCAGGCGCTCCTGGCCTGCCTGCCACCTGCCTTAGCCCTCGCTCTCCTCAGCCGCTGGAGGACCTGTGGCTGCGCAGGACGCATTGTCAATTCTGCGTCCCAGGATGCGTATATGGAAATGAGCTCGCCGACATTTTCGAGGCCCACTTGGGCAGGATGGGGCTCTTCAAAGAAGGCAGGATGGGAGCTCAGATGAGGGCGGAGAACTCGCAGCCCTGCTGGCAGGAGGGCAGCGAGCACAGCATGCTCCTGCGCAAGGGCGTCACAGTCATATTTTAATGAAATCGCAAGATCTATGCTCTATGCGTTTCATTTTGCGATATTTCCCAAGGGACCTCGGATGGAGAGATTTTCCTGGCTAATCGTTTCACACACACACACACACACACACACACACACACACACACGTGAAGATACACTGTTCTCAGGAAAGAATGTGGAATCTGTGAGTTTTAGTCTCTGTCACAGTGGCCAGCAGTCAGAGCACACCCTTGGTCTGTCCGCGAGGAAAGGCCTTCTGATGTCACTGGGAAGCCTGTCGGGTCCCTCGGTCTGTCCTGGGTCTGCAGACAGTGGTGTGCCTCCCAGGAAGGCTTTGGGTAAGGATGCTGTCCTCGTGCACAATACAAACACTACTAAGAAACTTGGTCAGCAAAGGTCATGTAGACGGCTGGTGAGACAGCTCAGCGGACTAAGCGCCTGCTTACTCAAGTTCTAGGACCGAAGTTCGATCCCCAGAACCACATGCTGTGCCGGCCCCACCCCCGGCACGCTGCACCAGCCACCAAGTCCGGATGCAGTCATGCAGGCTGTAATCCCGGCACAGGGGAGGCTGAAAACAGGAGGATCATTACGAGTCTGAGCTGCATCGTAAGAAACTGTACAAAATACATTAAAAAAAAAAAAAAAAAAAAAGGAGAGCAGGTAGCGCCAGGTCCACCCTCTTCCCTCCATGGGGTCTTCCTCAGCTCAGGGTGGAGGTGGGAACGCTACTCAAGTCCCCCTCGCCCCTGTGTCCCTCTTCTCCACCACTGTGCACCCCAGGAGGCTGGAAGCAAGGCAGAGCAAGCCATCCCCTAGACCTTCTGCTTCTGGCTGGGTGTCACCATTGGGGAAACTGAGGCAGGGAATAATGTATGCAAGGTGGTTCTCGCTCCTGCCTATAGCTGTTCCCTGGGCTCGAGTGTGGGCTGCTGCTGGCAGTACTGCCCAGGCCACTGTCACTGGCTCCCTCCCACAGCGCCCCCCATTATCCTCCCTGTCTGGCCCTCTTCCCTTGGGGTGCGGCCATCTCTTCTTGCAGTCTGGTGGCTGCAAAGCCATTTGCAGGTGACTGGCTATCTTTGGAACAAAGCCCTGCTCCAGATGGCTCAAGCGCTGACCCGCTGACCAGGCCTCCACCCCTGAGGCCACCAGAGGAGGGTTCCAGGGCCTCCCAGGCCAACAACACTAGCTGGTGTGAGCTGTGCCCCAGACTGGACTGGGTCACCCGGAGATGCCGGGGCCCCTCTAGGGGCCAGCAGGGCTGGGACTCTGAGTCCCCAGTCTCAGATCACAATGCTCATCTGGCACCTGGAAGCAGGCCTTCCAGCTGGGGCCCTGAGCTTGGCTGGAGGAGGGCTGGCATGTCCTGTGAGGAAGGTTGTTGTGAGCTTGGCATGTTCCACAAAGCAGGTCTTGCGTGGGCTTCGGTATGATTGTGTCGGAGGCTGCATGTGGGTCTCTGCGTCCTGTTTAGGAGCCTGTAGATGAGGTCTGACAGGTGGCTGTGACGGAAGCTGACCAGGGCCTTCTATGACGAAGGCTGCGTGTGCGCCTCGCATTCCTGTGAAAGAGACTGCTTGGGCGTGGCATGTGCTTGTGCAGGAGGCTGGTCGCAGAAGGAGCCCGTGTACCTGCCATGGTGTGTGGCTTTGGGAGGCATGCAGCACAGGACACATTTTGCAGTATTACTTTATAACGAATCACCCAAAGGATCATATGCCAAGAGTGCAGGAAATCTGTCCACACACCAAGGACCCAAGACCCCAGCTAAGGGCCTGGATCCTAATATCTGCATCAGTGCAGCTGAAGACCTAGAGCCCATCGCTGTGCCTCCCGCGAGTCCAGCTGAAGACCTAAAGCGCATCGCTGTGCCTCCCGCGAGTCCAGCTGAAGACCTAAAGCGCATCACTGTGCCTCCCGCGAGTCCAGCTGGAGGCCCAGAGCCCATCGCTGTGCCTCCC
>NW_004524603.1:2466922-2471863 GCF_000260255.1 Octodon degus
AGAGCCCATCGCTGTGCCTCCCGCGAGTCCAGCTGGAGGCCCAGAGCCCACGGCAGTGTCTCATGCCGGCCTGCTTCATGGATCTGCGCTGGGAAGGCCAAAGGTCAGCAGCGGCAGCTAGAAAGTCTGTGACGATGGGGTAAAGGATCTGTGCCAGCAGCTGAGGGATCTGCATGGAGCCAGGAAGCGACACCCAGAGCAAGCCCAGAGCTCCCCCAAAGGTACCACAGCGTCCTGAGCAACAGTGAGGCCCTGAGGTCCTCCAGAGACGAGGGAAGCTGAGTTCCCAGCAGGAAAGCCAAGGCGACAGGCTTCTCCAGGAGGCTGAGCAGGGCACCAGCTTCTCCTCCAGAGCCAGGAAGTGAAGCGCCAGGTGAGGTCCCCCCAGCGCTCCCCCCAAATGAACTGTAGCCATTCTCAGCATCAGTGAGGTCCTGAGCTCCTCCTCCAATGAGCACAGCCAAGTTCTTCAGGAAAGCCAGTGTGGAGAGGCCCCCAGCAGAACAGCCCAAGAGAACCAGCAGCTTCCAACAGTTCCAACAGCTTCCCTAACAACCTCCCGCCAGCTTCTCCAGTTCTGCTTCTTGGGCTGTTGGCAGCGACCCTCAGGTGCGCCTCCACACCCAGCACCACGCTGGCTACTTAGCTGAGTGTGACAATGACCCACCGTTAGTAATGGCGCACTACGCTGTGCAAGTGGCATGTTCTTGTATGATGGCATGGCTATGTGACGCAGGCTGCTGAGTGGCTTGGCATCTCTATGATGTGGAGCCTCCTGTGTGCTTCTGAGGGAAGCTCCACGTGGGGCCTGGTGCGCTCTGTGGGGGAGCCTATATTGGGCCCTGCAGGCTCTTAGCAGGAGATTAACTCCACTATGGCAGTGAAGCCCCAGGCCTGGCCTGTCTTTGTCACTCTTCTGTCCCTAGGTTAAACACCCAACATCTACAGGGTGAAGACAGCATATATCTGGCTCAGGATTCTGTGGGCCAGTCCATGGCTAGCTGGCTCCAAGGCAGGGGGAGAGGGGCCTGGGAGATGAGTCTACAGCTAATCCTGTGGCTTCCCGGTAGGTAACGGGACAGGCAACTTCCCTCCTGGGCCTCAACTCCCCACACAGAATGAGGACAGAGTTGTGTTCTATGGGTCAGGTGTGTCCATTCTGAACCAGGGCCCTGGCTCACTCCCTGCCTCGCATCCTTCAGCCCACCCGGTCAGCCTTGTCCTCCAGGGTGCTGACAGCCCCCTTAGAATGTGGGGCATAGCGGTCTTGCCCGTGGGTGCAGGAGAGGGAGACCCAGCTGTGAAGAGGAGAACCCTGCACGGTGTTCCCAACACGCTCAGCTTCTACCATCCATGGTGCAGGGAGGCAGCCCAGCCCCCATGGGGAGCGGGGGGTGGGAAGCACTGAGGCCGCTGTTGTGACAGGGAGCTGGAGGACCCTGGCAGGGCGGCCCTGGCGCTCCCCTGCTGTTTCCTCCCGGAGGTTCCTTCTTGCCTGGACCTCACCATTTTCTTGGCAGTTCTCACGGGTGGGTGAGATGGTCAGAGGGGCCAGACTAGCACACGCCCCTAGCTCACTGGTCCCCAAGAGCCTTGGTCTCGCCTGCTGGAAACTGACTGTGTTGGACAAAGACCAGAGTCTGATTTTGCTCCTGGAGCAGATCCTCACAGGATTCCAAATTTTCCTTGGATTCAACCTCTCCCGGATGGAGGAGGCCCCATCCTTTGCTTTTGTAAAATCTTACTCTGCCTTATTATTTGGATAAACAAGCTCTTTCTCATCCTAAGGCCACTGGGCCACTGGGCCACAGGGTCACAGGGCCACTGGGCCACAGGGTCACAGGGCCACAGGGCTCCCAGACTGAAAGGCTGTCTGTGACCACAGGGCACCTGCAGCGAGAGCACACCACGGTGTAGACTCCAGGGGATGCCATGAAGAAAAGCGGGGGAACCAGGATCCAGGTGGCCCCTCCAGCCACAAGAGAAGGCATAGCCTCCACGTCAAGGACAGCAGGCCAACCACTCTGGGCGAGAAAGCCTTGGGACGGCAGGCATCGATGCCATCTGACAGCTCCACAGAGCGGGGACCTAGCAGAGGTGGCCACACCTCCTCCCCAGCACCGAAGCGCTGGCGCTGGCTCTGTGACAGCCTCTTGTCCCCAGCAACAACAGCAGAGCAGATCCAGACACGGACCTGGGGCTCCAGCCACTCCTTTCCTGCTGGGGACAAGAAGATGCCACCTTGCCCGTGGACCAGGAAAAGGGCAGGTGGAAGTGGTGTGCAGTGGGGGCCGTCCCCGAGTGCTCCAGCCTGCGCCTTGTGTGGTCACAGCGCTGTGCCTTTCCTGCACATGGGCTCTGGCCTGCAGTGAGCCCTACAGAAAACCAGCTGCAGTGTCCCACCCATGCCAGGTCACAACATGAAGAGCCCGCAGTGCACGAAAGAGCATCCGTGTCCTCTAAGGCTGTGGGAAGCCAGGCTCCCTGCTCGGTCGGGGTGGGAGGCCCAGCTTGGCGCGGGAGCACCTGGTGCGGGGCTGAGATCTGCCGGGAGGGAGAGTCACCTGCGCAGCCAGAGGTCGGAACTCGGTGCTCCAGCCTGACGCCACCTGCTTGCCCTGCACCACCACCCTGCAGGACATGGCCTCTAGCACGCACCAGCCGGAAATCTCCACGTGGTAGCATGATTTCTGCTCCTGCTTTTATTTTTTTGAGACAGGGTTTTCCAACCTGTCCTGGAACTCACTATGAAGCCCAGGCTAGCCTCCAACAGGCAGTCCTCCTGCCCTTGCCCCCTAAGGCCAAAGGGGTGGTTTGTTTGTGTGTTTGTTTTTGGTACTTGAATGGAATTCAGTATCTTGGCTTGCCAGGCACTCTTGTGCTGAGCTATATCCCCTGATAAAAGAATATTTTGAATCAGTGTGCTGGTTCTTGGAGTACGACTTCTAGGCAAGGGCTTAACTTGGTTCCCAGTCCCCTCTGTGCTGTGGAGGGAGATACGACAGCAAGGAGTTCCTTCTTTCCCTGCACACCTACTGCGTGCAGTCCTGCGAGAAACTCTGCCAGAAGCCTCGGAAGCAAGAGGCTGAGCCTCAGGCTGGCTCAGGTGGGTGAGTGGAGGGCGCCGCACCAAGGAAGAGCTGTGTGGTGCTTCGGAGGACCTGGCCGTGTAGGGTGGGCAGCATCCCGCCAGGACTGGAGGAGCTGGAGGGGGTGGAGAGGTGGCTGGGAGAGTCTGGCAGGCTGGCTCAGAAAGAGGGCTTTGGGTGCTCAGAGAACAAGCCCTTAGAGACCTGGAGCTGGCTGTCTCCCCCTTCCCTAGATGTCAGGGACTGCTAGGCTTTGAGGGGCCAGGTCCCCTGAGTCAAAGTAGTCTTGGGGTGGCGGCACCCGGCTGCACCAGTGGGTCCCACCCCCACGCTGAGAGAATGCCACTAGGGACTCCAGGCAGCAACGGCTGACGGCTGCTTGCTTTATCACAGGGCAGGCTCACCGTCCTTGTGTTGGTCCTTGTGTTGGTGCGGTTCTCAGCCCTGGTGGGTTGGGATCTCAGGATGGAGAATGGCTTTCTTGTCCTGTAGGAGAAGCAGGTTCATGAAGGCCAAGCCGAATCCTGAATCCTGCACACATCTGAGAGCTGGCCACGGAGTCTGCCTCTGACCAGCCTGGTCCTCGCTCCTCGGTGCCTAACCAGGTCAGGATGCTTGATTGGCACTGAGCTGCATGCAGTCAGGGAGTCTAGCAGGCGATCCTGGGGCTCCTGTGATCCCTCACACTCACGAGGCCATGGGGAGGCACTAGCGTCCCCAGGAACCCAGGTGGGGGTTGAAGTCTGCGCGGCCGCCAGGAACCTGGGCCGCCCCCAAGCAAAAAACAACCGCCCCGGCAAGAAACGAAACTCCCTCCTGACAGCATCCAAAGGCCCCAGGACCCTGTGGGAAGAGGCGTGGGGAGCCCCAGCCTCCCCCCAAGGAGCAGGGCGGAGGTGCAGGGATGCCACTGTGCACAGAGGCACGAGGGGAGGAAAATGTGCCGGGCGCTGGGGGATGCTGCAGCTCCCCACTGAGGAGCCTGGGAGGGGAGGTGGACCCTGCCCGCGCCTGTGCCCCCAGAACCCTCAGGCAGGCGAGAGGTGCTCCTCAGCTCTTTGCCTTCTGGTCCCCCAGCTGCACACGGACAGGAAACACCTGTGCCGGGTCATCCCTGGGGGCCATAGCATCAGAGGAAACCAGCACAGCATCACCGACCCCGCAGAAGGCAGGAGACCGGGGAGGACAGGGGTCTGGGCCTGCATGGGCCTCGCTTCCGCAGAGGCAGGGCACCCAAGTCCTTGTCTTTGTGGCCTACCCTGCTGTTCCTGTGGGTGGCTTGCAGAGGGATCAGACAGTCCATTGCCACGTCTGCCTTAGGCTGACCCTATTGCACCCCTTCTGACCCCAGCCTGGGCAAGCTGGCCCAGACTCCCAGTCGGCACCCCAAGTCCTTAGCGGCAGAGCCTGAGCAAAATGTGGCCTGCTCAAAATACATGGTGAGCGTTTGAATTTCTAAAATGTTCATTACAGTGAAGGCGACATTGTCAACGGTTCCCCTCACGATGGCGCCCTCGCCTCCAACATGCTGGTCCCACCATTCTTGCTGTTTTCTACAGCAGCTCTGGGGTCCTCCTCCTTGAGGGTCTTCATGAGGCATGATAAAAAATGCAGTGGGGGGCACTGCTGAGAGCTGGGCCCAGAAAGGCAGGCTGCTGGAGACATGGCTCAGCTGCTTCACCACGTCTGGCCCCGTGAGACGTCTGGTCCTCCCCAAAGACAAAATGACCACAAAAGAGGAATGTTCTGAATTAATTCTGGACACCGAGGTGGCCAGAACAGTGTGGCTACAGACCCTGATGAAGCTCTAGATCTGCTGGAGAAAGGAGCCAGGATGAGGACGTGAGTGTGT
>NW_004524603.1:2472571-2511271 GCF_000260255.1 Octodon degus
GAAGAAGAAGAAGAAGAAGAAGAAGAAGAAGAAGAAGAAGAAGAAGAAGAAGAAGAAGAAGAAGAAGAAGAAGAGAAGGAAGGAAGGAAGGAAGGAAGGAAGGAAGGAAGGAAGGAAGGAAGGAAAGAAAGAAAGAAAGAAAGAAAGAAAGAAAGAAAGAAAGAAAGAAAGAGCAAAATATGATCCGGTAGGCAAACTGCCACAGCCCAACCCAACCACTTCCCCTCCTGAGTCCATCAAGGCTGCAGTGGCCAGGGCTCTGCTGTCCCACCCACCTCCCCAGCAGGGTTGTGGAGAGAGACCCCTAGTGTCGCTGTCCAGTCCCCCCCCCCTCCCAATCTAGAGCCAGAGCACTCCCAGGTTCCAGGCCCACTCTGCTCCCCATCCCAGCTGGTCCCCAAATGGTTCCAAAGGTGTCCTCAGACCCTGGAGAAGGAAATAGCCCCTCTACTCCCTGCCAGTGCCAGTCAGGCCCAGCCACTGTCCCCAGACTTTGTGCCAGGGAATCCTGCTTTGGAAGGGAACCTCGGCCCAGGATACCTTGTCTCTCCACCCAGAATGCAGTTGCAGAGTGGGGGAGAAAGAACTCCCCTGTTTCCCTTCCCACAGGCAGCAGTTCCTGGAAGCCACACCTGCTGTGGGGGTCCCCACCCACACTCACTAGGCACAACACCATTTGGAACCTTCGTGCCACCCACCATGATTGGATGTCTTGGGCTGGGGATTTCAGAACAATTCAGCAGCCAAGAGAAAGCTCCAGTCTCTGACCCTGAGAGGAGTGGGGCACCTTGTGGCCTGGGCCCCCCAGCCCTGCCTGGACTGGTGAGTAGCAGGCATGGATGCTCACTGTGTGGCCAGGGCCCAGAGCTGGGTCCCTCTGTCCTCTAGGGGCTGCAAGCAGGCCCACAAAAGTGCCTGAATGCCTTGTACCCTTGCACACCCAACCAGAGAACAGGGAGCGGTCTGGGCGCTCAAGGTGGGTAGCCAGAGATTGATCAGTCTGAGCGATCCAGAGGTCAAGAGCCCCAGAGCTTGTGGGGCTGTGTGAGGCCCAGCCCACAAGCCCTTGGGGACAGGGACCCCAAGGGGTATGGTGATGACCTAGGCTCCTGGCCTCCCCTCTCCAGTGGGCACTACACTACTGTACACCAGGCTTTGCCCAGATCCCCTCAGAGGAGCAGAAGATGGAAGTTGGCTTTTGTCTGACCCGGTCAGACGGAGCCGTTTTGTGGGATAAAGGCTTAACGCTCCGTGAACACGCAGAAAAAGCACTGCGCTGGCCCTCTGACAATCCCATTGTCTCGGGCCTGAGCCTGGCGATTTGGTCTGAAAGCACCAAGTTCATGACATTTCAAAGAGAAATGATACTGGGAGGGGGGGGGTGAGGAGGGGATCCAGGGGTGTGCAGGAGAAACAAAATCCCAAAATACAAAGATAGCAATATTTGACTCCCTCCCACCATGCCCCGTAATCTCGCTCACAAATCCCCCCTTCCAGCCCCATCGGAAAGGGAGCCGATTGCAGAGCCAGCGGGCCTCACCAGGGGCTGCGGTTTGGAAGGGGAAGGTGAGCAAGGTACCCAAACAAACCCGGAAAGCTGCCTGGCCCGGGAGCCAGGAACAGCGCCACAGCCATGGGGCTGTTGGCGGCCAGCTCCCTCCCCACGCCGCTGCCCTGCAAGATAAGAATTTGCCAGGAGGACTCCCGGTACCACAATGAGTTTATTTTTAAAAGCTGGGGTGTTATTGTTTCCTTTCACTTTTGCCATTATTACCATATCCCTTAAGGAAGCAGACCTGGCGTTTCAGGCCAGGGAGCAAAGGCAGCTCCATTTTTAGCATGTCATTTGTGTAATGTACCTCTGCAAAAGCAAATAATTCGGCGGAGAAAGCGGAGTCGCCAGGAAATTGAATGTGTTTTGTCTCCAGCAAAGTTTCCCTTGAGTGATTTCGTTTGCTTTCTGTCTACCACTGAGCAGTCTCTGCACTCGGACCTCGGGACCTCCGGCGTCCGGGCCTGCAGCGGGCAGCCTGCAGGACCCTCTCCCCGCCCAGGTGGCCAGGGAGCTCCCCACACGGCGCCCGGGCCAGGTAACCTGTCCTCCCGAAGAACAAAACATGGCCTTGCAGAATCACCCTAATGCAAGGAGCAAATAGGATTAGGCCAGAGTATCAGCAAGGTAAGTCGGATTACCAGCGAGGCTCAATGCATCTTGGTTTTCTTCTGCAATTTTTAATTGTGCAGAGGCCTATGTTTCCCTTCCCTGGTTTTATTTAAAGAAGCGCTTGTTTGTACCCAAGAGCTAGATGAAACAGGATAAGACTCTGGGCGGAATTGGAAATGTATAACCTTGAAAGATGACATTCCGCTCGGTAAAGGGTGACACGCACGGGTAGATGAAGGGAGAGCCTGAGCCGCCGGCCTTTGTTACCGCTTCTTGCCCCCTGGCGTCGCTTTGATGGAAGGACACCCCACTCGCCTGCTGAGGCGTCTGCCAGCTCCTGCCTTCCCACAGGCAGCCGCGGGGATGACTACAAATCGATTTGCTCTTTAAACATCCCGGCAAAGTTGAGTGTTTAAAAACTTATGAACAGGGATCACAGATCATCAAACCACAGGAGGAAAAGCTGGCGGAAATCTGCTGTGTGTATTACTCTGGAAATATGCGTTTTGTTTTGCCACATGCAAGTGGAATCTGTTGGTTAATCAGGTTGCTCTTGTGTGCCATAAATTAACACCATTTCTTTGGGGGAGGCGAGAGAGAATTCATAATTGTTAAAGTTTGCAGATCACTTAGCAATTAACTTTGGGGGCAGAGGGCTGCGGCTCCCTGGGTAGCCGAGGATGGTTCAGGAGCCATTTGGACGTTATTGCGTCTAACTGTCTGTGGCATCGCTCAAGACGCTTTCCAGGCTGAGCTGCAGACAGAAAGCCAGAGGGGACGGAAGGCAATCCAAACGGTTTTGCTGTTCTGGCTGAGAGGGGGTCGTGGGCTTGCAGAAACATGGGCCCTAGGAAAGGAGAGCTGCATCCGATCAAAGTTCCCCACGGGGACTGCTGAGAAAGGGCGGTGGGGAGTTTGGCTTCTCACTGCACACAGTGAGGTGGCAGGCCCTGACTGGGAGTGTCACTTGATCTAAGGGGAGACGGTTGTCCCGAAAAGGACCTTCAGAGCTAGCTTCTTGCCAAGCAGCGATGGCAGCGGGGGCTGGAGAGCTTCCACCAGCCCGCACTCTCCCATCCTGATGCAGGAGCAGACGCAGAGGACCCCAGACCCGAGGTGGTCTCTGTTTGCCCTGTTTCTCTGTGGCCCAGGGCTTCCTAGGAAGAAACTGCAGGGTTCCTGGGCGCAGAATTTCCATAGCTTTCTCTGGGTGGCGCCTTTAGGTAAACTCGAGAAGCCCATAATTCCATTTTGATTAATCTGGTAAAACGAAAACCAGCGTTTTGTTTATCTTTCAAATTTCTTCTTCTTTTCTATATTTAACATAGACGTGCATGCGTATCAGAAGTAATGAACTTTCACAAAGGCAAATCTTGCTGATTCTCAGTTTTAATGACTTGGTTTGTGAGTTCATGCATGAGTGCTCTTTAAAACTAATCAATAAGCTAGTTCATTGCTGCAGAGCTCATGGGGCCGTGATTCCCTCGGAAGTGGGGCAAGACTCAGGACTGCCCTGGCCTAAACTCTTTTCTGGGAACTTCAGATACATCTGTTTAAAAGTTACCTGTTTTCATTAGACTCTGGGAGCTACAAAGGCCTGCCTCACGTGCCTGGTCCTCCCACCATGTTTAAGATATAAGAGCCACCTGGAGTTTCCGGTCTGTCCCGAGGGTCCTGGTTTCCCAGCTGTGCACATCTGTGTCTGAGTGTCTGAAGGTGGGGGCAGGGTGAGGGAAGGAGGGCCAGCACATCTAGCAGAGCTGGGGACCTGAACTCAGGCTCTTGCACTTGCTGGGCAAGCGCTTATTCAACTGAGCTATCTCCCCGGCCTGGCCAGCACATCTAGGTCCTCACACCTCCACTAAGCTTCTCTGGCTTATTTCCTTGAACCCTGACCACTCTAGAGAGAAGCACTCCTCACCCCAGACTAGAGAACATACAAAAAAATCCCAGGAAAGCAAAGGAGCGGCCGCCAGCTGTGCGGCAGGGTGCAGGCATCAGCATCGCCCCTTACTCGGCCCGGCCTGCCCAGGCTCCTTGGTAGCCAGAGGTGCAGAGATAGAGGGGTCCTGCTGTGCTGTTTCCGCTCCTGGTAGAGCTCCTTTATCCAGAGATTAGGCAAAGGTGAGACAGCTTGCAAGGCCAAGAAGAGCTCCTGATGTGCAGAGAAGAAGTGGACTGGACAGAAGCTGCTCTTTTCTCCACCTGCACTGGGGAGAGTGAGGGAGAGGGAGAAAGGAGTGCTGTTTTATTTCTAAAATCTAGGGGAAGGCTAGAGATACCCCAGCCCACCTCTCCTTCATTTTTCTCATGGGGCTTTGCAGATAAATAGCCACAAAGACAGAGGCTAGGATGCCCGGCTGCTCCGTCTGTGCCTTTGTGGGCCCAGGCAAGGGCAACCTCCATGCTGAGGCCTGAGGCTGATGATTGGCCTGGACCAGGGCCTGGAGTCCGGGATGGGCTGCTGCCCGGCTGCTGCAGGCACAGGGTGTGCACGGGTCTGCGTGGGGGCTGGAGTGTCAGGGGCCCAGCTGGCCCTGCCACAAAGTCCAGTGGCGTGGGCCACCTGGCTCCTGTGGCCTTGGAGTAGAGTAGGCCTGAGCAAGCACCTGGCCCTGCAGGGACTTTCATAGATGGCTTTTTGTTGGGGAGAGGAGTTTTGGCAGTGTGAGCTGCCCTGGCCAGTGTTCGGGGAATCTGGGGGGGGGCACTGGGCAAGAATTTAGCCTGGGGCCAAGAAGCTCAAAGAGCAGATTTTGGAGAAACCCAGCCTGCTCCATCCTGAGACAAGAAAGGACAACAGGCCAGGTCTGGGGGGCAGCGGCCTGGCTCCCATGTTAGAAATCTTGATTGCAGCCTTGTAGGGTGGGTGGATGGCCGCAAGCGCCTTGGCAGCCCGGTGAGCCGTGAGATTCCAGCTCTCACTTCTCCTTGTCAGCCTGTGTGGGGAAAGCGAGATAAACCCTGCTTGCCACAGAGCCTCCACCAGGTGGGCCCTGCGGAGAACGGGGCAGCGGGAAGCGCCCGCATCCGCTGTCAAGGGCGGGGAAATGGATCCGGAGCCCACTGCCAATGATCTGCGGTACGAGCAGGTTTGGAGGAGATGGAGGCCAAAACGGCCTATGTCCGTAGGTCTATGCATTTGTGTGGTATTTATTAGACGCCCCAGAGCCCTCCCTGAGGGAGTCCAGAAAGGAGCTCCGGGCCCAGCGCACCCTGTCAGCTCCTTCCCGGGCTTTCATTCCTACACATTTTGTTTACCTTCCAGTTTATTCAAACTTAGTTTTGAACCACAAGAAGGAAGCTTTATTTGGCTAGGAAAGATTGTGTTTAATTCATTGAGTATGCATTGTAAAAGTTTTGCAGTCCCTGCCCACCCGAAATCCAAACTGAGAGGTTAAATATTTGTTTTTAATTTTCTGGCTCTAAAATGTTAACTGCCAGAAATGCTTCCTTCTGCTTGAACGTGCTTGTAGAAATGGGGTGGATATGAGAAACTGCCTGAAAACATCTTCTTCCTGACCCCACACAGTCCGAAAACTTCAGGGGCAGGAGAAATTTTAATTTGTATAAACAGAGAGCAGCGGCGGCCTGCGAATGTTGTGAGGCTTAGAGGAGCAGGAAAATAACAGCGTGTATATCCCAGTGGCCCAACTGAGGGCGAATTTGGGTAAAAGAATGTGCTCTGTGTGACACTGTAAAAGGTCTTGCTTTCCAGAAAATACCGACACCAAGAGCCCCAACATGGTTGTCCTTTCTGAAGATTTTTGAAAATTTGTGAAGAACTTTAACTATAATTTGTCAACTGCTTTACTTGGGTGGAATTTTGCGTTGACCAAAGCACACTTACCTCTGACAATAAGCAAACTGCCCTTCCCTTCTCTGACGGCAACTAAATGATGACAATAGAAATGCAAATCACCTGGCCCACACCCGCATTCTGTTAGAAAGGAAGCTGGAGAACAAGGTTCTTTCTCTGTAAGGGGGTATTTTGGGGTGAATCAAATTACAAGCCGTTTAAAATACCGTGCTCCAACTGAGGACACGAATGAAGTCCCCAACCAGGAAGTGGGAGGCGACCCACGCTGAAGAATCGGGATACCAGCAACCTTCAGATCCGAGCTTTTGTGGAACAGATGCTTCTAGAATCAAGGCGATGAGAAACCCAGAACAACCCGACGCCCAAGTGAACCTTAATGTGTCAACTCCTAGATCCTTCTTCTCTACACTTCATCTTCTCATATTAAAAAGAAACGGAAGATGCGACTTGGGGATGGGGGTGGGGGGGCTGGGGCGGGGTCCAGGCACAGGCAGTGCAAACAGGACAGGCTCTGCTCCCCATCGGCTTCCTGTAGGATTCGCGGCAGGGGCTCTTGTCCCCCCACTCAGCTTTAACTTTGGATGTAAGCACCTTTAAGAAAGTGCTCAGTCTGCTTGCTAGAGTGAGGTGGGCACCCCAGGAAGGCTGACCTTCAGGGGGTCCTGCACACCGCCTGTCCCGGCAGCCCTGGGCAAGCGGACATCACAGCTTCTGCAGGTCCGGTGCCACCGCTCGGGGTTCCTGGCAGCTGTGTAAGCCATTTCTCCCTCCTCTTCCTAGGGGAATGGGGGACAAAGGCAAAGAGAGACACAGTTTTCTAGGTTCTGGGGTGTGGAACGGACCCAGAGGTTTCCAGAACTGGTCATTTCTTTTCAGCTCAGAGGTTTATGAAGGTCACCAGCTAATTCATCCAACCGCATAATCTGAAGCCAATATCATTTTAAATCGAAGAGAAAAAAACTTTCTGGGGTGTTTCCCTTATTCGCCCTGCCTGAGCCCAGCTGCGGGACCACCTTGGGGCAGCGACCTTCCCCGCAGGGAGGGCTGGCTGTCTTCTTTCTGGACACTGCGATTGGGATCCGATTGCATCTCCGCCCCGGAATGTCACTGCCCAGACCTAGCAAGCCGCGCGTGCCAAGCCTTGCCCTGCTGAGTCCTGGCTGGTCGGCTCGGCCGCGGGAACGGGCGATTATCCTTTGTAACGTTTTCTACTGCATTCGTCAGACCAAGACCAGCGGAGAAAGTGGGCAGCGATCTCGTCACCACTAGCTCTCCACCGTTACCAGAGCCTTAGCAACAAGGGCCCTGTCTTTTAAAAAATATTCCTCCCGCTCGAGGCTGTAATTCCCCACTTGGACGTGGGCTTCGGCCAAGCCCTGCCGCCGCACGCACGCACGTGGCCCTGGGCGTGGCCCATGGCGCGTGCTCGGGACCAGCGTGTGCGCCCCGGGCTGTAGCCTGGCTCGCGCGAAGCGGTGCTGCGGCTGCCTCCAGCGTTGGGAGCCGGGTTGAGGGTGGAGGGTCGCCGGGGAAGAAGACAATTAGGGTTCGTCGGGGTGCCTGATCTTTTCCACCGTCCCCGAGTGACCTTTTGGAGGCCGTGGCGGCAGGAGGGCGAACCGAATCGATCAGGTCTCCTGCGGCCCCGCGGCCCGCGCTCGGCGGTGCCAAATGAACATTAGTGGACGCTATTGATCGAGCGCGCTCGCGGCCTCTCCCCATTCACACGCCCCGGCGTAATGAATTCGTCCATTTAAAAACATTACAAGGAATATTGGAGATTGACTGCCAGAGGAAGTGACACTTGACCCCCGCATCCTGCGTCCCGGAGGAGCAGCCACAGCCTTTCAAAATAGCAGTCCTCGAGCCGCGCCGCGCGGCGCGCTGGCTACGCGGGCCTCTCCAGGGTCCCCTGCCCGCCCCTCCCGGCCTCGCGCACCGCCTTCTCCGCTGCACGCTTTCCTGCAGCCGCGTTTCCATCACACGCGCTGGGACCGCACCGAGCAGGCTCCGGGGATAGCTCGAGCCAACAGAGCCGCGCGCCGCGGCACCGCTCCCCGCACGCGCACGGCACGGGAACCCGCTCCCGGAGCCCGCGCAGGGCGCCGGGAATCCCCACCCGCGGTCTCCTGGGCCGCCCCGGGAGGCTGGGCTGCCCGCGACCCCGCTGCGGTCTAGGGGGCTGGGAAGCCACGCCGCGCCGCTGGTCCCGCCCTGGGTGCTGGGAGTGGGTTGAAGGGACGTCGCGACCCCACTTGGCGTTTGAGAGGGAAGAAAGAGCGAGGACGGAAGAGGGGACCAGCTCGGGTCCTCCTCACCCCACCCCCGCGCGTCCCTGAGCCGCGCCTCCGGCGAGGCCACACTCGGGAGTCCCGGAAGTGTGGCCTTCCGCCGGGCGCGGAATCCCGGCGCCGGGAGCTTCACGAACGCGAACTGGGACCCGAACTTGGCCTTTAAATTCGAAGTCAGGGTGGGCTGGGCGGCCAGGGACCCTCAGGATCTGCGGACCAACGAGGTTTCGTTGGGGTCACCGGGCCAGGAAGCCCGACGCCTCCTTTTGTCTTGGCCCGTAACTGTAATCTAACATAAAATGCCTATTAGAACCACGGCTGCTGGGACACGAGTTTCTCCTTGTTTTGCCACCAACTAACAGGATTAGCCAACAAGAGCGAGATTTCAAATTAACCATAAAAATTACAAATTGCAATTCATTTAGCTGCCCATTTACTACATTAAAAAACAAACAAATGAATCCGTATTCGGAGGGGAAGCTGAGCTGTGGACCCTGGGCCTGGGAGTCCCTTCGAGCGCCAGCCGGGAGTTCGCGGCCCTACCCCACCCCCAGGGCAGAAAGAGGCAGGCAGGGGCACGCGGGGTTCCTGAGGGGTGCAAGGCAAGAATCCTGGAAGGGCTCACGAAGAGGCTCGGGCTTCTAACGCAAGTCTGCCGGAGGAAAACTGGCGAGACTGCGCAGGGAAAGGCAGCCCTGGCTGGGGGCCTGGAGCACGACCAGGGCTGCTTGAGGCGTCCCTGGTGGATTGGGAACTCGCCCCAATGTTAGCCTGTTTGCAGGGCACTCCTTGCCTTTTAGGGGAGCGGGCCTGCCCAGGGCCGGAACAGGCTTGCACGTACTCAGTGGACAGGATAGATGGCCTTGGGACGGGACAGAGGGGAGGCCTTGGCACTGGCGTCTTTTGTGCTTGCACTGAAGTTGCAGTTTTTCCGCGTGTGCGGAAGCCCAGAAACTTCACCGTAGACTCAACTGGGGAGCTGATGGATGGGGAGGTGAAGAAGCGGTTGGGGCTGAACCGAGAGTAAAGCCAGTAAAGCCCTCGCTGCTAGGGGGCGCTGTGGGCAGGCGCTCCTGAACCTTCCCCTTGTAGGGCAGAATGACCCAGACCTAAACGCTGGGCTGGTTGGTTTGTTTGGCTTTAGCCCTGGGGATTTCATCCGGGGATTTCATCCCAGTTGGAACCAAGAGATGGGATTGCCCCAGGTGCAGATCGGATGGCAGGGCCCTGGCTGGGAGCCTCAGCCTCGCCCCCAGGTCCCAGGGCTGGGGGTGGGGGGCGGCCTTCGGCTTCTCACCTCAGGAGAAATGATCCCGTAGGTGGCCCTCTCTCTACCCAAGTGAGGGAGGGGACGCCTGGAGCGCGGTGAGGTGGGAGTCCACGTGCCCCATCCTGGCCTGTGCCACTCCAGGGTGGGAAGAAGAAGCGCGGAGCTCCGCCAGGTGCTTCTTCCCCATGCACGTCTCTGCCAAGCCCAGAGTGGGACTGGCCTTCGCCCTACCCAAGTATCAGCCGTTGGGGGGGCAGTGGGCACTCAGGGGACCCAGCGAGGCCGCATCTCAGCTAGCCCAGTGGGTGTGAGTGTGGGTGAGGAGGAGCTTGATCCTGGCCACTGGAGGGCCTACAGAGGAACACACCCTGTAGCAGTGCATGGAGAACCCAGGCCAGACAGAGCTCAGAGTGGCCACAGCCCCTGCCCCTTTGGGGCACTTTACGCGGTGGTGTTATTTAATCCTTCCAAGACTTAGCAAGAGAGGTACACTCAAGATTTGTAATTCACATCGAGGAGAGTACGGAAACACCTTTGGCAGGACAGGCCACTGCTAAGGATACAGAACTGGACCAAGGAGAACCTCCTGTAAGAACGTGGGGACCTGGAGCCCTTGTCACCTACGTGCGGCCCTGGCCCACCGGACCCTGCTCCACCTGCCTGGAGATCACTGGAGCTTGCTGTGTCCCCTGCCCTCAGCTTATAGGCTTGGAAAGTGAAAATAATCAGCAAACCCCTCCCACCTCTAGAGGGACTCCTGACTCAAAAAGGGTGAGAGTATCCCAGAATCACGGACTCCTAAAATGCAGGGCGTTGCTCTGGCATGGTCAGGCAGGCGCCTACCCTCTTACTGTCTTCATCTCTGTCTGACCCTCCCACGCTGCAGGGCGCAGGGGCCCCACCCCTCAGAGCCACAGGGCCTGAAGTGATCAGAGATGGTGCCCTAGGAGTTGATGGGCCATGGAGCGAAAGGATATGAGCCACGGGAGGGAACATGCAGCTTCCTGGGGCCAGGCGTCAGCAAGTACTTACTACGCAGTGGCTGTGGGCCAAATGCTGTCTTGGGAGCACCGGGGCTGTGCAGGGGTCTTGCCCTGGCCTGGCAGCCCTGTCCCCTCAAGGAGGCTACCTTCCTGTAAGACTTCTAGTGGAGAGCCTGCCAGCACCCTGGGCTCTGGGCTCTAATCAGTAAGAACTAGGACCATGTTTTGCTGCTGCCTGCTCCCGTGAGCAGCTGGCAAGCAACTCACGTGGCCTCAGCCCTGGACCCTCGCCCAGAGCTGGGCTGGGGTGGGGTGCTTGGCGCCTCCCACGTGGCTGGGTGAGCTTCAGGGAGGACGCGTTTCCACATATACCAGCCGAGGGGGCGTGGGGGTCTCCAGGAGAAGGGATGGAGCTGAGGAGGGGATCTGTTAGACCGCGCAGGTTCACATACCCACTGCTTGAGGCCACAGTGTGAAATCCACACTCCGCTCCCCGTGGGTCCCAGGGTAATGCAGCTGCATGCAGCTGGCCCTGCGCATTCCCGGATCAACGGAGCCAGCCAAGCACAAAAGGAGAAGAGAGCAACAGTCACGCTGCGTGGAGTGTGCACCCGCACGATCTTCGTTTC
Source organism: Octodon degus (assembly GCF_000260255.1). Taxonomy (NCBI): domain Eukaryota; kingdom Metazoa; phylum Chordata; class Mammalia; order Rodentia; family Octodontidae; genus Octodon; species Octodon degus. The sequence continues at coordinate 2,483,729 of NW_004524603.1, forward strand.
TTGTCGTTCCTTAGCATCACAGGACAGCGCCTGCTTGCATGGTGTTTACAGAAGATCAGGGACTCTGAGGAACACAGAGATGTGTCAGTGTCCATGTGCCCAGACCATTGCTAGCATATGATGCCCTCTTGTGCCAGACTGGAGCAAGTGTGGATTTGGGTGTGCAATGGGGTCCTGGAGCCTGTAGACCCTGAGAGCTGACACCCCTGCTATGCCTTTTCCCAAGGTGGGCTGATCACCCCTGTACCCCCAGCTTCTGGTGCCTGGCACCCAGGGCTACAGCTGGGAAGTGAGAACCCCAGGGCCCAGGCTGTGGGCACTTCATCTACGGATGAGAAAAGTTGAATGGCACCAGGGCACAGAGTGGGCTCCCTGTGCCGGCGCCACTGAAGCCAGACCAAGACAGAGAAAGTGACGCTTTCTCAAGCCTGGCTCCATGCCAGGGGCCACCCAGGTGTGGCCCTAATGCCCTGGTCTGGCCTCTTCTCCTTTTCCTATCGTTCCTACGTGGAGTCTTTGTCCCTGGTGACTCAGATGCCTCTGCCCACTCCCTGGGCAGCCCGTGAGCCCCTCTAGGATTCTCTGGCTCGGAGGCTGGTCCCCCCAGTCCCTGTGTTCCCGGAGCCTCCTGCCTTTCTAGCTGGGTGAGGCTGCCACCGCCCTGACCAGCAGCCCCAGATCTCTGGGGGGGGGGGGTGCCGCCTCGCACAGTGCCATGGATGTCAGGCTGCTGACACCATGAAGCTAGCTTGCTGCCTCCAGGGTGGGCACGATAGTGTGGGAGAGGCAGGCAGCACTTGGAGGGCTTTGGGGGGCCTCTGACACAGCCCCCAGGTGTCTGGGCATGACCCTCCCCCCCTGCCTTGTCTGGGGGGAAAATAAAGTCCCGAACCATCACCATTCACTTCCTCTAGATTTGCAAAATTAAAGTCTAGATTAAAAAGGAAATGCTCAGAAGAGAGGGAGCCACAGGATGGGGTGGGGTGGGCAGAGTGACTTTGAAGTTTGGAGCAGGTGGCAAATGGGTTTCTTTAGACAGAAATTCTAACAGCATGGAGGGCCTGGGGTGGGAGGAAGGTGGGCGGATGCAGAGGCCTGGCCCAAATGGGCAGAACCACTAACACGCTGCCTGAAAGCAGAACCATGAACACATTGCCTGAGGTCCCTGGCTAGGAGTGGAGGCCACAGCAGGAAGATGGGAGGCTGCTTTGGCCCGGGTGGGCCGTGTGAACTCTTCCCATCCAGAGTGCTGGGGGCAGGGCCTTGTGGCACCATTTCTGTGTGACTTTGGCCAGATTTGCCCTCCCAGGCCTTGAGCAGCTTTCAGCCAGCACAGTTCAGGAGCTGGCGACCAGGTGTGGGCCCAAGATCCCACAGGCTGGTGCTCAGCCTATCTGGTCAGAAGAGAGCTATCAGGGGATGGGGGGAGCAGTGTGGCCCCTGAACCTGTGCGACCCTCACTCTGCCCTGTGTGGGGGACACTGGCCCTACCCACACCCTGTGCCGCTGGCTGGAGCTCAGTGCCAGGTGGGGGCTCCCTGCACCCCAAGTCCTGAGGGAGCCCGGGTGGGGCCCAACCTGGCTTTCTTCACAGCCTCGTGGCCTGGGGCAGCTGGTTCCAGAGTCTTGGAGTTCCCGGGAGCAGCGTCCCTGGTGTGTACAGCTGTCACTGCTGGCCTGCACGGGCACCCAGGGCTTGCTCATTTCTGACCACTCCTGCTTCAGGGACAGCTGTGCTTGGTACTTGCCACCCATTAAGACCCTGGCTCAGCTCGGCCTTCTTCCCTCTCCTGCCAATTCCTGGCTCCTTGCTGGTGGGCTTCCCACCTGGAGTCTCCGCCATGCCCAGCACAGCATTTGCAGCCAGCTGCTGAGATCCTAGGAGGTCACTGGTGGCCTGCAGCCTCTCCTTCCTCCACGAGCTCACTTGTGATCCTGCGCCCACTTCTTTCTGGGGCAGACACTGAGTGGGCCTGAACTGCAGTGGTGTCCATAGCCCAAAAACACAGACGGCAGAGATGAGCTCCAGGTACCAGGGGCAAGTGGCCACATGCAGGTTAGGGCCCTTCTGCCAGCTGAGGCCTCTCCAGCTGGGGAGTCTGAAGAGCTGTAGAGGACTGGACAGATGTCACTTCACCTGAACCCCTTTCAGCTGTGCAGAGAGCACACTGCTGCTGGGGTCCTGTCTCCCTCTTTCACAGCATCTCACACGTTGAGGCTCCCAACCTGGCCCTTCCCAAGGGCCTCAGGGTGGACCCCAGGCCCTGGAGCACAGGGGCCCCGCATGGCACAGGATGTGCTGGTCCTGGGTGCACAGCGTCCCCCAGTTCATGTCTTTCCTGGGCCCTGATGAAGGGGGCTTCTTTGGAATTTCCAAGGTGACTTGTTGCACCGAGCTGAGGTCATCTGGGTGTTGCGTGCATCCCCTGGAACATGGCTGTGTCCTTACAAGAGGAGGTGCCCAGTAATGAGGCGTGTGACAACAGAGGCAGGGGCCAAGTGAGTGCCTGCAGCCCGGAGCCAGCGTGGCAGGCAGATCACAGCTTGGGCCCCATGCCAGAGCGAAAGGGCTTCTGCCGCTCCATGCCCTCTGTGGGCCCTCGTTGCCGGGCTACAGGACACTGGCACTGTGCTGGAGAGTGCAGCGGCAGCAAGAGGCACGGCCAGCGTGGGCTGTGCTGTCCTCTGCTGTCCTCAGCTAACTGCCCGGGAAGGAGAGGTGCAAGGTGGGCAGCTTAGGCTGGCTGGTGTGGACAGCCCCAGGTCCCTGCCATATGCAGGAGATGACCAGGAGGGCCGAGGCAGCCCCTCCTGGAGTGGACCAGAAGGGCATGGCAGCCGGGAAGGGCCTTCTGCACCTCCATCTTTACCAGCTCATGCTTGCAGCGCACGATACCGCACTCCCCGGGAAAGGGCCGTGTGCACGCAGAGGGTCTCAACTGGTGTTCCACTCCCCCACGTCAGTCCATCTCTTGGTCTCCTTCCCATCTGGGCTGGCGGGTGTGTTATTTGGCACATCTCCCTGTTCCCTGGCATCTATCTTTTCTTTTAATCTATTTATAACTTTGAGTTTCTCATAGAAAAGAAACCATGCTGTGTTTAAGTGCATGGGCTTGGTTTATTTATTATAGCCAAGATGTTAAGTGAAGTAAGCTGGGGGAGTTAACATGTCAAAACATAATGTACAGGAAGTTAACACCCCACAGGTAGCGGTTCTTGCTCTCAGCCAAACCTGCATTCGTCAGGCTGCAGAGTTACAACCAGGTTCACCTTGGTCTCAGGGCCGCCCAGTGTCACAGGTGTGCCGGGACTCTAGGACATAGGGCAGAGCAAGGTCCCAGGGTGGGCATGCGGGAGGAAGGGAGTGGAAGACGTGTGGATCCCATCCATTCACCCGCGAGCATCACCAACGCAGTGCCCAGGGCACAGGGACCAAGGTGTCCTCAGGCATCCCCGGCGCCCGAGGACATGACATTGCTCACCATCTGCCTGCAGCAGGCTGCTGTGCTGGTGACCTTGGAAGAGGGCACTCAGCTCCAGAATGTGCCAGACCCCCTTCCGGAGCAGCAGGGTCCCCGCACATCTGTGTGGAATGTGTGCGTGAAAAGAGCTGTTGATCCCTGCATAGTGACAGCGCAGCCTGCAGTCAGGAGGGGACCTTGCATGCTGTGTGCCCATGCTGTCCCCATAGCCGCTGGGGCTGGGTGGGGCTGTGGCAGAAGTGGCCAAGGAGGGGACAGGGTTGGCTCCTTTCCTTCCTACCTGGTCAGGGCCCCTCTCTCCTCCTCCTTCCTTTCCCCGCTGAAGGCAGGGACTGAAAATGAAGTGGCATTGGCATGACCCTTCCTGCAGGCCCCTGCATGCCCCTTCATCCGCTGTGGATCCCACCTGGAGCACAGAGAGACCCAGCCTCCTGGGCTGGAGTTCCCAAGGGGCTTCCCCTTCCTGTGGGCTGATTTGGCTTCCTGGGTTGATCCCACAAGGGGGGAGGTGCTTGCAGAGGTGTGGGGGGGCGGCAGCACCAATGGGGTACCCTGGGGGTCGTGGTGCCCAGGACTGCATGCTGATGGCTGTGTCCCCTCTGATCTGGGGTCTAGTGTTCTGGGGCTGCATGGACAGGTCCAGCTCACAGAGCTGAGACAGCATCCTGCAGCACTCAGCACTGCACTTGGGGTGCAGTTTGTGACCTGGGGATGCAGCAGTGCTTACCCAGGGCCAGGTGCCAGTTCTTTGGGTAGCAACAGCAGAGGGAAGTCCTCGGTGCCACAGCCCTCCCTTTTTGCCCTCTTTCTGTCAGAATTTTCTTTTCCTTCCTGCTCAGGTATCCGGTGTTGACTGGCTCCTTTTTCCCCTCTTCCAAATTATCTTTCATAGGCAGGGTGGGGAAGCCCATGTACTCTGATGTACAGTGACTGGGCCACCTGATACAGCTTAAGTTCTGTGGGTTCAGAAAGCTTTGTTTTGTTTTTTCCATTTGTGTATTTTGTACAGGGTCTCACTATGCAGATCGGACTCGTAGTGATCCTCCTGTTTTCAGCCTCCCCAGAGCTGGGATCACAGGCATGCACCACCATGTCCGGACTCTGTTGCCGGCTCAGCACACCCCAGGGGTGGGGCTGGCACAGTACGTGGGACTGGGAATTGAACCCTGGTCCCTGAGCTTGCTAAAGCAGGCACTTTGTCCGCTGAGCTATCTCGCCGGCCCTCAGAATGCTTTGTTCATCCTGTTCCCATTGCCCGGCTGCTCGCTTTCGAGCCAGGCCCATCCCCATTGCCTTGGGTCCATGCTATGGGCTCTCATTATAGAATTTCAAGCACCAGGAGGTCGGCTGGAAACATTATCAGTTTGTGGTCACTTATTCAACGAGCACTGGCATGTGAGGCGGGTCCTGTTACAGGGGAGGACAGACACTGGCACACAAGACCAAGGTGGTCCAGGGCCAGGCTTCTCCAGGTGCACAGAGGGACAGGTCCCCTCCCCAGCTGAGCAGGAGGTGAACACCAGCCAGGAGCTGCAGAGTGGAGAAGGCAGGGAGAGCGGAAACGAGAGGGGCTGCACTGGCAGGCAGGCCTCCTGCACAGGGCAGGGGTGAGGTGAGCTGCCGTGGGGCCTCCCTGCGTCTCCCCATGGTTGTCAGGGGGTTGAGCTCAGCATTAGCTGTGCCGGGCAGTGTGCCCTGCAGTTCTTTGGTTACTGATCCTGGATGGAGGCGGTAACCTCACGCAGGTGGGCTCCCCCAGATGCAGGTGGTTCCCAGAGGTGCAGGCAGAAGGGACCCCACCTGCAAGTTACCCCCTCTGTGGCCATCCTGTAAGATGGTTCTCAGACTCAGCTGGGCCAGCCTGGCCAGTGTGCCAGTTCCCTACACCAATCTCTCTCTTCTCTCACTGTAGGGAATGTGGTTGAGATCTAGAAGGTCCTCCAAAATCTCACTCATAGAAGGCGACTGCATCCTAGGACACTGGGCGTGGCAGTGGGTTGACCTGCTGATGGGAAGTGGAGCCTGGGGCAGTCACTGGGACCATGGCCCGGACAGGTATGTCCCCAGGGTCTGTCTTCCTCTACCTTCCTCTGTCAGCTCCTCCCTTCTGTGCTTCCCAGACACCATGACATGAACAGCTTTTCCTCTCTGATGTCCTTCCGCCATGGTGCTCAGAGCCTGTCCCCTAGGGACTGAGTCCTCTGAACCATGAGCCCGATCAGGCCTTTCTTCCTCTAAGTAGACAAGATGGGGTGCTTTGTCCCCATGTCAGGAAACTGGCTTGTTATAGGTGCAACCGCACAGACACATGCCATGTGACCTGCTTCTCTGGGAACCCGGGCTCCCCTGAAGCTTAGGAAACAGTCTTTGGTCTACACCACACTGTGCCCTTCTGGGTATGCGAGGCCTCCCCCAGCTGCATAAGGTTCAGCTTCCTGGGAGCCTAAACCAGAGCCATCTCCAGGTGCAGCTCACGCACCAAGCGCTCCGATTACTGCAGGGACTCTGGTGCCATGCGGGAAGCCAAGGAGCCCAGAGGCTCTTCTGCAGGTGTCAGGGCTGGCCCTTTTCCCTGGAGATGTACATCTGCCTCTGTAGTCACAGAACCACGCATTCGAGGGACACAGTCACTGGGAGGTGACATGCTCCTGTCCCCTCTGCTGTCAGGTGAGGTCCTGGCCACTTTGGTAGTGAGCGGTAGGGACCTCACTCGTCCCCGATGCAGGATGGCAGTGGGTTGCCCACACCGCGAGTAGGCCGTGGCCCTCCTGTTCCTCGAAGCAGCATACAGCCACTTTACACGCTGGAGGGAGGCGTCCTGTTGGGAACCTGGCCTGAGTCTGTGTCACCTGATTTCTCAGGGGATTGCTCCCGCCCTGGTAGAGATTCAAAGCTGGCTGGTGGCGCGTGCAGCAAGTGTGGAGACATAGGCCTTTGGTGGGGACACCTTCAGTGTGGGAGGAGTCCCTAGGAGGCGGGACAGGCAGGGCCTGGCAGCCGTTGTGTGGCAGGTGGTCTGCAGATCCTGGCCCACTGTCCTCGTGCGGCACCCATGGCTGTAGGTGACCCTCAGGGCCAGCCAGCAGGAGGAGTGGGGGCAGCAGCGTGGGAACATGTGATGCTTGTGAGCTTCACAAAGCAGCCTGGGTGCAGGAGAAACTGTGTGGGGGCTGGGGTGGGGAGAGATCCATCCAGCCTGCGCATCATGTCTGTGCACATGCATGTGTGTATACGCGTGTTCATGTGCTCAGCCAGGCCTGCCTGTGCCAACAGGGACCACCTGCCGAGTTCCCGGAGAGGAGCGTCAGCAGAGGGCACAGAGCCTGGCGTCCCTGTCTCAGTCCTGCAATCGGGCCACATGAATTCACATAAACAGCTGGGTGGGTGAGGGCAGACAGCAAGTGGCAGGGGCAGGAGGACGGGCCGGCAGCCAGAAGAGGCTTGCTGGGTGGCTGTCTTCAGAGCCCAGCAGAGCCACGCCTGGTAGAATTATTAGATGGAGGGAATGAATTTTAAAAATTTATGCTTCTCCGTGTTTTTCTCTTCATCACATGGTTTTTTAAAAATACCACAGTCAAAAGGCAGTCTGAAATATTCAACAGGCTCACTCATGATTAAATCTAATAAAAGGTGGGGCTAGAACCACCCCTGAAATATCCCCCACATAGTCCAAGGGGCACAGACTCCTGGAGGAGACCCCGCCACTCATCGCAGCCCCGCTGGCTGTGTCCTCTCCCTGCCAGGAGGCGGTGCCCCCAGCTGGGGGGGAGGGGACTCACTCCCGGGGCGCCACAGTCACCTCCATCCACCACAGCAGCGGTGAGGTCACATTTGCCAGGAGGCTTGGTTAGGAGGAGGCTACTGCCTCTGGGCCCCCCGCGCCCACACCACGTGCGCCCCAAGCTGTGCCGTGGGGGTGGGGGTGGGAATGTGGCTTTCTGCAGCTCCGATGATTCCCAAGGCCACGGCCTCAGCACCTGTCCTTGGAGGAGCCGTGCGTGCGTGTCCTCTTGCGACAGACCTGCCTCTGGGGATACTCCGGGGGTCCTGTCCACTAGGCCGCTGGCCAGCTCTGTGCACAACGGGCTCTCTGTGACTTCTGTTGCTTTGTTAGGATGCTGAGGTGGTCGGTGTCTCGGCATGCTGATGAGCTCCACCTGAGCTGGCCAAGAGCACGCAGGAGACAATTAAGGCCAGTGCCACACCTGCTCCATCCCTGGTCACCCTCAGCAGGAGACAGTGAGTGGCTCTGCCTCTGTGCTGCCCTGGAAGCTCATACACAGCCACTGACCTGAAAGAGAGAGAGCCGTAACACCCTGCACACACACACGCAAACGCTCACCCCTGCACACATACGCTTCTGGCCACGCAAGCTGCGTTGAAACCACTTTCCACAGCACTTTCCCTGGGCTTCCAGATTCAGGAGGGTCCAGGCTTTGGGGTGAGGCCCCCTGAGAACCTCACTGGCCAGGAGGTTGATGCTGCAGGTTGTGTGCAGGTGGCCCATGCAGAGGCGCTGCAGACATTGCCCATTTGGACACCAGAAGGGCTCTGCCACGAGGCCCGGCTGACACTAGTCGCATGGGACCTTCGGGCAACCCTGGGAGGGCCCCTGTGCCCCTGGGGTGGCCCAGCAGGCAGCCTGTTCCCGTCTCCAGGCATCCAGGAAAATTCAGTAGAGCCGAAATTCAGCCTCATCTCCACCACACCCTGCCTGTGCCTGAGTGACGCTACCAGCCTCGCTGGCCTCCTCTGAGGCCTGCAGCTGTGGGGAAGGCAGGCAGGCTGGGGTAATGCAGATGTCTATGGCTACTGTCTCTGTGCTTAGGGCAGTGCTTGCTGTGGGCAGGCTGTGCCCCATGCTGGACAAGGGGTCCCTCAGCTGCCCACAGTGAGGTCCCTCACAGGTGAACCCAGAATTCTGGGGGTTCTGAGACAAAGGAGGGGACACCAGGCAGGATGAGCTTGTCCACAAGGGCCCAGCTTCAGGGGGCTATGACCAGGTGTGAGGCTGCTTTGACCTGGGCCCCCAGACCAGGCTGTGCTACCAGCTGAGGGCCTCTGGCTGGCTGCTGTCCCCTCCTCCGTGTCATCTGTGGGGCTTCTGCTACACTCCTGTCCCTTCTCCTAAAGCTGGACCCCAGATGGGCAGAGGACAGCTGTGGGGGAAGGTGATGAACAAATAGGCTGAGAGGATGGGCTTCTGGCGTTAGCAGCCATAGTACCCGCGTGGCTTACGCGGCAACATTCACTGTTCCAGTCTGGAGGCCGGAAGCCCAGAGTCTGCAGGCCATGCCCGCCCCAGGTGCTAGGGAAGGCCTGGTCCCAGCCCCTCCAGCTTCTGGGCGCTCCGGCTTATGGCCCCATCATGCCCATCTGTGCACGGGTTCTTCCTGTGCCTGTAGATGTCACAGTGACCTGCAGGACACCACCACATTGGACTCAGCACCCACTGTCCTCAAGTATGTCCTCATCTGTGTCATTGTCTGCCACCATGCCATCTGCTAAAGAGGCCATGTGTAAGGTCCTGGGGTGGAGACTTCCACAGAGAAGCTTAGGGGTTCCTGTAAAACAGCAGAGCCTGTGCCAGGGCGGGGAGGGAGAAGGACGAGGGGAGCTCAAGGCGCCTTCCCCGCACCTTGTATTGCTCTGCAATAAGATATCAAAGCACGCTTTCAAGAACAGAACCGCTGAACGTAAGGATCCAACAACGAAGATGAGAGAAAGAAAAAAGGAAGGGGGAAAGCGTGTGAGTGTACCTGCAGGATGGCTGAGCTGATTGCACTAATATTTTCCATCAGTTTTTTGAAAATAGTAGCTAATGTGTAGAATTTTCAGCTTGACTAATTCTGTGCTGATATCTGTGATCGGAGCAACTACACTGAGGGACAGCACCGCACAACCCTAAACCCGCGCATGAACACCTCTCAGCTCGGTCCTCTGAATGTGTACTGTTCCTAACATCTTATCAATTATTATACTCTCTTAAAATTTTTTAAAAGTAAAAGTAAAAATTAAAAACACAAGAAAAAATTAAGGTTTCTTGAAAGCAAACAGTAATATTCAATTATTTGTCTAATCTTGCACAACTATGTTAATCTGAACAACAGATTTGATGATAAAAATAGATAATATAACAACCTTTGTTAATTAAAAAAAAAATAGATCAACACCTGACCCAGCCCCAGCCTACCACCGACTGATGGGCGGGGACAGGACTACCCTGGAGGAGGCGGGGGCAGAGTCTCCAGTGGGGAAACCAGGAAGAGCGAACTGGGCAGCTGCAGCCTGGGCTCCGTCATGGCCCTCCAGGGTTGGTCACTCGTGGAGTCAGGCTCTGCCTCCCTGGCCTGGTAGAGGACAAAGTGCTTGCTTCCAGAGAACAAGACAAGGGCTATGCATGCCCTGGCCTTGTGGTACCAAGTGCCACCAAGGGTCAGGAGAGGATACAAACAGGAGTTTAAGGGAGTCCACCTACCAGAGAATTATACTCAGCTGCCAAGACCCCAGATCTGAGTCTCCCCTAGCAAGGCTGTGGCTTCCAAGTAGGCCCAGGGTGCAGAAGACCAGGGAGCAATTTCTGCAAAACTTAGAGCCAAAAACAAATTTTGGGTTAGAAACCCATAGTCCTCCTTGTTAGAAATCATAATATAAGCTATGACTTAGTGATGAATAATATTTACACAATAATACATAAAGCCGGTGACTATCAGCTTGATGAGACAGTGTGGGCTATGCTGGGAAGGAGACAGAATAGAAGGAAGAGGCGGTGAGGGAGGTAGTGGAGCCAGCCCCTAACGTCCACCGGAGGGATTCACAGCTTAAGGAAGCGTCGGTGTGCACGTACACATGCTGAACCGCTCAGTGGGGCGGGAGCAGGCAGGGAAGGTCTATTTTTCATTATAAGCAGAAGAGAGTAAGTTACTTTAAAAATTAGGGGTGCTTTGGCAGTGTGAGGCAAGGTCGCCACACGTCTGAAGTTTCCTAAGAGGGTTGATCCACCAGAGCTCCCATCCAGGGCCGAGGTCCACGTTTGCGAAGCAGGGCTGCACTCCCTCAGCCTGCACTAGTGATGTGTGTTGGGGCGTGGAGTCCCGCCCTGGGTGTTGCTGAGTCTCAGTGGGCTGGCAGGGAAAGTGTTTGGGGGAGGGGAAGATGCCCTCAAGTCACGTGTCTCGCACCTTCGCTCTGGCCTCAACTTGGCCCGAAAGCAGCTGGCGAGGGCTGTCTGCAGGTTGTGCACCAGCCAGCCACCCTCTGTGCACTTTTTTTTTTTTTTTTTTTTTGAACCGGGGATTGAACTCAGGCCCTTGCACTTGCCAAGGAAGTGCTTATTCCACTGAGCCATCTCCCCAGCCCCCTCTGTGCACTCTTCGGGTCTCACCTGGCACTCCGCCGCCCTATACCTGGTTAGTCTGCGCAGGGGTGTGCAGGGAAGTCGGGCCTGGCACCTGCCACTGCGGCCGGCCTGCAGACCGTTTGGGGACACTGACTGCTTCTCTCCAAGAACGCTCGCGCTCTCCCCAGGGAGTGCCCAGCGCTGGCTCTGTGCGCCCTCTGCGGCGAGTAGCTCTGTCCTCGGCTGCAAAGAACAAAGCACGCGCCGCCAGCAGGGAAGGGAACAGCTAGCCCGCGTCCCTCCCCGGCGCCCGCGCAGCCGGGTTGTGCTCTGCAGGAGGACGCCCCGCCCTCCCCCTCCCCGGACGCCGCAGCCGTCAGTTAACCCTCCAATGAGGAGAGAGCGCCTTTTTCTTCGTCCCTGCGCCGGCTGTAGAAGTGACTGCTGTACAAATTCGGGCTGGCAGAGACGCCGCGCTGCTGTAATTCGTACCTGGCCCCAAGGGCAAAGCTTGCTACCTGGCTGCCGTCACAGCGCCTTGCACGCTTCTCTCCCCTCCCTCCTGGCTTCGGCCGCAGGCGGAGCAGCTGGGAAAGGATGCGAATCCAGCGCTAGGTCGGGCACGCGAGCGCACCCGGGCGGGCTGCTGCTGCTGCTGCTGCTGCCCGCGTCACTACGACCCCAGCGCGGTTTACCTTTGGCCCGAGGCGCGGTCTCGGCCTGCACGCAGCCATCTGTACGCACACGGGACCTAAGTGCCGGGTCCCAGGCTTTGGGGAGCACACTGCACCGTCTTTGGGTTTTGTGCAGCCCACTGGAAAGAACGGATTCCACGCAATGTTTCCAGCACTAGCGTCCCCGCGGAGAATGCCTCGGCCGGGGGATCCGGGTTTGGGCGCGCGGCCCCGGACCGAGGCGCGGCGGCCACCAGGGGGCGTTGCGGATCCTACAACTGTGCTGTGCAGAGGGGTGGGCAGGGTCAGGCGGACTACAGTGTCCCGGACTCACGGTCCTCGGCCCTCGGCCCTGGCCCGCGACCCCAGACTTGTGTGGGCCCCGTGGGAAGTCGTCCCCATGCCAGACTCCGGCAGCAGCCCCCAACTTAGAGACAGACCGGCAGGGCCCAGGGGCGGGCGCCAAGTGAGCAGGGAGAACCGCGAGGACGGTGCTAGAAGATGCGCAGGGGACAGCATAGACTGACAACATGCGGTGCTATCTGTAGGTTTCTAAAACAAAAATTAAACAACAAAAACAAATCAAGGTCAGCAGCCTCTTCCCACAGCCGCTGGTCCTCAGCTGGAAGCCACGCTGTTCCCCACTCCGCCAGGCTGGAGTCCTGGACGACCCTTCTGGAGCAGAGGGCTGGGGCTTCCGGGTGCTGGAAGTAGGTGGCAGGGGCTCTCTCATCCGAATGCCAGGAGAGGACAGGGGTCCACGCCTGAGTCGCCTTCCCTCCCACTCGGCCCCTGCACGCGGGCGCCATCTGGAGGTTTTGTGGCTCGGGAAGGGCTCAGGTCGGGGACCCTGCAGGGCTGTCCTGTCTGGCCATGCGTGCCCAGGGTGCGGACCCGTGGACTCCCAGGAGGAGAGGGCCGGGCGGGCAGATCACACCGTGTCTCTGTGTCTATTAGGGACGAAGAGCCACTGGGACGGCTGTCTCTTCTGCACTGCGCAGCTGGGCACCCATAACCCTACCAGCGATGCCGACCTTTGCTGTTTCCATCTGGCCACCGCTGTCCTGCACGACTCACTCACTGGGGCGCCGTGCCGCCTCCAAACCTGCCTGAAACGCCACCTGTGACGCCAGGAGTTCAGAAGCACAACATCTTCAGTCCTTTGGCAAGGTTGGCTCCTCGGGCCGACTGGGTAGATGGCAGGAGGGACCAACAATGCCACGTTAGACCCCAGGAACCCAGCCGTGACAGTCCCTTGATGAAGCAATTAAGCAAAAACAGTGCCCTTCCTGGGCAGAGGGGACCTGACTGAGGAGGAAGAGGAGAGAATAGAAGAGCAAAAGAAAGACTTGCTGGGTGTGGGTTGCCCAGGCCAGCATCAGGAACCCTAAACAGGCAGCAGAAATCTGCCCTCTCCCTGCTCAGGAGCAGAAGTCCGAGAACAACGGGGTAGCACACGGGGTTCTCTCCTGGGACTCAAGGGAGGATCCTTTCCGCGTTTGTGTCTCAGCCCCTGACATTCCCTTGGGCCAGCTGAAGGATCCTGTCGCCTTCTCCTTCTGTGTCGCCTCTCTTCCTCTAAGACCCTCGGGCCACTGCAGTAAGGGTCTCTTGTCCCAGCCTGACCTCCACTGCGTGTTACCTCTGCAGTGTCCCTATTTTCAGAGTCACTGCTAGGGTTTGGATCTAGAATGTTCCCCAAAGACGCCTGCATTCAGAGGTGGGGCTCATGGGGGTGCCATGCCCACAAGTTCATGGCCAAATGTGCCGCTGGAGGGTGGAGGTGGCGGCCCCCATGGTGAATGCCCCTTGTTCTCAGAGGACCCCCCACTGCTTTTCTGGCTCCCGCACCATGAGCAGCTCTGGTCTGCTAGGCCTTTCCACCATGCGTTCCTGCGTGGAGCAGGCTGACCAGGGACTGAACCCAGTGAAGCGTGAACCAGAACAAACCTGTCCTCCTCTAAGCTGCAAGTGTCGGGTCTTTTGTCCCAGTGGTGGGAAAGGAACTAAAACAGTCACTTTTGAGTTCCCAAGGGCAGGGGCGGGACACCTTGTAGAAGTCTCAGCGTGGATGCTGGAGCACACAGCAAGCACTACCTCTCACAGGCGATGGAGGTCCTGGGGAGTCCGGGGCTGGTGGCTACCTGGGGACATAAGCTAGTGCCCAGCCCGAGGTCAGGGCTTGGGAGACCAGGAGGGAGCTGGCTCCAGCCTAGGCTGGACACGAGCCAGGGCAAGCAGGTGGACCTGTTCCTAAGATGTTTCCTGAGGTGATCGGGTTCCAGGTAACAGAATTCCAGTCTCTGACCTCCAGGTGGTGAAGCCTCTTTTGTGTGGCTTCGAGGGTTGCCTGCCAGCCTGGCTCGAGGCCAGCAGCCCAAGAAGGGGTAAGGCAGGAGGTCACCTGGGCTCCGCAGTGACCCTGGTTGGCCAGCAGCTTGCCCTAAGGACCTGCTGTGGAGAGGAGGAGATTAGCCGATCTTCCCAGCAGGAGAATTTGATACTGGGAGTTGAATTCTTCCTGGTCAGTGTTGATTTGAGTTGGAGCTGTTTATGTCCATACAAAGACCAGTAAACTTTTCCTGGTTTACTTAAGAGCCTTCTGGGTATCAGCTGTTTCTCCCCAGGTGCTGGGCTTGTGCCGTGACAGCTTCTGTCTCCTCTCCCTCTGGCCCTGGCTGGGAACCCAGCAGTTCCAGCTTAGTGAATTTTCCAGAGAACTAAAGCTCTCAAAACAACAATGAAACAAACAAGCTTTCGCTTCAAGCAGTGGAACGCTTACATTTTGGGCATCTTTACACAGAGATGTTGCTGAAATGGCTTGCTTCTTTCTGATTTATGAAGACTGTGGAGCATTCTGTCCTCTTTGATTACCAAGCAGAGTGACCCTTAGGGACCTCATCCCCAGGGGATGGCTGCTGTGAACATGTCCCCAGGGTGGTCCCTTTGCACTGGTCTTGAGGACTCAGGGGGGCGGTGTGTGCCTCAGTGTACTGACTGTGGGCTCAGTCCAGTGGCCTCTGCCCCATCTGCCCCTTTCTGTGTGAGCCTGGGTTCCGGAAGGTTTGCGTTCTCAGTTGCATGTTCTGAAGCCCCTCCATATAAGCCACCCTTGGAACTTGGCGTTGTCCCCAGTGCCTCCGAATGAATGATGTCACAGCTGCACTTCCTGCACGAGGTGTGAAGGAAAGCAGGTGTCATGCTGTGCACAGTGTGTCACGGCTCTTGGAGTCTCTGAAGCTGGGGTCACTGTTTGGGGCCTCACACTGCGGGTAGCAGGAACATGGGTTCCCCCTTGCACAGCTTCGGAGGCCAGGAGTTGGAGATGAAGGCGGAGCCAGCTCCTGGTCCCTGTCAGGGCTGGGACCCGGGGCAGCAGCCCTCAGTCCGGCCCTCAGGTGCCATCTCCTCTCTCCCCTCACATCATCTCCCCTTGTACGTGTTTGTCCCAGTTTCCCCTTCTTATGAGGACACCAGTCACACCGGGCCTGGGACCCCACACTCAGAGAGCGTCATCTTAAACCGCTTGAGTCTGCAAAGATGCTCTCTGAAATAAGGTCACATCCTGAGACGCTGGGGTTTTGTCTTCATTACTTTCCTTGTCACCAGAACACAGTCTACCTTAAGCAGACGCCCACAACTTACAGAGGGGAGCTTTATTTTTATTTTTTATTTTTTTGGTGGAACTGGGTGTTTATTTCACTGAGCCATCTCCCCGGCCCAAGGGGAGCTTTATTTTGTCTCAGATCTTAGAAGCTTCAGTCCTTGCATGGCTGGCCAGCTCTGAGGCAGGAAAGCATGGCCAAGGAGGCTGGAGGAAAAGGGGTGCTCACCACAGGGGGACAAAAGCAGCAAGTGCCAAGGGGGAGCTTGCAGGGAAACGGCCCTCTAGGCCATGCCCGGGGGCCTCCCTCTTCTGGCCAGCCCCAGCCCTGTTCACAAGTCAGCTGAAGCCCCTGTGTTCTATCACCTTCCAAAGGCCGCACATATGATGGCGTGAGGCACATGGGGGCATCTAGATGTAAATCACACCATTTTGGCCCTGGCCCCCCCACGAGTCATGCATACCCCTTTATGTAAAGTGCATTTAGTCCATCTCTAAGAGTTGCTGAAGTCCAACAGTTTCAGCATTGCTGGAAAGTTCAAGTCCAAATTTCTCTTCTGAGAATGAAGGCGAACTGTGAGCCTCGGTCAAAATCAAAAGGGAAGGTAAGCACTGCTGATGTACAGAGGTAGCGGAGCAGCATTCCCATTCCAGACAGGAGAAACAGCAGTGAAAGGGAAGGAAGGGGCCAACGCAATATCAGAACCCAGCGGGGCAGACATTAAGTCCATCGATCCACATCCTGCACCTGGGGAAAGCTGTGTCGAAGACTCTAAAGGGCTTGGGCAGCCGACCCCTGTGGCCCTGCCAGGGATTGCAGCTCTTGTGGCCTCTCTTGGGCCAGTCTTGCTCACTCCTTGCACCTCTTCTCAGACATTCCACAGTGCTTGCTTCTCTAACTTCTTGGGGTCTTCGTTGCACCACTGACTTTACCCTCACAGCTTCACCGAGGAGCGCTGCCCTTCCCAATGAGCACGCTGCCCAGCCTCTCAGTCCTTCTCCTGAACTATGGGGAAGACTCCATGATTTTGAGTGCTTACATTCTGCAGACCTGCTAGACCAGCACCACATGGACAATGCCAAGCTCTGCTGCAAGTCTTAGCAGTCCCCAGCCCTGTGCATCACGGCTGCATGGGCCTCTGCGTGTCATGAGCATGGTGGAGAGGATCTCGAGAAGCCTAGGAAACCTCGAGCAGGGTGACCCACCAAGGGAGGGGGCGTTTCAATCTCTCCCATGTCCCCAAAGCAGTCTTTGTATTGTGCCAATGTAGAGTACTTGGCTACTTTCTAATGTTCATCTTTCTAGAAACCAAGGTTGCCTCTGCTCTATCTATCTATCTATCTATCTATCTATCTATCTATCTATCTATCTATTATCTATCTATGTTTATTTATTTGATACAGGGTCTTGCTATGCAGTTCAGACACATAGTAATCCTCCTGACTCAGTCTCCCCAGCACTGGGATTAGTCAAGTACCACCTTGCCCAGTTTTGGAGCTAGTGTGGTGTGCCTGGGGTTCTGGGTCCAGTATGGCATGTGGTACTAGGGATTGAGCTCAGGTCCTTAAACTTGCCAGGCAATCACTTAGACCACTGAGCTATCTCCCCAGCCCCTGCCCCATCTTTGTTGGCCCCAACTTTACTTGAGTTTTCTCTGTGGCCAAACTCAAAACTTTCAGAATCCTTCAGATTTGCTGTTGCCAACAGTACCCAAGCCACAGCCTCAACATAAGGCTGTCTTGAAATTTCCTCCACCAGAATAATTAGTATACCACCCTTAATCTCCATCTCCTGCTAAGTTTCAGAACACAAGAAAAATGAAGACAAATTTTCAGCCACAGCATAACACACATGGCCTAGAGTCCAACTGCTAGTGGAGTTATTCCCCACTCAGACCTTCTGAGCTGGCCTTTACCATTTATTTGCCTTTTTATCGGCATTCTGGGCTTCTAAACTCTTTTTTTTTCTTCCAGTACTGAAGATTGAACTCAGAACCCTGTGCTTGCCAGGAAAGCGCTTGTTCTACTGAGCCATCTCCCTGGGCTTAAACTGATCAGAATCTCCATCAAGTTCAGCTTACAGCACTGCAAGGGTTCTTTAGTTAGCATCTCTGAACCTTTCCAAACTCTGTGAGCCAGTTCCAAAGCTTCTGAGCCACATGGTCATATAGCATCACAGCAACAACCCCACTTCTGGTACCAAAATCTTAGTTTTTCACCTCAAGGCTGGGACACAATACCCAACATCCACAACTTAAATGAGGAGAGGTTTATTTTGGGGTCACAGTTTGAAGCGGTTCAACCAGTTAGCTGGCTGAAAGGCCAGATGGCATGGAAGAAGGGCATGGGGAGAGAAAAAGCTTCTCACCTCATAGCACCTGGGAGCAGAGGAGGGAAAGGGCCTGGGAAGGGACAGATAGCCTTCCAGGTCACACTTCCAGTGACACATCTCTTCCCTCCAGACCCCACCACCTCCCGACACCAAGTTGGCTATAAGCCTCCTGATTCAGTCACCTTCCCAAAGCACAGCCTAGGAGTACCCAAGGCTCCTGGAGGACATCTAGGTATAAACCATCACAGAACAGCAGCCTATTTTCTTTTGGGGGACTATTTAACTCATAACACAGGGTGAAGAGCAGTGAGATCCCCAGAGAAAAATGGCCCAGGTAGACACGGTTCCAGCCTTTGGATGAAAAAGAGCCCGCTCTGATGCTCGGGGATTTTTGATGCTCTTCGCTGCCAGCCAAGTACCAAAGCCAGGTGCAAGGTGAAGACTACAGCTCACTGTACCTAACAACTGCTTTTGTAACCAGCAGCAACACTGGAGTATTTGGACAACTAACTCAGCCCTTTTTCCCTCCTTCCCTGCCTCCCTTTCTCCCTTTATTCTTTCCTTTCTTCAGCCATATCTTTCTTCTGAATGTCTACTATAGGGAAGGATTGTCATTACTAAAATGCCATAGAAATTTGAGTAGACCAAAAAATGTGGTCTCCAGAGGCCCAGAGTACTTCTCCCTGTAGCCAAGTGGGTTTTTGTTCCTTATCGAGGCCCTGGCCTGGGACCTCCAATCTCCTGCTCAGAGGTGCAAGACAGAATAAAACACAGAAAAAACATGGATTTTAGCTACAAGAAGCACCAGGATGGTCAAACCCAGTCACAGGCTAGGACATGAGGCTCGGTGCCCTGGCTCCTAGTGGGTGCACAGCTTGATGGGGGCCGTGGTGCTGGTGGCTGCAGGAAGCGGTGAGGGCAAACTGCTGATGCACTCAAGGTTCGAGAATGGAGGAAAAGTGTAATTTTAGAGAAGCACACAGGAGCAGATCAAGGCTAACAATCTTACTGTGTGCTAGATGGAATTTGCACAGTCCTAGGCTGTGTGTCATCTAGTTTTGAGGCACCAGAACTTTCACAGACTGGATGCCATCCTCAGCTCTGGCCTTGAGTTGAAGACAAATCTGTCCTTAACCCAGCCAGGGGTCTCGCCACAAGTCATGTAGGCCTAAGAAAGACTCAATTTATTTTCATTCCAATTAATTAATATTATTGCCTGGCCTGCACTGCATCAAGCTGGTCCTCGCACTTTCCCAGATCAGAACCAATTTGGCAGGCCCTGGGAGCCCCGTGCCCAGAGTAACTCCATGTGCCGCGTGTTCAACAGCATGATCTCCCTCATGTTCACGAGGAACAACCGAATGACTGTGCAGGCCGTACGGAGTGCAAGTCTCCTGGCCGAGAAGCCACCGGGAAGCTTCTCCATGTGCCTGAGTTCCCAGGGAGCTAAAGCCTATTTCCACCTCTGCTGCAGGTCACGGACTGCACTGTGCTCTGTTGGGTGAAACGCTGTGGCGCTCTTGCAATGATCAGTTGGCACGCTGGCCTTTCTTCAGATGGCTCCTGAGGCTGCTGGATGTCCCACTGTGCCCTGGAGCAGGCTTGGCCCGATGGCACCTGCGTGGCTGTCCTGCCCAACTCGCACCAGGCACGGTAAAACTCACCAGGAGAAAGACGTGTCATGTCGCTGCCTCCTCCCCTCCAGTTTCTGCTTATAGCCAACCTGCTCACACTCAGCCTACCCTATCATGCCTGATGTGGACCAGGGCCAAAGAGGATGTCAACGTGCCACAGGCCCCTGGGCATGAGAGGACAGGCAGCAAGGCATCACCTGTCAAAACTCGCAGTGTCAAAAGCACAGGTATGCACACAGAAGGGCAAGTAGGTGGGGGGTTCTCACATCTATGGGCCAGCATCAGCAGGGCACCACCCTCCACATCCACAAAAGATGCCCCACATTCTGGCAGCCAGGCAGAGGCTGGGCCTTGGGGCAGCAAGGCAGAAGGCCAAGGCTGCCCAAAGCAAACACAACCCTGCTCAGGGAACAGGCCCAGTGTTTGGTCCTCGCCTGCAGCAAGGGCGGAGCAGCGCTGTGCTGTGGTCCACAGCTGTCTGTGCCAGGGGACCGGTCAACCCTGGGATCTGGTCCCTCTCTCATCCTGGGACATGATAAAAGGGATGAGCAGGCTGCTGTCACCAGACCACCTGCTCTGCGTGCAGCAGGCTTACAGATACACAGGCCAGTTGAATGCAGAGTTCATTCGTTCAAATCCCTTCAGCAGCACTGGCTGGACTGGCAGCCGACCCTGTGGTCGGGCACCGCCTCCTGCATCTTGGGGTTGAATCCTGTAGACACCTCTGAACTGGAGTGGTAGCTGACATAGTTTCTTGGGCAGACTACAGCAGGGGCAGGTCTGACCTGGTGAAGAGCAGCCAATGATGTTCTGGGCAAACAGGAACCAACTGCAGGAATTTAAAGAAGCTTGCCCAGAGAAGACAGAAGGTGGGAGGATCTGGGCTCTAGTGATAAATCCCTCTGTGGAGGGACCTGCGAGGCCATGCTTTGCATGGAATCACTCAGCGCGGACAGCAGGGCTGTTAGTCAAAGGTGGAGAACAGAAGAATCTCGAAGGGGCGCCGGTAGAGGAGCTGCGGCTCCGTGGCTGTCTGACCTTTCTGCTCCATCCTGTGTGGCGCTGCCTCAGGACATTCATGCTTTCCAGAGACAACTTGGGGACAAAGGGAAAGCGGCATTTCCAAGAACTCGTCGTGGGCCAGGTGCCATCCTTAAGAGACTGGGGGCCTGAGTTCAGGGACACGGACAGAACAACCAGAGCCCGAGTTAGGTGCTAGCACTCAGAGCTCCTTGAAGACCCCTTTCCTTTCCTTCTTTCTGGCTGTGCTGGGCCTGCACTGGGGGTCAACGCAGAACCTTTCATGGCTGCCTCACGCCCACAGGCCCCAGGGTGACCACTCAGGCCAGACCCCGACCTGCTCGGTGGTACAGGATTGGCTTGAAGGCCCCATCTGCTGTGTAGCGGGCCACTGCAGAGAAGATGAACTGCAGGACTGAACTTGCCTCGCCACAGGTTGATTCTGTGTGAAATGAGAGAAAGCAGTTTGGATTTACGACAGTCCTTTCTGGGGGAGGGGAGGCAAGGGCCGGTGGTGGAAACAGAACATTGAAAAGGTCACGCCTCACATTTCTTTCCACCAAAATGCAGGCAATGGTCATGGTCCAAGGGCACCAGGGTGGTGCCTGGTCTCCTGGTGATCCGATAATGCTCGGTGCAGCCTTTCAAACTTGCCAAAAACATTCCTTTCGGAAGATCACGGGTGACTTTGCCCTTGAGTTTATTTACTCGTCTGGCCCACACAGCTGGAGAAGTAGGAATCTCATACCTTGTCCTTAATCAAATGGCTTCATTCAGTCATTTGCTCAGAGTTCTAGGGGGCTTTTGACTTGCCCACAGGGGGTCTCGGTGGGCTGGGCACACAGGGAGTTCATCGCGTTGCCTCGGTCCACCTGGGGGCATGGCCCGTGCGGTCAGTGCGCAGGGCCAGGGCCGGGTGTGGCCAGTGGTCAGTGCTGAGGGCCTTCCTCGCAGCACTCACTGGCCCTGGGTGCATTCCCAGCACCACCAAAGGAACAGAAGAGCTGTGAACGTGTAGGGACCCACTGGGTGGATATGTTGTATGAGGTACAGGTAAAGCCTTTTGCTTTTAGGGTTTTAATACTAATTTTCAAAAGTACAACTACAACTTTGAAGAGCTCTCTTGAGGGGCCAGCAAGATAGCTCAGTGGGCTACAGCACCTGCTTAGGTAAGCACAGGAACCGCAGTTCAGTCCCCAGCACTACAAGCTGGGCCAGCCCTGTCCCCCAGGGCAGACTGAAGTGGCCACCAATAAATAAATGAACAAATGAATGCTGTCTTGAGTATGGCTAGGGCACTCTGGGAATGCATGTGGCTGGTGATCACAGACACCCATGGGAGTGAGCCCCCAGGTGAGGGAGGGAGACCCTAGGGACACAAACTTGCCCTGCCCAAGTCCAAGGCGCAGGGCTCCATGCAGCTTCCACCGCAGTCCTCCATCCCCCTGGAGTGCTACTGTGGGCCTTCCCATGACAAACTCTGGCCTCCTGTGCAGAGGGTACCAAGCCCCACCCTTGAAAAAAGAAAAACCCATAAATACAACAGTTGGTTTTCAACCTTTAATAAAAGTAAAAAATGAACGCAAAAAGAACACAATGTTGAAAACTTAGCATGAATGTGAACCTCACTGGATGCTCAAATCTGGGGCAGTGCAAGTTTTGCTCAGACTATTTTACATTTTTACAAACTCAAATCACTTTGGTTCAATACATCTGCTATGGACTATTGGCAAAAACTTCAGATTCACATTTTTTGGCTGTGTTTTTCTAACAGATACAGATTTATTTCCAGTTTAAGAGAAAAGCACACACTGCTCGTGCCTGATCACATCTGGACGATTCTCGAGCTGCTTTCAAAGGGAACCTCCAGCCTCCACAGAGGCTGACATTTTCACTGAAAAATACTTTCACACTGGCGATCACTGTTCATTTTCAGAAAATGCGTAAGGGACCATCCCAAAGTTCAGGACAGCCCATCTATGTTTAGATAAGACTTCTCTAAAACAAGTCAGCTTCGGAAGCCTGAGATGCCCTCCAGGACATTCTCAAAATGAAGCAAAGCCGCCCTGCACGGAAGCCACAGAGCGGTTGGTGGCGAGGGCTGCCCCACATCTCCACCCTGCTCCCAGGTGGCTTCTGTTCCAAGAGTCTTTGCATCCATTTAACATGAACCCAAAACATTTAAATTGAAAAAAAAAAAAAAAAAAAAAGGCAAATTTAAGTAAAAAATGGCTAAGTCCCAAACTGGAGCACGTGAGCCGCCCTGGGCTCGGCGGAGGGCTGGTGGGAGGGACTGTGAGCTGTGCCAGTGACCTGCCTCCCCGCGCTGAAATGAGTGGAGAACCCTGCTCTGGAGCATCGCAGACGTTAATGAAAAATAAATATTTAAGAGGACACAAGGCTCAGATTGGTTTTCGTGTACATTGCACTTGAAGTTTAAGACCCAACACCTGCAAATGAGGTCCGGCACAGCCTGCGCCATTCAGTGAATACACGGTGCTCACCACCGTCGGACGCTTGGCGCATCACGCGGCACCGTGGTGACTCGCGCACTCTTCGCACACGGCAATCACAGATTGCAAGCTCCACAGGGCTGTGGAGAACAGTCCTCTCCACTCTGGAGTCACAGAGAGACAAGTTTGGCTCAGATACTACAATGCATGGCAGACGGTTGCCCACGCAGGTGACCAGAGGCTCTGGACGACGCGCACAAGCCGAGGCGAGCGCGCCACGGTCTCAGGGGGCTCGTGACTTTCCGCTGCCCTTGCTCTCGTAAGATTGTCTACACAAGTTCCTCTGGCCAGGTGCAACGTGTGGCCTGCTTCCTGGTGACACGCATGCATGCACACGTGACGGCACGGTGTGCACTCTGCCACCAAAGTGAGTGTGACCGTGAGCTGTGCCAGCGGGACCCCCTCGGAGTGCACCTTCCTACACTGGCTGTTTTCCTGTTTCTTTACACAACCCTATTGTTGAAAGTTTTTGGATAACGATTCCTATCACACCCACTTCATCGTCAGTGAGCGCCGTCAGCCGCTCCCTCTGGGCACTGGCACAAAGCTGGGAGCTGGTAATTGAGTTTTAGTTCAAGGCTTTCAAATATGGCAACTTGTTTTTAATAACAGGAATGTCATCTAATACTTGGGATGCTGCCCCTGCTGGTGCCCACACAGCCTGGGACAGGGCGCTCCAGGGCACGGTGGGCACTCATGCTTGGCCACACTTGGACTTCAAGGTAAACACTGTCTCCACTTCGCTATTCTAGACATTTCTAGGTGGCCATTCCTTCCAGAGTCGTGTACAGTCAGCCCAATCTAAATAGAGTATTCAGGAGAAAGATCATCTTCGTCACAACCCACCATCCCAGAATCCTTCCCAAATCTGGTTCCTTTTTCCTCAGCATCAGTGGGATCGAAAGTTCAGTCACTGTGGGGCTTCTCAGGAACGCCCTACATGGCAAAAGAAGAAAGCAAAATTAGTGCCGAGGGCACAAATACTTGCAATGTCAGGAGAGAAGGTCCTAAGAGGCTTTTGAAGGATGAGGATTTGGGGGAGTGGAGAAAATGTGAGACAGAGGAGGAACATGGAGACCCGAAACCTGAGCAGGGCGGCAGCACCCATCAGGGCGCTTTGCCGTGTGTCCCAGCAGTGATCCCTGTGGCAGAACAAGAACCAAAAGCTCTGCTGTGCAGCTTCCAGCTGCCTGGCCTGTGAAGGAGGGGTCTCCACCCACGCCCCACCTGCAGCATGGGCTGGCTCAGGTGGCCAAATGTGGCTAGTCACTGCGCTGCCCCTTCCCCCGTGGTCCTCCCCGCAGCCCAGGTGCAGGGCCCAGCAGTCCTAGAGGCTGAGGTGCGTCTCCCAAGGCACCCCTTCCAGAGCCTGCATACCACCTCCTCCACCCAGGCAGGCAGCTTCGAAGTGAGCGTCCTCAGCCCTAGGGCCATCACTCCCAAAACCACAAGCTGTCTTTTCCAAACAGATCAGTAAGGAATGGAGTCCTGGCAGAGTCACCAGGTGCTCTGCAAAGCTAAGGACACCAGGGAGGATCTCCTGGGACTCACACTCACTTGTGAGAACAAGGGGTGCTCAGCGTGAGCACAAGGAAGGCTTGCCCGTGGCCATGGGACAGCAGGTGGGCACGTCTGCCCGTTGCCTGCAGATAGGCCTGCTCATCAGAGCTGACTACCTGCTGCCGATGCACTACAACTGGGACAGGTAGATTGCCAGGAGCCTACAGGCCTCGCACCCTGGAGTCAGGTCTGTGCTGTGCAACAACACAGCCAACCCCAGTGAGAAGCACCACCCACAGACTTCCACAACCTCGATGGAGGCTGCGTGACCGGTAGGAGCTGCACGCCAGGGCAGTAAGGTACGCTAAGGGCGAGACTGGCTCAAATCCACCTGCCTGGGCAAAGCGACCCTCCCCATTTAAAATGGCCTAACAGCAGTTTCTACCTGAGCGGGCCACGGCACGGAGCTCTACAGTGAGCAACGCACATCCTGTGGACAGCTGCATGGGCTCAGCCCACGTGAGCCATCACAAGACACAGCTGTTCCCAATGGTGGCTGAGCAGGTCAATCGACAACAGTGGAGCCAGTCACACACTGATAGCTGTCACCAGCCTGATGTGCACTGGCTTCAAAGCTTATAAATGGCAGCTGGAGACCCTTTACTTTCTTTTCATTACACAAGCCCACGGCAAGGCTCTGGCTTCATCTGTACCTAAAGGACAATGGCAAGCAGGGAGAGCAAGAAGCCTGCAAGGAGCTGAGGGGACAGCAGCATCGGCGCTGCACCCAGCAGCTGAACCGAGGGGACAGCAGTGTCAGCGCTGCACAGACGCCGTCCTCGCAAGTGGCCCTGCTCCTTCCTGAGGGAAGGGCCACAAGAGCCAAGGAAAGCCCAGGTAGAGAGGAGCAGGAGGCCCGTGGGCACCCAGGAAAAGCTCCGCTCTCATTCGGCTCTTCCAGAAGGGCTGCTTCTAGCCCTTCTGGGTATTCAGAACTCAGGCCCGCTGTGAAATCTCTGCCTCTACTCAAATCACTGAGGGAAAGGAGAGAAGTAAAGGAAAAGAAACACGCACGCGTGCACCTGGGACAGTCTGGGTAACTGTACTGCTGACTTCTCCCAGCCTATCCAGAACAGTTAGTGCTTATAGGTTTTTCTATCTCCTTTGTAATCGTTTACAGCTTTTTTGGGATCAATTTTGCATGCTTATATTTGGTAATCTGAACAACTAACTAATGTAAAGACAACAACAAGCAATATACTAATCACTGACGTATTCCTATTACTTTAGTGAAATTCTGTATCACTTCTAATTTTTTTTTTTTTTACTGTCTTATATTCTTTTTAAAAAAGAAACAATCATCACTGCATCTCCTAAAGCACCTCAGGAGCGCCTGCCGCGAGCACGCAGCAACGTGGGCGCACCCCCCACAGGGCCACCTCCACTGCCATCAGCTGCAGGCCAGCTAGGCCGGGTGAGGCTACTGTGCTCCGGAATGCCTCACAGAAAATTCTGCCACAGAACTCTCAGCAGCTGCGCTGCAGCCTCAGCTACTTGCAGGTGAGGCAGGAGGGCCACACCTTGGGAGCAGCTGGGCCCACCGCTAGGCCCTCTCTCAAATGAGGAGAGACACAACATCACTCGGCAGCAGAGCACTCCTGGGTCCCGCCTCTGTATGGCAACCACAAGCCAACAAGACACACGCACAGACTAAGCAATAACAACGCTGGAGTCCTCAGCTCTAAGAATAAGCGGGACGTGCTACTAGGGGCTGTGACGGGACGCGCACACAGCACCAATCTTCACGTGAGACCACGTGCCACAGAGAGCTGCAGCGCACCGGAGCGAATCCTTAGATTCTCCAGCAGGGACACGAGCAACAGTTCTTTTCACTAGTGGCTCTAGCATGGGCAGCAGATCTGTAGGGAACTAACAGGAGCAGATGAAAAAGGGGCTTAAGACTCAGAAGCCAGCGAGTGCCTTCCAGCTCCCAGCCTCAGAAACGGCGCAAGCGCACTCAAGCTCAGCTCCTGGGGAGCGTCGCAGGTGGTGCACGCAGGTGGCGTACACAGTCGTGCCGCTCACAGAACAGTACGAAAGGCTGGAGGTAGCTCAGCAGGTGAGGTGCCTGTAACAAGCACACGGACCTGGCTTCGATCCCTGGCACACATGCCATGCTGTCCCCAGAACCACACGCATGCTGTGCTGGCCACCAAAATGGCACAGTGGCGCACACCTGTAATCCCAGTGCTGGGGCAGCTGACAGGAGGATTCCTACAACCTGTGTAGTGAAGCTCTGTACCTAATAAATAAAAGATTTAAAAAAAATTAAATATAGCAAAAAGTGCTGAGGTGAGGTTCTGAGAAGCTGTGAGCTTGTCTCAGAGGGCAAAGGCTCTGCTTTTCTTAGTTCACTTTAAGAAAAGCCCTTTCGTCAGTCATCTAGAAATAACTATGTGTGCGTTTGCTGTAAAATGAAAGCGCACAAATGAGCACTCCTGCCCACGGAACAGAACCACTAGCACTTGCCCTTCTCCTTTGCCCCTCCCCCTCAGGATGTGGCTGTGGCCTGGGAGGAGGGACTGCTCTCTCCCCCCACGTGCCATGACCCTCAGGAGGATCCGTCCCTACACGCAGGGCCACATGCCCCCGAAGGGCACTGCTTGCTGACCCATGCTGTCCCCTGGCCAGGATGGGGGCACCTGCAGCAGAAGGCGGGCCTCCCAGCATCCTCTGCTTCCAGAGACCCAGCTGGGAGCAAAGCACCATTTCCCAGGTTATCCGGGTCCCTGGCGTGAGGAGGCTGCTGGCTCCCGCCGCTCAGGAGCTGTCTGCTGCTGCTGCTTGCTTCACGAGGCCTGCAAGCTCAGGGAGGCCCGGGCCACAGCTGTAGAGCAGGGCTGTCTGAGAACTCCAGCTGCTGTCAGCACAGACTGTGAGTGTAGAAACCTACAAACTGTTATAACTTAGCAGGCAATCAGCAGCGCACTGCTGCCTCTTTACTACTACGCTTTGCTCAGGTCTGCTCGCTCCCGTAAGCAGCAGACACGGTCGGTGAGATGTCCACACAGCCCCGGAGGCAGCGTCCAGATACACCACTGGACGAAGCACATGGGTGTGTGAGCGTGTGCACGTGCGCGCGCGCAGGCAGCGGTCGGGTCACTTACCATGGCTAACTGCCGTCCTATGTTTCCCACTGTGACACCTCCTGAGAAAAATATACACGGGAGCCACGAACGAATATAGAGGAAGTCTGGGGATGTATACCTGGAGGGAAAAAGAGAGTGAGGCCTCAGCAGCCAATTTCAGCAGGACAGCTCTGGGCTCAGCGTTTGCTCTTCTGGGCTACAGACACTGAGCAACACAGAGCGCTTCAAAAGCGTCACTATCGAAGTGCCGCGTCAGGGCTGCCACTAGGTTTTCGCTCCAAGCAGAGCATAAGCAG
>NW_004524603.1:2511446-2515771 GCF_000260255.1 Octodon degus
GCGTCACCGCCACACGGCCGGGTGGCCTCTAAAGGTGCGCACTTACTGATAGACACCGTTATACACGAGAAGCTGGGTGATGAGCGTCGCCAGGAAGGCTATGGTGATCCCAAGCCCAAGGCCGCTTCGGGAGCGATCAAACGTCCACCAAAGGCCCAGGGACAGGGCCGCCAAGGTCAAAGACAGCTGGACATTATTGGCAAAATCCAATTTCTGGCGATGCAGAAGTTAAGGAAAAGCTAAACTATTTTTCATAGGATCAAACACATTAAAAGCACAGGAGCTCCTCACAGGTGTTTGTCAGCACGCAGCAAGCGCTGCCCACAGCAGCTGCCGGGGAGCCGGGCTGGCGTCCCGACGTCAAGGCGGAACTGCAAGCGCTGTCTCTCGAAGTCACACGTGAACTCTTCCCAGGGCTGTGGCGGTGAAGCACTAACAGTACCGGCAGCATGAGGACATCGCTCTTTCCTTCCTTCCTTCCTTCCTTCCTGGGAACGTCAGGGGGGTACACAGTCCCCGCGAGTCTCTATGACGACTGCCAGGACCCCAGACAAGGCCCTTGGGCTGCCCCACAATGCGCTCCCTCGTCAGAACCATTACCGGGAACACTGCGGGTCCCTAGGAGCGCCCTTCCCCTCATCTGAGCTCCAACAGCTACGCTGAGCGCTGAGCGGCGGGAGCCACCCTTCTTTTTTTTGCGGAGACAGGGACTGAACTCAGGCCTCTGAGCTTGCCAGAGAAGCACTTATTCCACTGAGCCATCTCCCCAGAACTCCCTCTTCTTTATTTAATTCTTTTTCATTTTTTTCTTTTTTATGTATTTGGTACAGGGCTCACTACACATCTCTGACTTATAGTGATCCTTCTGTTTTCAGCCTCTCCAGTGCTGGGATTACAGGTGTGCGCCACTCTACTAGGACTTGATAGCTCAGTGTACCCTGGGAGTGGGGCTGGTGCAGCGTGCGGGACTGGGGATTGAACCCTGGTCCCTAGGCTTGCCAAAGCAGATGCTTAGTCTGCTGAGCTATCTTGCTGGCCTCTCCATTTAATTCTAACAGCAGCCTGGTTTTCCCTACTTTCACTGTCCTAAGCAGTAGAAAGTAACAAAAGTCGGGGAAATCGCTGGTACTCTATCTGAGAAAGTGTTCCATTTCCCAGCTTGACCTTTGGCCACCTAGATATGCATAACCAGTCATAACTGAGATCAGAGTGAATTAATTCTGAGACAGACATGCGCATTGACAGCCCCCACCGTGACTCAGCACCTGTGGACCACACCTAGAAACTCAGTGGGAGGCTCCTGAAGCCAAGGTGCGCATCCTTCAAACCTCAAAGGCTCAGTTTACCGTGCTTGTCATTCTGCTGTAGATGCTGTCTGTGTGTGCGCCAACCCTAGTGCGGGGCTTTTCTGCTGCCTGGCGCGTTGCTTCCGCCTGCCTTATCTGCACGGCCTTGCCCTGAGCCCAATGTCCTGTGGTCTTTAATAAACGCAGTTGCTCAGCACTTACTGCTGGGTGCACTACCGGGCAACTCTCTCCTCGTGCCATGCAGCCTGGGTGACAGCACCCCATCCCACTGCAATGACCTCGTTCTAAAGAAAACCCAAACCTTTCAAACTACAGGCAAATTCTTCAAAAGGCACCACATACAAGATCAAGGTCAAAGCATACTGCACAGAGGGAGTTCAACCCCCAGATGCCATCTGTTCCAGGCCTTCCATGACTGACCCTTGGTTGTGAGAGGTGGCCGCAGGCACGGTCCTGTATGCGACAACAGCAGGCTCTCTCTCCAGTCCCTCTGCCACAGCAGCAGTCACACTTCAGCATAGCAGGACAGGAGGAAGACAGGTCAAAAGGAATTGGGAGAACTCTTGGGAGCCAAAAGAAACTGAGAAAGGAGCGCACGGGGCGCACAGGGGCCTCTGGCACTACTTTAACAGCTTCCCTAAGTGCAAAGGGGCTTTAGCAACTGCACCGGAAGTGTAGTAAGTGACCGCCACTAGATACAGCAGGGCTGAGGCTGGAGGCCAGATGCTCAGCAGAAGCAATACAGAGCATCCGCACGGGACCCACGGGATGCCCTGAACATAGCACATCAGGCCAAGGATACAGCACTGGCGTGGTTAATGCCAACGAAGACTGCAATACAGCGCATGACGCTGGCCCACTCTCTCTTGAACTTGTGGGGCTCTCCCAGGTGACTGTCGATGCAAGGGTACAGCAAGCCGACAACAGCTGTTTAAGGAAAAGACAACAGTGTTAGAGCACACCAACCGAAAGCCACAGCTTTCACATTCCAGATCTTCAACAGTTCTCATTATTACTCAAACCAGCCCCAGAGAGGTGCCCTGGCCACACCTCCTCAGGACTGGGGCGACAGCTGGCACACGGGGAGCACTGCTGCATGCATACCGCTTGGAAAAGGCAGCCCTGCACTGCAAGCACTGCCAAGGGCCAGGCAGAGGACACTGGGCCTCTGGTCCTGTGTGCCCTGTGTGGACGTGGCTCGTGGTGTTTGTCTGTTCATGTGTGACAGGAAGAGGGCTGTATAACTGGAGGAGGGAGGAGAAAGAGATCCTACGGTCTGCAGTCAGGAAAGGTACACACACTCAGAACCCCAAAGACCATTCCAAGAGTGGGGAGGCAGGCCTTCTGAGAGAGAAATACAGTGGCCAAACAAGTGGTCTGTGGCCACGTGGGTCACAAGGTTCTTGCGTACAGAGCACTTGGACAGAGGAGCACACACCAGGCCACAGCTTTACTTTGTCTGGAAGGAGAGAGATGCGCATTCAGGTTCTTTGAACAGAGAAGCGGGCAGGGTTGGCTACATACTCAAGTAGGGCTGGGAGAAACTGTGGTTCATTCCTGGAATTCAGTGAAGTTCCAGGTACAAATAGCTTCATTTTACAGATCAAGTTTTTCATTCAAAGAAATAAACCATGGCATCAAATGTGCTTGAAAAATGCATTGTCAAGTCCAGCTCTACTTTTCAAGAAGAACTCTTCACTAGTACAACCATGTCCTTAAAAGATTCAAAGAAAAAGTTGGGTCCCATCTTTCTGACAAAGGTGAGAAATTTCTGCCCCAGCTGCACAATGACAGCACACCGTGGCAGCTGTAGGTCTGCACTGGCTGCCATGGAGGCGGGACCCCGTGCAGGCAGGACCCCCCACCGACTCTGTGCCTCATCTCCACATGGGCCGCAGCCCGATGGAGCCAGGGTAAAGCAGGGCTGTGGAGGGGCAAGGCTCAGCGTACAAACGCCCGCTGGTAGTGTAAGCCAGCCCCGGAGCACGTAGGCACTTGCTGCATTTAGTTTTATATTTCGAGTGCCAGTGAGTGGAGGTTACGGGAAAACACCTGACAAATGTGTGTTAAATAAACAAATGTTGGGTCATTAGGGTATTAAGCAATGTACTAGGCCTCAACGATGCACCGTTTTTATAACCTAGCTAAATTATAATCAAGAAATTCTTTTCAAAAAACACAACAATCCACAGTTTAACTATTTCTTGACTCTGGGACAGGTCAGGTAGCTGCAAGCAAGCTACCCTCTCACCCAGGGGCCGCTCCTGCCCTTCACTCAGGAGTTGTGCCCTGGGGGTGGTGGCTGTTTGGCAGAAAGCCACCACAAAAGGAAGTGCTGACAAGTTGCAGCCCCGGCAACTGCCTCCTGCACACGTGACGGTTTGTTTTCAGCTACCCGCAGGGTAGCATGTTCGTGCCCGCAGCCAATGGCACGCGGTCCTGCCCTCACCAGTTCTGCAGGTGGCCAATCCCTGGGCGCGGGCGCTGGGTGACAGCTGCGCCTCTGTCACCCGGACGCTAGAGGGACGGGACTCCTCAGTCTGGCCAGGTCTGCCCAAACAGCCAATTATCTCCGACTCATCTCCATCCCTGCTACCCAGACTTGAGGGCTGCGCGTGGCCCGCGCGGGATCCCCACCCACCCCCTGGGCCGGTCCTTCTAGGACACAGGCACCGCGATGCCAGCTGTCACCCCCGTGCAAACGCACGCTGCTCCAGGGCTGGGAGGGGTCTGGCCGGGGACGCGGCCTCCCGGTCCCGCGCAGGGCACTCACCAGCGGCCGTCCCGCAGCACGGCGGCACCCACCAGGCCGAGGAGAAGATAGTGGCAATCACTTCGTCCGGGAAGAGCGTGACATTCCTCTGGATCTGCAGCAGGTTGAGCACCAGAGCCAGGATGACCCCGACCGAGAAGAGCACGAGGCTCCTCTGCACCAGGTCGTGGTGCCCGCTGCCGGCCCGCGGGCCGCGGGGCGCGGGGCTGGAGTCAGGAGCCCCGGGGGCGGAGGGCGCGGGGGCG
>NW_004524603.1:2515871-2522409 GCF_000260255.1 Octodon degus
CGCGGCGCGGGGACAGCTCCAGAAGTGGTCGTGCAGCCTTGGCATCGGTGCGCGCGGCGCCCAGGTCCTGCGGGCAGCACAGAAGTCGCGCAAGCCGTCTCGGCGGGACAGGCCGGGATCCCCACCCTCGCCCCAGCGCCCGCGTACCTGCCGAGGGTCGCCCGCCCGCGGCCGGAGAGCCAGCGAGCGAGCAGAGGCGGGGCGCCAGCGAAGACCCTAGAAGAAGGAGGTAGAAACGGCACACCCGGCCGCGGTACCAGGCGGACGCTCTACTTATACGGCGGGCCAGTGCCCCCGCGCCACGTGATCTGGCCCGGCCTACCCGCCGCTCACGCGCACCGCCCAGGGGCGTGGCCCCGTCTGGCCCCGCCCTTCCCGCGCGCCCGTCCGCTCTGCGTCTGGTGAGGCGGTCACAGCCAATGGGAGGCGGGCGGCCGATATGACGTACATACACGCCACCGCGGCGCGCGCCGGCACGCGCCTGGCGGGAGCGCGCAGAGCCGCGCCGCGCCGGAGTGACCCAGGGCGGAACTACGGCGCTGGGCGGAATCGAATGCGCGGGTTGGCGCGGCGGGGCACGGGGCTGCAGGGCTGAAGGGCGCCGCGTTGGCGCCTTCGTCAGCTCCCTCGGCGTAGGCCGGGCTCTTGGCCAGGCCCCGCGCCCGCTGGCGACACCTTTGTGACATCAGGTCCCGCGCAGCGCGGCGGTGCACGTCATCGCGCGCTCGCCCCGCGCCACTCCGCAGCTGGGACTTGGGGCGGCGAGTCCTGCCCCGGACGCCTGCCCTCTGCAGCCGTGGGAAAGGGCCGCGCCCGCCCGCGTGGTCTCCGCGGGGCAGAGGCAGGGAGCCCCCGGCCGGCGGGGGACCCTGCGGGCTCAGAATGGCACCGGCTCAGGTTCCCGGCCCAGTGCCAGAGGAGAAAAGGAAAACCCAGAGGACAGTGACATCTTCCTGAGCTGTCAGTATTTCTCAGAGTTCATGGGGCGGGAGGGCGTGTGACTGGTCCCATTTCCTGAGTGTGACCCAGCAGAGAGAGGATGGACCTCTGTCCCTTGGCCCGTGTGCAGGTCTGGCAGGGCTGCAGCGCTCAACATTCCCGGAGCCCTGCCCGCTGCTAGGGGCTTGTGCCCAGGGTCAGAACTCTGTGACCCTAAGGAATGCTGTGGTCAGGGCCCACACACGCGCGCGCACACACACAGGTGTGCCTGGGCGCGATCACCCTATGTCTTGTCACGCCGACACTGGGAACAGCAGAACGTAAGCTGCCCAGCGTGCCAACTGGAAGGACACTGGTGGTCAGGCTCTGGCGGCGGGATGCTGCGTAACAGTGCCGCTGGAGCAGTGCTGTCTGCCCTTCGCAAGTCCCGCAGTCACTTTTTTGAGAGCCTGATCACATCTACATCGGAGCCTTGGCCTGGATTGGTTAGGAAACCCCCAAACGCAGGCAGCATTGCGATTGTGCATATGGTGCCAGAGGGGCATGGCCAGCCGCAGAAATGCAGGTTCCCACATCGCAGAGGTCAGCGTGCCTGCACATGGGCCAGAAGGTACAGGCAGGGTCCCCTTCACGGCCTCTGGCTTGGCCCTGCAGGCTCCCCCTACTTCTCTCAGCTGTAACACCCCATGTGTTCAGGTGCATGGCTCACGGACTTCATGGACATCCCTATCTCCAGTGTGGAAAGGGGTGTCTCATCTTCTCACTCATTGCTGCTAAGAACCATTTGCTTTGCTACTGTTCCTACCCAGGCAGCATCCATACAGCCCAGTCCAGCCCCTCCAGCTCTCCAGCTTTGCACTTCTGCAGGAGACCACAGCAGCCCTGGAGCCATTCCAGAGGCACAGGGACACTGGCTGCTCCAGGACAGACCAGGATGTCCAGCGGGAGTGTGGAGAGACGCCCATGTCTGGGTCTCTGAGTCCCTGGGAGGACTGGCTGGACTCCTAATCTTAGGTTAGTCCCTGGAGTTCAGCGTCTGGAGAAACGTGTTCAGGACAGTTCCCTTTTGTCCTGGATCATGCCACTCTATGTAATGATTATAGGTGTGCTACTAACCTGGAAATGCTTACTTTGCAATGGCCAAAGAACTTGGTTGCCCTCCTCCTGGGTCACCTGTAAGCAGGCTAGTGGGACAGCACCCCGACCCCCACAGCTCCCTAGATATGGAGCGGTCAGGGGCCCGAGGGCTGTGAGTCGTCCTGCAGTGGACAAGCCCCTTGCCTCTCCCCCTTATTCCTGCCATTATCCCTGCTACCCCTTTGATAAGCCCTTAGAGTAACTATTCTTAAAATAGACCTGGTAACAGTTTGCCAAAAATGTGTACATACTTCAGGAAAAGATGTACTTGTTTAAATATGTTAATACTAAATTTATTGAAACTCCACAAGATTAATACAAGTTACCTTTGGCCTCTACAATTACAAAAGCTGTTCACAGCTGTGGCCATGAGCTTCCAGACGTTTGTTAGTACAGCAAATGAGTACAGCTTGGGTGACCCTAGGCACTGGGCTTGCTGCACACGCACTTTCAATTTCTCTAAGGGCCACAGTGTGGTGGGTTTTCTGAGATGCATGACATCCTCCACGGTCCCCAGATGAAGGCCACACCATCTGTTGGAAAAAAAAAAAAACAAAACCCAACACACACACACACATTTTTTCTTTTCCTTATGTGTGTATGTTTTTTTTCATGGACTTTGTATTTACTTGTTTACCATAAAAGTGTCACATGTTAATAAATCACTTGGGAACTGTGGAAGCCATATTTTGAAAAACCTGTAGTCCCGCCTCCTAGAGGTAGCTATTTGGAGTACATGTTTCCAGATATTTCCCAGTGCATAAATGGACTTGTTCTGTTTTTTCTATTTTTTCCCATAATTTTATTGATAAATAGAAATTTGACAGTTTCAAATCAAATTGGTAGGACAGTTTCAAGAATTAACACATTGCATACACTTGTTCTGCTTTTTAAACAGAATCCTACCTCATATGTAATAGAGCTGGCACGTAAGGGATCGCAGGCACCTCCTGAGCCCGAGTGCCATCGTCTGGTGGCTTCAGTGGTGCCTAAGCCACCTGCTGTGCAGTTTGTCCCCCCAGGCACACGCCCATCACCACTGTCATGGTGACCCAGCCCTCCACAGCCACTCCCTGGCCACCACTAACCTGCTTCCTGGCTCTTCAGCGTCTTGCTCTGGACCTCGCTGTGCACGGCGTCCTAGACAGTGTGTCTTCTGTGACCGTCTCTGAACAGTGTTCTCCAGATCGCGCCAGGTTGTGGTGTGTGTTCTGCCCTACGTGTCCCTTTCTTATGAGTGAATAATGTTCTGTGTGGACATACCACATTTTGCCTGTGCGTTTGCCAGATGGACATTTGAGCTGGTTTCACGTTTTTACTGTTATGAATAAAGTGAGCACAAGTTGTGTGTGTGCTGTCCCCTCTTCTGGGTGGGGTGACAGGGTATGGAGTCCCTGGGTCCTATGGAAACCCAGTGTGTGGTCACTTGAGGTGTCTTTTCTCCAAAGCACGGTTCCAGGACCTTGCCAATACTTGGCGCTATTCAACTTGGATTCTGCCCATGCCAGGAGGTGGGACAGGGCCATCAGGGTTCACAGCTGTGTGGCACCTGCTACGTTGTGAGTCTCAGCTGAGGCTGATAGAAGCTGACCCACAGGAGTTGGGGGCAGAGGAGACCGACCACGCAGGACGGGCTGAGGGGTCTGCAGGCTGCCTGGCACCCGGGCTGCCAGTCCTTGTCACCTCTTATAAGGACCTCGGGGCAAAGAAGACATAAAAGCACCTGTAAGCTGTGCATCACCTCTGTAACTTGTCATCCCTTTGCTCATGGTGATCCTGGGACTTGGCCCTGGAGAAACTGGACAGCAGGGGCTCATGGGCAGAACGGGAGACTCAGGAAGAGGGTGCAGGTGGGAGCAGACGCCCAGCCTGGAACAAGAGGGGAGGCAAGAAGGCAGGCAGGGAGATCATAGCTCAAAGTGGTGGAAGGTGGTGGATCTCGAGGGAATGGTGGGCTGAGGGTGGGGGAGGAGGAATC
This sequence comes from Octodon degus, assembly GCF_000260255.1. NCBI lineage: Eukaryota > Metazoa > Chordata > Mammalia > Rodentia > Octodontidae > Octodon > Octodon degus. The sequence continues at coordinate 2,519,926 of NW_004524603.1, forward strand.
CACGTCCCCTGGACGGCCTGGGGGGGACACGACAGGTTGCTTAGGACAGCCGGGGAGAAGGGAGGAGAGTGGATGGAAACCCTGGCACAGTGCCTGGAAGAAGCCGTTTCTGGTGGCCCTGGAGATGACACAGTGGTGTGAGGTCAGGGCACATCAGCGAGTCCTGGGAGAGAAGCCACCCTGAGCAGCAGAAACAGGAGGACACCTCCAAGCGATTGGCTGTGACAGCAGGGGAGGTAGCTGTGCTCGGCCACTGGGGAGGCTGTGGGGAGGGGTTCTGCTTGCAAGGTGGGCAAGGTGGGCAAGGTGGGCACGACTTGGAGTGCCGGCGGGAGATTTGGGAGAGAGGAAGAGGAGCAGAGAAGGGCAGGCACTGTGGCGGAGCCCCGGGAGGGGACGGGGTGCTGGGCTCCGTTCTTCTTGGGACGGGGGTCGGGGATAGCAGGCCCGGTGGGGCAAGCAACTGCAGGTCTCTGGGGCCAGGCTTCTGCAAGGTGGCCAGGCTGGCCTTCTGTACCACTCTGGCTGACTGGAGTGGCTGTGACACATGGCTGGGGGTGACACTGGGGATGTGGGCCATGGGCTCTGAGCCCCCAAGGCCCTGGGTATGGTCCAATCGCAAAACTTAGTCAATCAACCTCACATGGTGTTGGTCGCCATTCTGGGATTGGGTAACACTCCGTTCCCCACAACAGAACAGTTGCTGTGGGGGTTGAGCAGGGTCAGCTGGTGTCAGAGGCAAAAGTGCTGGGAAAGTGGAAAGGAGAACATCATTGGAGTGGCTTTCCTCGGACGGGGCCAGGGAGGGAGGGCAGTAAGGAGGTAGCCGGCCGTCTGGCTCCCTCAGATGGCTTTAGGGTACTTTGGGTGAGGATTAAGGGATGTACAGATTAGGGCAGGGAACTTTGCAAATCTGGCCAGTTCGGAGACTTGGCTGTGGTCTCGTGACTTCTAGGAAGGTCTGACAGGAAGTGGGTTTCCCTTTGGCAGCGGAGTCCCCTGTGAGTGCCTGTCCAGCTGGTGGGGCCCAGGGCGAGGCCTGGTGCAGAACAGCTGTGGCTGTGGTTTTCCTGTGTGACAACTGTGTTCCAGGGAGGAGGACCACGCCGAGCACCGCAGGCAGTGGTCAAGTGCACCAAGTTGCAAGGCCAGGTGCTGGGGCTGGGCGCGTGCCCCAGGAGGACTGGGAGCAGGCAGGCCTGGGCAAGCTGCAGGGGCCAGAGCTTGGCTGCAGGCCTGGGAAGCAGGCTGGGCAGGGTGCCAGGTGCCAGGTGCCCGAGCCCTGGGGATGAAGGTGGCCACGGGTGTCCTGGTCAGGTGCCTGCCTTGCTGCTGGGACCGAACACCTGCACCCTGCGGCTGAAAGGAAGAGGTTTATTTCAGTTCCCAGCTCAGAAGTTTCCTCTGTGGTTGGTGGCTCAGGCATAGAGGTGGTGTGGTGGCAGGCAGACCACAGAGGGCAGACCACGGAGGGCAGACCACTGAGGGCGGGCCTTCTGGAGCCTTCAGGGTTGCAAACAGCCTGCTGAGTCTCGAAGGATACCCAGGCAAGGTCTTCCTCACGCTTAGCTGAGGACGACAAACAAGGGACTTCCCTCTGAGACATCCAAAGGCAGAACCCAGGGAGGGCTTCAGGGGAGATCAGGGCCCTGTCCTCGGGAGGGGTTTCCTGGCTTTCCCCAGGATGGCCGGCCACAAGCACCCAGCACGAGCGTGGTGCCCTCGGGTCTCGGCGCCCTGGGTGGCTGTCACCAGATGCAGCCCATGACCTTGACACAGAGTTGTGAGCCCCAAGAAACCATCTTTCTCTGCAGCCCACCAGTCCATGTGTTATGTTACTAGCAACTGAAAATGGCTGGTGACACACAAAGAGCTAACAGACAAAAGGCCTGCCATTACATGCACACACGCTTAGCAAGAGCAGCCACCCAAAGAAGGTGGGAGGGGGGACAAGAAACAACAGAAAGCTCAAGGGTCAAAGGAAACAAATACCAAGAGGCTGATGGGAACCATGCCTACAGTCACGGCCAGGGAGGCGGGGTGAAGCCTCTAAGGAAAGGTGGAGACAGGCAGAGCATACCAAAGTGTGGAGCGGGGTGTGCACGCCTGTGTTCCCAGTGCTCGGGACGCTGAGGCAGGAGGATCTCAAGAGGTCAAAGCCCTCCTGGACTGCAGAGTAAATTTAAGGTCAGCCTGAGCTACATAGCAAGATTCTATCTCAAAAAACTAAACTAGGGCCGGCCTGATAGCTCAGTGGACTAAAGCACCTACTTAAGCACAGCGCTGCGGCTGGGGTTTGATCCTCAGTGTGCGGTGCCGGGCCCTGCCCACGGGGCACGCTGAGCTGGTAATGGAGACTGGGTATGGTGGCATATGCCTGTAATTCTAGCACTTGGGAGGCTGAAAACAGGAGAATCACTAGGAGTTTGATCTATGTAGTGAGACCCTGTAGACCCTGTGTACCCTGTCGTAAATACAAAAAAA